>NW_019174272.1:8610956-9210956 GCF_002260705.1 Seriola dumerili | reverse complement strand
AAGAAAACCATTAAAAGAAAACTTGCTGTAACTTTACAGGCTTGAAGCTGGTTTTGTAAATATAATGGAAAAACGCTGATTTTCAAACACAATCAAAAAGTTTCAATTGTCAAACGTTTAGTTTTCAAACATGTACGATCCAGTTGTACTTAAATCCTTCAGCCACCTCATTCACTACCCACCCACCACGCTCTCTGTTAACTAGACTCTCCAGTGTGAAGGGCCGGGATTAACCTTGGATTTGAAATGGGCCGCAAGCCCATACACTCACCAATCCCTCTGTCGGACCCACCCTCGTGAGCTCATCTCTGCCTAATGAATAGCCCCGGTCACAGGTGAACACACACACGGATAGACAGGGACACTCACACAACAAATAAGGGCAAAAGGGGCGATTATGCGTGCCTTCACACACGCAGACACACACACACACATACACACACACACACTCACAACATCAGCATATTAGCTCTCTTTCTCTCTTTGTGTGAGAGTTTCTTCAGTCAGATGTGATGGTATTGTTGCTCTGTCAAAGGGAGCCCTCAAATGGAGGCAGCGATTTCAAACCAAAAGCAATCTTCACCTCAGACACTGCTCACACATACACACAGAGTCAGGCTGTGAATGAAAGCATTTAAACTGCAGCTTTTTTTTTTTTTTCTTTTTTTTTTATCAGGGCCATTCCTCATAGAAATGTCCGGCTCAGAGCAGAGAAGTTGGATCTGTCAAAAGGCCTTTTAGGAGGAGAAGGCTTAGCGAGCTGCTGGTGATAAACTGCCTGTGTGGTAAGTGTGTGTCTGCCTACATCCTGCTCTCTAAATATAATCCCATATTCTCTCACAAAGTCCTCAAGACGCCAAACAACCTGTCCTGTGCAACTCATGCATGCAACACTGAGACGAAACACATTGTTGATTACACCACCGACAAACTACATGGAGAAAAAATACAACTTCTCATAAGTTACAAACAGGTGCATTCAAATCACATTTAAAAGTAGAATATATTACAATAATAACTGCTGCAGCTGTGTTTTTAAATATGGATGGAAATTTGTTCTAGAGGCGTGTAAACCCATAATAAATTAATACTTAATCTGCCAGTGAGTTTTTTGCCTACTGTCATCTAACTGAAACACATTAACTTTCAACAGTAAATGTATATATTTACTGTTTTGATATCTTTACTCAAACATACACATTGTATACACCACAATAACAGAGCAGAAATATTCATTTATTTTACTTTAACACCTTATTCTGTTGCTGTTATACTGAAAATATTCATAATATAGTTACAGAATATTTTTCTCATTTGTCATTCATGTTGTTGACATATACATGTTCCAATCATCATCAATAGTCACAATTATCTACTCCATTTTTCTTTGTGTACGTTGTCATTTTACTGTTTCACCTACAGTTTCCCCACGTAAAATATTAATGTTTCATATTATATTATATTATCTTAAACTGTATTCTTAAACACGGTTTATCTGTAAATGTACGCTTGTCTTTGTTCATCTCTCTCTCTTTCTCTCTCCTTCTCTCTCTCTCTCTCTTTCTCCCTCTCTCTCTCTCTCTCTCTCACACACACACATACACACACACACACACACACACACACACACACACACACACACACACACACACACAGTGTCCTGTAGTGTGATCTGCTGAGGAGATAGTGGTTATTAGTGTCCTATAAATCTTTTCTACCTCCCAGTGGGGCCCTAAGTTGTAATTTACAGCAGCATGTGCTGCTGATGTTCAGGCTTCAGCCAGTGTGAGTTTCTGACGGGCTGCTGATAGCCGACGCTAACTTTACAACCTTGACAATAAGACCATCATGGGACACTAAAACCTGTTTAGTGGCCACAGTTGTTACACTCAATACGTTACCAGCTTCTCATCACATCAGAGGTAAATAACATTAACCGGATCAGACAGGGGTTTTAATAACAGGATGATATATTAGTCTAACCTTTGCTGCTGTTTCCCAAGGGCAGAGGTGTATAGTGCACTGTACCGGCTAAATTACTACAATTAACACATGCCACCACCTCCTTGAGTGGATGTAAGAAACAAACCAAGGAGGGGTAAGGTAGAGAGGAGTTACAAGAAGAGGAAATAGAGGGTGAAAATAGGAGGAGAAGAGGGTGGACAGGTGATAAATCTTGTCTCTTGCGCTCACAGCAGACCTGCCAAGGTTGAAACCTGACATTTATGTGGAGAGGTATTGGTCATAACTCCAATAATAGCTCCAGAAAACGCAGACTGTTTGCAAAACGACGTTTGGAGGGAGCCATTGTTGAAGGTGAGTGACAGTAAAGCAGCACACAATGCCTGGGAATAAGCGTGTAATCTGGGGTATCGGATTCAGCGCGCTGGTAGAACAGCATGCTGGGAGTGAATGGAGTCTTTGTGGAGGCTGCGGCTTACAGGCTCATTTGCATGTAGTGATAAACGTTGTTTACACTGGACATACAGCTCTGTGAAGTGGTAGGTAAACGCAGCAGGAATGATAGATTTACTGCCTCACATGGGAGCCAGACGGTAATATACTGGCACACACACACACTCACACACACACACACACACACACACACACACACACACACACACACACACACACACACACATACACATACACACACACACACACACACAGACCAATTCATGCAGCAGGTATGCAAACATGAACTATACAGAAACAGATACGCAAACACACACTCAGATGGATCATTTCATGCAGCAGGGATGAAACATACACACACACACACACACACACAAGTACACACATGAAACAGTATCCATTCTCCCGGTGATAAATGCCCGCTTCTTTTCTCTATGGCTGACGTTCATATTTCCAGCCAATCTGTCAACATCATGCTCAAACAATGTTTATTTTCTCCATGTAGATTTGATAAACATGTAGATATAAGCTAGAGCTTTCGTGGGTGGAGGGGGTAGAGGGGAGGTATAGAGCTGACAAGGTCTACTGCCTCATTCCAGGGTGAGGAATCCCCTCTCTAAGCAGACAGGGCAGGCTGCAGGGAGGGGACCAGGGGCCACACGGGGCCTCAGCCCCATTTAAGGGGCGGCAGATGATTTGTCATCCGCTGGAGGTGACGGACAGGAGGGTGGCAGTGTGGCTTTGGAGGGAGGTGGAGGTGGGGGTGGAGGACAGGGGCAGCGATTTAAGGCAGTAAACGGGTTTCGGGTCACTGGCATCGCACAGTGGGCCAGTCACTCTGCTCCACAACTGGACAAGGTGGAGGGAACAGGATGGAGTCAGGCAGTGTGGCGTGTGGAGACAGGGGTGATAGATGGTCACCCACCCTCCACCTCCCTCACCCCACCACAACACCCCTCCAGAACCTGTAGGTCAGTGGAAATGGTAGCTCGCCCCTTTTCAAAATAAAGTTCCTTCAGTTCAAAGCCAGGCCGGGTATGTTTGTTTTACAGTGCCAGGTAATGTCGCTTGGAGGGCGGGCTGTGCCCAACTTTTCTCTTGTACTCTGTCACTGCTGCTATTGAGCCGTGGTGTGAAATGAACATGACAACCACATAACCCCCCCCTCAACCCCCCACCCTCATGTGTTAAGCGCATCGCTCTGTTGGTGGGAGAAATAATATTGAGTTTCCCTGTTTCCCACAGAGAGCGGTAGCAGTGGGATGGAGCGGGGGTCAGACATTTTTTCTCATGCGCTGCCAGCCAGACGCGGCAGTGAGGGCCGATAAATCAGCTGAGGGTAAACACGCAGACTGTGACTGAGTGAACAAGAACAACAACAGACAGCAGAATTCACCCTCTGTGAAGTGGTTTGTGGTTTGTATGATAGGGTCAAACAAGTGATGATGCAAGTTTGTAGATAATGCAATCATAGTTATAGATGTCAATGGAATAATAGCATTGTTCTAATAGCTGGCTCTATTTTGGATATGGCCCCAGATTGGCAAAAATACACAGACTTGCTAAGCCCTGATGGTAACACATCTCTTATTGAACCTGTTGTCTCTGTTTATTAGCAAAGAGCAATGAAGAGAATGGTAATCCAACAACAGATAATATCAGACAGTATCAGTTGTAGCTCTTTTTTTTCGTCATGGAAGTAAAAGACAAAAGGCCATAGTGAAACCTTTGGCTAATGTCTGCTTAATGTGCTCTCTGCAAGCTGGTGTCTGCGGTCAGCCAAAGATAATTCATTAGAGAAGAAACTCTGCTCTGTAACACCACTCTACAATTGTGAGTGATTAGCATAGTGCATCACATCACTTTCAGGAGTCTGAGATAGTTAACTTATCAACTTATCATCTCCAATATTTGGAGTAAGTAACTCGTAGAAAATAATGTGTCCAAACCCAAAAAAGTCTGGTCCTGTGGAAAGGAAACCACGTTGTCAGACTGACATACTGGGATCATTGAGTCAGGAAAGTTACATAACAAGTCACAACGAGTCATTTAAACTTTAAATTCAAGAGATATATCTGGAATAACAAGTTTTTGCAAAATAGAAGAAATATATTTGCAGCTTTAAAGGTCCAGTTCTTCCTCGCTGCTCTTTAAACATTTGCTACTTAACCGTGTGTGCATGCACATAAATACACAACCACTCTGATTCATTTATGATTCATTTGTTTGTTCACATTTTGCAGGTTTCACAATTGAATTTACTGTTGACATGTACAGTCAGAATTTTTTAGACTCTGATTTAGGTGTTTCGTGACACACCTGTATTGATGCTAACTGTGATTTTAAAAAAAAAACTGAAATACTGATATTGTGTTAAAAATACAAATATGAAAATATTGTGATGGCAGATGTTACACCTTGTGGATCTCTTGAGTTCACCTGGTTAATTTTTCATTATCCAGTAAGTGTAATTGTTCTTTTTGTATGCTCTTCTCCACCTCCCTACACTCGTACTGAGTCTAAATCATTTGCCAAAAAAGAGACAAAACACACAATAAACAAAGTTAAAGATGAATTTGACCGATAGCATTATTATTTTGTTATTTACTTATTTTTTCAAATGTTCTATAGATATTACTATATAGATATCATATTGTTATCGTAATGACTTTTGGTCATGATAATGAGTAGTAAAATAGTGAAATAATAGTGAGAATCTGATATTATGACGGCCCTACTATTTCTATTTAGACTCCAAGGGTTGGCTGTGTGATGACGATGCCGGTGGTGATTATAAATGCAGATGAGATGCTCGTAGATGAGTTATCTGTGGTCACTGACATACATTTTAAGGCACATGTGTAGTTACACACACACATGCGCACACAAACGCACTTGACTAGATGTAGCCAGGTCTGACAGAGGCCCGACTGGTGTCTCTGTCGTTGGGTGGGCTGATTTAAAGTGTCCCTGAGGTCTCGTTCCAGGTAGGAAGACAGACAGAGGTCTGGAATCCCCCTCCCACTCCCCCACTTCCCTGCCCCCACACCATCCACACACATTTATATATACACACACACACACACACACACACACACTCTTTCTTAACCCACATTTCTCTCCATCCACACAGCATCCATGCTTTCTCACACTGCCCCCCTAAACCCGTCCTGTCCCCAACGAGCAGCCACACATTCCAGCAGCACCCGCGCTTATTATTGGAGGAAATTTATAGGGCCATTTATTTAACTGGATCTGAATGACATTGGTTCTGGATGAGTGGAGCTAGGGCAAACTGCCGGGCCATGTGGTCCAGGGAAAACAGAGCAAGGGATAAATCAACTGACGGCTAGCGAGAGAGAGAGAGAGAGAGAGAGAGAGAGAGAGAGAGAGAGAGAGAGAGAGGTGGTGGGTGGGAAGGTGGGACAGATAGCGGGAAAGGGAAATAGAGTAAACTTGAGAAGGAAGCCGGAGACACAAGAGAAAAGAAAGTGAAACAAGATCATTAAATGATCAGTCGTGCAGCTGCACCACAACAGCCACATAAACCACCAGCATTGATGAATTAAGTGGTTTAGGAGACATGGGACAAAAATGACCCGTTGAGCCCCTATTGATTCATGCACACAGGTTTATTCAGGAATATGTACCATGTGTGCACAACTTAAACTTATGTAATTTTGTCTTTATTATCAATTTTCAGGGCCCTTTCACATATTTACAAAAAAAAAAAGATCAACTGGTGAGCTGCATCGATCAGAAAATAAAGAAGGAATCAAAAAAATGTAGTCATAAATTTTGGGTCTACTATAAGGAAGCAGTAAATATGACACAAAGTGGCATTATGTCTTCTCACACTGTTGATCTTTGGCTTCCTACTAAATGCATCACACTCACATAGACAGTGAACTTTCAGGAATGTCTCAACGTAAATAGAAGAAGCACATTACATAGCCAAGGGGATCCCACAGGCTCTTAGCTTGTGTGTGTGTGTGTGTGTGTGTGTGTGTGTGTGTGTGCGTGCGTGCGTGCGTGCGTGCGTGCGTGCGTGCGTGCGTTGCGTGTGTCTCAGGTGTCTTGGTGATAATCACAGAGCTGACAGAGCAGAGCTCAGACGTAGAAGACACCATGAAAAAAGAGATGCTTTAAAATAACTGTTGTAATGTGAGTCCAGGTCATTTTTGAAATGGAGTAAAAATAAATAGCATGAAAAGATAAACTGCCAGTGAAAACTGAGGCCAAGATGCATCTGCTCCTGGTGGAAATCTTTTCATTTGCACTTACTCAAAAAGCTGTATGACTCCACTTAATGAATGTATGAAGAGAGCAGGTGCAACATGGAGAGCATGTAAATGAAAATATGAGGAAAAAAAACTTCATGAGTTTCTGAAATTTTTAAAATGAGTCAGAGCTCTCTCTCTCTCTCTCTCTCTCTCTCTCTCTCTCTCTCTCTCTCTCGCACACACACTGAGAGACACTTCCAGCATTTGAGACTTTAGCTACAAAACATCCATACGGTCACATTCTTTGGCTGGTTTTAGGTAAGAAACACAGGCTATATACACACCCCAGCGGTCAAATCCAGGTGAATAAAGTGGACAGGACAAAATAAATAACATCTGCTTTTTTGTAAGTCAATATGGCTGATCACATAATACAATACTTAGGATACCGTATGTCAGTGAGATCACCTTGTTAACCTCAGAGACTAGCAATATAAGAAATTATTTTGCCAACTGTCAATAATCTATTTGAGGAGAAGGAACAAGATTTACTGCTTCTCTGTGGTTTTAGTTTTTAGCTTGGATAGCAAACATCAAAGAACCGGAATACACAAGTGTGTGTTTTTGATTGGATGTGGGTATGTAGGGGCAGATACAAGCTGGAGAGTTTCATATTCCCAAATGACTGCATATCAAACACATTAAAAAAATGCAGACAGCATATTTACCTTCATCCATGGATGTATTAAAGAGTTTCATCACATGCCAACATGTGATCTGACCCCTCGTTATATTTGAAAACAAATGTGATCTAGTGCTACCAAGTAATGTACGCCCCATGGGATATTTTTCCTATTCTAAATTGGAGTGAATGATATAGAAAAGCCTTCAGAGGTAACCTGAGCCCTGTTTACTCAGCCCAACCTAATGCAAACAATCCAACACACACACACACACACACACCAACACACACACACATACACACACACACACACACACACACACTGCATTAAGTGACTGACACCGACGGCTGTCACAAGCCACTGGGGGAGAGGGGAAGTTTGGGGGGAGGTGGTGGTGCTGGGGTGCAGATAATCCCTGTCCACAGTAATGACCTGCCTTCAAAGCAAACTCTCCTTCACGCACACACACACACACACGCACACACACACACACGCACACACACACACACACATACGTATAGATGCAGACATCTCATCCTGGATCTAAAACATACAGATGTACAGACAGTGTCCTACACGCTGCTGATTAGACCTAAAGAACGATGTGCTCCATTTCAACTTTTTCAATGCTTCACCTACTGACCCAAAGGGGGTGCTAGGACATCTGTACAAGTCACAGACTGCAACATGTTTACCATTCGACTGTGTATTCACAAATTGTGATAGAATGATTCATCTCATTACTCACTGCTTAAGGGCGGACTACAAGGTCTTGTTTTGGTTACAGTGACATTTCAGCAGATCATCAGTCATCATCAGCTTTCAACACAATGCATCTGCACACATACACACACACACACACACACACACACACACACACGCACGCACACAATTTCATTAAAAAGAATACATTCTCTGCAGACAAGTAAATACACACACAACTTCTATATTATAACTATAATACACTGCTCCATTCATCATCCACTCACACACACACACACACAGCTGTACATGGAGGGCAGTGTGTGTGTGTGTGGGTCAGCAAGTGGGAAGAGTTGGAGTGTGGCGTTCTCACCATTGAAAGCAGCAGCAGCGGGGATCCCGGCGGACTCACTCCTGTTTACTCTTGTTATTTGGTCAAGCAGACGGCTCTCTGTCCCAGTATTTAGCCGATTCCCATTTCCTGTTTCTGCTCGGCACAACTACTCCACCAGAATACCTGAAGAAAGAAATGCGTAATTGCTTTTTGGCAGCTGATAATGTAGTAACTTTAATGCAATAAAAAAACAAAACAAGGTTGTCACAGGTTGTGACTTTTCTTTTTTTTTTAAACCTCTGCAATGACTCCCTGGATACATCCTTAGTTCATATTACAACTTCCAACATTGCAAGTGTAAAATGCTTACGTGTAGTGGTGTGGTATAAATGTATGGAATTAAAAAGGCTTTTTACACCCTCAGTGAGATGATATTTATTGTTACAGTGAATTCGAGGCGTAAAAATGGATGTTAGTGACTGTAAATATAAAAAAAACAGATTGTATACATAAGAGACAATAAATATAACATTCATTGCTGCCCTGTGAAAACCATGTATCCCTTTAACATCAATTTGTTTTGGACCTATCCTTTTTTCAGCATTGTGACAGGTCCACTCACTCCAGCATCCAGAAGCCTGACCCAGGCCCTTCTACCAGGTGAGTCCAGCTGAAAGCATTCCTGCATTAGTGGGGGTGGGGGGGTGGGAGGCTGGGGGGTGTAGAGGGAGGGAGTGGGAGTGGGAGTGGATGGAGGAAGATGAGTAAGGGTGCAGTGTTAGAAGAACGACCCACCACCACCACCCACGAAGGCTGCCACGCTCTCTGCTCCTCTGAAGGCCGCCTACCTGCTAATTTGCATCAGTAAACAAGCATCGGACAACATCAAAGTGTCGACGCCAATGAGGCCTGACGCGGGAATGGACTCACGTTTAAGCATGTGTGCAGGTGTGTGTGTGTGTGTGCTTGCATCTGCCAGTGTGTGTATTAGGTTAGATATGAAGGAATACCTTTCATCAGTGAAACATTGTTTGTCAGTGGTGGATTTGTAAATTTTACAGTGGTCATTTTTTAAATACAATTTTTTTTTGCACAGATTTTGTCACGAAAATGGTCAAAGTAAAAAATAGCATCTATATCAGCTTTCATAACACGAACCCTAGTGTGTATATCTGTATGCTTAAAAAAAAATCCATCAATGTGAATGTGTGTATACATGTTTCTTTAGATGGGCCGCCACCCACGGAGACATGTCAGGTAAATATTTGGAGGGTGAGGGGCGGTGAAGTGTCCAGCGTCCAGAGAGGGCACATGCCATCCACTCCACGCCGGCATGTGATACGGACGGAGACACCTGATCCTGCATTAGGCCGCCTCTGAAGCTAAGCAACATCACGGCTCACCCCAAACATCAACTTGAACCAAAGGGCCTCAAGCCAAATAACTCTGTGTGTGTATATGAGCAAAGCAGCCTGACTTTCATGTGCCTATCCTTGCTTATACATGTACATCAAGTTAGCTAAAAATCACGGAAATATGAAAGACATGGATATTGGCAACGAGAAGCTGAGTAATTGTTTTCAGCTCTCGTAAATCCTCTGTGGATGTGAACTCGTGTGCATGTGTGTGTGTGTGTATCGGGAGGGTTGTTGTCATGTGTCACTCGGAGAGACGGGCGATGACAGAGGCTTTTCAAGGTGCGCTTTCAACAGCAAGAACGCAGGCTGAGGGTTAAACATGGAGGAGGAAAGTGCTTATAATATTTGGATGCTAACTCATTGCAGCAGACACTTAAGATTACCAGTGATGCTTCACTTCCAGTCAAGCGGCTGCATTTATCCAGGTACATCACAGCAGAGTTATTGCATTTATTCAGGAGTCTGGCCTGCTGCTGCGCCAGTGGAGCGGTGCAGGTTATGTCCTGGCGCCCCAATGCCCACCTCTCCCCCTGCCGTGCCAGGTGCTCTTACACCAGCAAACCACACAGGGGAGCTACTGCTTTTTCCAAGGTCTGTGTAACAGAGACACACACATGTACACACACAGAGAGACGCGCACGCACACACACACACACACACTTACACACACACTCGCTCACTCACACTCTCTCTCCAGCCAAACATTCCCTTCAGTCAACCTGCTGCACAGGGTTCAGCACGGATCAGCAGTTGAGCTGGAAGCGAGAAAGGCAGTGATTTCTGTTTGCAGCCAGTGGAAGAGAAACATTTTATAACAAGCATAACATCTGTTGTCTCCTGGTTTTTATTGCTGTCTGCTGATTATAATAAGTTAATCTGTGACAAAATAAATCTATTACCACTGATAAATAACTCAGCTGCTTCTGAACTATCAGTAAACAATGAAAACTCTCCTGCCTTTCTACACTATAACCTATTTGATATGTAAAAGTGGGTGAATATATTATGTAAATCCTGTTATGGATAGTCTTTTTGTATTTTCTTGTATATTTACTTATGAATTTAGCTATATTTTAAATAGATATTTTACAGTGTTTGAAATCATGTTGCTTTCACAGACAGGTCAGAAAAAAAGATTTTAAGTTTCAACAGAATTCATTAATTAATTTTCTCATTTTGTGTGTAAAAGAAAAGGCTTATTCATATGGCAAAGTTAGACTTTTTTTCTTTTTTTATGTGTAATTTTAGTTGTTTTTTCATTATATACATGTGTAGCTATTTAAACAAGTTTGAATGTGATGCTTTTTTGGTCTCGACAGCAAAAACAATTTAATGTTTCAACAAGACTAAAAGGTCAAATCAAAAAAATTCTTTTCAAAGAGGGGAAAAAAAAACACAAAGTGAAAAATATTGATGTCCAACCCTCTTCCTCTTAGTCATATGTAAACACAGCTAGGTATCTAGGACAGTGATGTCAGATACGGTAAGAGACGTACAGCAAGTGAGGACATGTTCTAATAAATATCATTACATTCAAGCCGGCTGAAAATATGCCAGTCTGCGAGACGCACTATAGGACTACAGTCAAGATTAATGAGCTGAGAAATCAGACCCAAACACAAGGGCTATTTTTTTCCACATCCAGTTCACTCCAGTGTTTAGGCCTTCTCTCTGCGAGCCGCAGGGGAGGTTGCTGCAACACGAAATGCTTCTGCTCGTCTGTGTTGCTTGGTTCATCTGTCAGAGAGTCCATCCATATTTTACGGTGCGGGACGGGACTATAGGGGCATGTGGAATACCTGTATGACAGTATGGGTGCGGTAGTGTGATATCAGTGTAAATGAAAGGTATTTAAAACTGTGGCAGACACACTCTAGGAAATTTAATCCATCTGCAAATATGGGCAAGTAAATAAAACTCATCAGGAGGATGTGTGCTCGGAGTTTTATTGTGCAACCAGACGACTGAAATTTATGTCATGAGGAATTTGGATTATAAAACATCCTTCATTTTCGAGGTTATGATTTTTATGTTAATTATAATTTCTATGGCTCTGTGGTCCGTTTTCATTGTTAAAACTCTAAAAGAAATGATCAACATTATGTCCTGTTTGTCATTCAGGTACTTTTTAGTGTCGGCTGCATGAATAGAATTAAAATACTTTTATTTCCAAAATAATATAATAAAATAATATAAAATATTATTCTGTGATTTATTTACATGTCACATGACTATACAGTATATCTGGTTTTGTATATCAAATTTATGTGTAAGCTTGTACTTTATACATGTTTTACAACAGTAATTCATAACAACCAGTTTTATGTGTTCTAAATAATTTGCTTAATAAAACCAATTACTGGTCTGTATTTTACTAGATGTGTGATTTTTTGATTTTCTTATGAACAAAAAATGAATTCTTTAAAATGTAAGATAGAGCTTTTTTCATTAGTATTATTATACTTATTAGCTCTATTTATTAATGTGACCTACATTTTCTCAAGACATTTCTATAAGGATATATTATAAACAACTCTGGAAATGCTAGCAAAAAATTGATTACCTTTTCAATCTATGTAATAACAAGTCCAAACATGGACTGTATGAAAAGGTAAAGTTACATTTTCTGTGTTATAATATATCAAGTTTTATAAATTAGGATTTTTATTAATTCAATTTTTAAAAAGAGTGTGAGTAAACATCTAAAGGGTGTAAAACAGTGCATTTTAAATACAGCCAGGAATGTTATAAACATTATGTGATTAAAATAAACGCTTCTGATTGGAGCTATAAATTATTCCAATAACAATAAAATCACATAATGTAATTTCAAACAATGAAAAAACACTTCTTTATGCAAAAAGAAAAGCTTATCACTGTGTCAGAAATGAATGGATTCCTTTGGTAAATTTTGTTCCTTCGTCAGTACAATAGATGAGGGAACTTTTTCATTATACAAGGGCCATGTAATCTCTGGACTCTTTGTTTTCCTTTGGCTCTCAAATGTTCCTCGCCACCTCCAGAGCTGGCTAATGGATGCAGATGGAGGAAGTGTTTGACATTATGGACACAGCAGTGCTTGTTTTAGAGGAGCTGGTCATGTGGTTTGCCCTAGCAGGCCACACAGTACCCCCTTAATGTGACCCAGACCCCCCAGCCAACTCCAGCAGGTTTCAAGAACTGTCCGCTCCAGGGGGAACTGAGTGTCAGTTTAGCCCCCCGGTGAACACAAGTCAACATGCCTTAATCCCCCCATCACCTAAAGTTACACTTTTGGGTCTGCAATTAGCCAGCAGGCCAAATCTCCTCCACGCCCTACTGAGCTCACTCTTTCTGAGGCCTGAGACCGGTGCCGCCGGTTTCCATGGCGCAGTGCCGGCTCGGGCCACATGGTCCCTCATCTTTCACTGTCACCGTGCTGGAGAGGAAGCGATCAAAACAAACATGTGGTGGCAGGGAGTGCCTGACATGATGAATCGCTGTAATCAGCATCAGACAGCCCAGCGCTCGCTCTGATTGGTGGAGACTTGCTTTTGACAGATTCTGCGAGTGACTGAGCGACAAGATGCACAAAGCGAGATTTGTGACCTGAAGCGGGGCCTAAGACCTGAGATGGTCCAAGCAAAACCACTGTCAAGAGAAGTCTGCAGGGGCTACGCTGAATTTCACATTTTCTGAGGCGGGGAAATATTTCCAACATGGAAGCCGGGTGTTTGGTGGGCGCCGTGTCCATTATGAACTGGCCCACAGCCATGCCAACAGGGATGATGGGGGTGTAAATTCCAGGCCATGGTATCAGCTCCATTCTGCACATTGTTTACCTCCTGTGTGACTTCCTGCTTCTTCATCTTGGAAGAGGAGCACAGGAAGGCCCGATATTCCCCCCTCAACCCAAATCTCCTGTTCACCCAAACAAAAAGCCACATTGTAGCTCATTTTCCTGTCTCCTCCGCTGCGCATTTCCAACCGGGGGTGTGGTATTGGCATTCCTCAAGGTCAAATCTCCGCATGCCTCTGATCCCCTAATTTCACTGTCTGGGGTTGGTGTGGGGGCCTCTCTAATGGACATGTTATCCACTTCCTGCTACTGGTTAAGAGGCAATCTTGATCCTGCTGTCACAGAAGGAATTGCCGCGTTAAAACCCCACTAAACACCTTCAGCATTTCAAATTGGAGACCTACTCGATGCCTCGTCATCTGAGGTTGGAGCCTTCCTTCAGATGGGCCAAAGAAACGACGAATGCGGGTGAGCGAAAACGCGGAGGAGGAAGGGAGAGAGAAACAGGATCAGCCCATGAAAGGTGCATTTACTGACTGGAGTGACTTTAAAGGAAACGTTCACTCAGCTGAGCTTTTGGAGGGAAAAGAACAGAGTCTGACCACCCCACTGGCTTACACATTAACTCTGCTAACACAGTTATTAATTTCAGCTAGAGAGGGAAAGTAGTTAAAGGGATATGCACACATGCACTCTCACACACACACGCACACACACACACACTCACACACATGCACAGTGGATCTGTTTGTAATGGCCTTTGACTGGAGGTCTGTGGTTCAAGTTCACAAAAAGCAGAAGAAGCCAGGGAAGAGTGAACGAGCCAGTCTGGCTGAGGAAGGGCAGACGGAGAGAGTGATCCGGGGATGAAGGGATGGAAGAAGCTGGGGTGGGGTGGGGGGGGGCATGATGTGGTGGTGGCAGTGGGAAGGGGGTCTCAGTCTTGAGCCCCCTCTGCCAGAAACAACAAGCAGGCCTTCTCATATTCAAATAAATACCAAGCCAGTGGGGAGTAAGGAGGGGCGGCAGATAAGGAGGAGGCAAGGCGCGAGAGCCAGACTGGAGGATGCCTTCTCTGCTACACTGAGGCCTATTTAGGATCACGGGCCAGGCCGAGAGGAGCAAAGCAGGCAGTGACAGATTTATAATGAGCGTATACTCTGCCCTTGCATTTAATACCGGGCTTAAGACGTATTAGAGAGACAAAGGCCGCGGATCCTGCTCGGGCAGAAGAAAGGCCTTAATTAATTTGGGGAGATCACGGAGGCCCCGGGCCCACATCATCGGTTCTTTGTGGCAGGAATGCCAGCTATTTACCGGTGCTCCAATGGGGCTGCGGGAAGAGGCGAGGTGATGACGACTGGGGCGGCCGTGCAACAGATAGGAAAAGGATACTTTTCAAAAGCTAAAAGCTTCTCAGTTTTAAAACAAAGACGGGAGGGAAAGAGAAGAAGTGATTTTGAAAAGGGATCTGACTCCATGCAGCCCCCCCACCCCCCAACCGTCCTATGTCCTACACAGACATTCCACACTGTTTTTGCTCTCTCTCTCTCTCTCTCTCCCTCTCTCTCTCAGCCTCTCCATGAGAAATTCAACTGATAAAAACTGAGGAATATTCAGAGCATAACAGCACCACACACTCTGTAAAACACACGTATACTTTGTGATTTTTCTGTCCTGATGACCTTCAGGCCTTTTCCTATGCTACCACGTGTTAGACTGTATCTTACAGTGATCTCCTGGTAGTCTGATGATAACTGACTGTTCAGTCCTTTCTTCTTTACAGTGTTGCTTCAGGTGTGGTGGGGCTGCAGAGAGCAGAGAGTGGAGGCCGGCCTGCATCGACCAGGCCGCTCAGAGCCTGCTGAAGGGCACAGTTGGCAGCTGTCAGGCCCATTCGTTAACTCCGAGAAGACATGTGGAGAGAGGACCTTCCTTCCCAAAATAAACAGACAGTGGTGGCACACATCTTCCCAGGCAACTGCAAAGGGGGAGGGAGAAAGTGAAAATTGTGCTTTTGTCTGTTTGTCTCGTTTTATTTCTGCGTGGCTGCCTGGACAAACTGTCTTCAAACGTCAGAATCCATAAAGATTAGGAAGCAAAAAACATATTTTACTTACTGTATAAACCGACTGAGAGAAATAAACAAAGACATTTTACGGAAAGAAACCTTTTCAAAATTTGATGTGACATTGCATTATGGGACACAGTGGACACAGTTAACCTGCAGCCTCTGAGGTTTTTCTATAAATAATATAAAAAGCTAAAGTCTACACCCTGTTTTTTTCCGTGTTTTATGAAAGTGTGTGGGAATATATGTCGGAATCTGCCGAAGGCAGACACCAGGGAATCATGATTTTCACCTTTGGTCAACCATTGTGTTCATGTCCATTGTTTTTATGCACGTCCTTTTATGATGACCCCCAAAATACAAAGAGAACAGGGCTGAACAGGAAAACCACATTTATATGCCAACAAGGAAATGTGTTTTGACTCATTTTTCCCCTTTTTTTGAAAAAAGGAGGAATGCCCTGTAACATCGAGAAGAAGGTAATATGTCCTTACAGGCTATAGACTAACACAGGAGTCAGATAAATCTCCCAGTTATAAAATAAAATTAAGACCAAAGTTCCACTAAAAATCTGACCCCCCTATTTGTTAAATCACACACAGGTTGTTTGCAGTGATGTTTGTATTATTACTGCGCTGTAGTCGCCTTTACGCATGACCGGAGGCCTACTGAAGGACGATAGATCTGCAGACACCTGTAACACTATGTGAACACAAGCCACCGTCGGTATTTACAGTCTACCATGCTGCAAACACGCGCACAAATACACTGAAATAATGTCTTTGCATATATTTGCACATAATAACAAGTTTAGAAACCATCAAACCGACTATTTTTGATTTTATTCATCAGAGCAACCAAACAACGCCACGGGGGGAAAAAAAATCATCCAAATACCAAGCTAACCACTCAGTGACAGATGATGGAGATGAAATTACAAATAAGGAAAAATAAATAATGACAAACATCGGACAAATATCCATCACATCCATCACAGGGTAAAATGTTTGGACGTTTTTAATGAAAAACACCACTAAGTATTTGCGCCGATGTGGACATCTCATTCCGGGAAAAGGAGGTGGACATTTTTAACCGGCGCAGTGAATGAAGGCATACACAGATTTAGCCAAGCGACAAAATGAGAGCCACTACTGGTGCTGTAAGACACGAGACAGCTTGCACCTGCAGACTGCAGACTTCTTTTCAGGGCTTTTAGCAGTCAAAAGATCCACTCTCCAGTTTACTGCGTCCTCGATAAAAAATAATTAAATTATTATGAATTGGAAAGTCGGAGACTGTAGTGATACAGCAGCAAAACTGCAAGAGCCATTAGGTCTATTAACTAAACCTTCTTGGTCATCAAAATGAAGGCCTGTTCAGTTCACAACTGAGCACCGGAATTAGTTTAGGCATTTTCATTGATTACGTCCAAAAAAACAAAATGTAAAAATAAATAAATTCTAAATAAACTACAAAAACATCATTTAAAAAAATTCCCCACTTCCGTTTATACATTAAAGTTTATTCATGAGGTATAAATTCAAAGCAAATAGCTGACTTATTTAAGGGACAGTGTTTTTTTTAAGGCACCTATCTTCAATTTTCCTCAGATTATAGATTATTATTTACATGTTTTTGTCCTCATAATGATCACCGGAGGTCCTGCAGATAGCTGAGGCACCTTTTCAATATTTCCTCCTGCATACCTGCCCTCTCTCCGTGCGTTTCCTCCGGCCGCGCGGAGAGAGGGGACACCCCGGGCCCTCTGCTGTCAGCGGTCAACTGCTCACTTCCTCTCCTTCATATTCAGGGATTTAGACCAATATTTAGACAGGATAGGATTTTATACTTGGAGTGCGCCGCGTCGGTCCCCACAGCCTCGGTCACGCAACATGAACGTGAAAATCATTGCTTTTAAAGATCAGCGTAATAACTTGTGATTTATTATCTGTAAAATGATGTGAGCGTGTCATTAATAATTGTGGCTCATTAAATGAAAGACTGGAGAAATAAATATCTCCGCAAAACAAGCGTAAAAACATCAAAGGATGTTTTATGTTGTTTTATTGTGAGTCCGGGAGAAGGAGAGAAGAAGAAGAGAGCGCACACACACAACAGGTCCTTCCACATATACCGATGACCTAATCACATCTCTGTTTAATAATAACACCAAACAGCAGCCGCCGGGCCCTGACGTTTACGAGATCTGTGCTATTTAACGAGGCCATGGGCGGGAGTTTTTTTTTTTTTTTTTGGTTTGGTAAGATGTCGTGTTACCACAACAGGTCACACAGGCCGCTCCTACAGCACGAGAGTCTCCTGGAAAAGACAACAGGAAGACAACCAGCAACATGTGGATCTCAGCTGTGTGACTGAGTGATTGTCAGAAATGTGTCAAACCACTGACACAGAATCACAATCAGCTCGATATGTTTGCAATGTCCTTATGGAAAAGCATTTGTGCACTTTATTATTATTATTATTTTAGGCTATTCCAGTGCGTAAAAGCGCATGCCAAATGACACGGGGGTCTCCTGGTTTGCCTTCTGTTGGCCTCTGTCACCTCTGTGCAGTTGCCTGTCAGTGAACGTCACACTGAGTCTCACTGTGCAGGAACAGCAGCACTGCCTCAGGGATAAACGGCAATTCATTCAAAAACAGAAAATCAGAATGGGCACTATTTCCCTCTGTGAAAAAGCCGATCTTAGAAATTAGAAAGTTGCAAAAAAAAAAAAAAACATTTTTAATAATTTCTAAAAAAACAAAACAAACAACAACTAAATAATCATTTAAATCTGTAAAACAGAGTGTATCCTATTTTCAGCTCCATCGTGTCAGATGTAATAGTATATATATTAAAGGTTAAGTGAAACTTGAAGCAAGTCCAAAAATTATTTTGCGGACGCATCAATTAATTTCATTAAACAACGAAATAAAATGTCGCAATTAATATTCCTACACGTCAGCAGAGCCACGAGACCCAGGTCCCACACAGACTGCAAGGACTTCAAGTGTTATATATATATATTTTTTTTTTATCAAGGATGTTCGCCTGGAAATTTCCTATTTAAAAAAATCCTGAGTTTAATCCCATTTAGAAAGACTTGGGTTCAGTAACCACTGAGTGCTGTGCTCTTTCCCTGTGTATGGACAAGATGACGGCCCGGAATTTTCAAATGATTTCAGTACTTTCCTACAGTCATTAAGAGTCTCAAATGTCCGCACTGGCCTCAGAGTAAATAATTATTTTAATTATTCAATAAAATAAACAAACATTTATACACTGACAGAGGAGCAGCAGCAACTACAGAAGGATGTGACTGTGTATCCATCAGTCAGAGAACAGAGAAACGGTGTTCAGAGCGCAGGGTTGCTCACACACTCTGCTCACTTTGTCTGGTTGTTGTCAGGTTTGAATCTTATGTGTTAAAATCTTCGGGAGACAGTCCACAGCGCGTGGACCTCTACAGAGCAAAGCTATTTCAAATAAAGCCAAAGATATGAGTTGCAACTCATAATTAAACTCTATTTCATCAGATTAAAATGGTTCTGCTGTTAAAACTGCTTAAATATAACGACAAGTCACAAATGTACAAATATGTGCTTATCTTCTACACTTTCATGTAAATGTTAACCTCCCGTTGTTTCACTGGAGCTGCAGAGATCTTGTTTCTTTGCGTAATTCATGGCTTACTCACTTCTATGTACTGAAAAATATGGCATTCTTATTCCTGAGGAGCTTCACACTGTGCATTTTTACATCGTGTGTATTTTACACAGGCCATTACCTTTAGCCTAAGCTTTCGATTTATATTCTGGCACTTCCCGCACATGATATTTTTCGTGACAAAAATTAAATGTATCCTTATGTTAAACATTTTTTTCCCGCTAAAACTTTCACCTCTAAGTCAGATCACTGCAGTGGAGGACGCTTTGGCCGCTGCGAGCGAATTCCAACACAGTCTCTTCCCATTTTGATCTACTCCTGTATTTTGTCTGTTATCACCTGAGTATTTACAAAGGAGGCTTCCGACTTGGCAATGATGAAGTGAGTCGGTGTGGATGGCATCATATCTGATAAAAAAAGGCCGGCATGCACTGGGAGGAACACATCATCCAGGCGATGGTTTACACTGGTTTTGACTTCTCCATGCCTGATTTCTTTTATAGAGTAATCTATCTATCTATCTATCTATCTATCTATCGATCTATCTATCTATCTATCTATCTATCTATCTATCTATCTATCTAAATGTTTACCCTAAACAACATATTGCAGTGCTTTATTTATGCTCCCTCCCTCCCGTGGAGAAACATCCAAAACAAACAGGACTAATCCTCTAACTGCTTTATCTCATTAGAACCCCGCTGCTGCTTTCACACTTAATTCACTGACTCCAGTGTAAATGAGACTCTATCCGGTCGCTATCGCAGCAGCTACAACAAAACACATCTTTGGTCGCTGCACATTAAAGCTGAACCTCGATAAGCTGAGAGCCAACGGGGCGACACTGGAGGCGCAAGGCGGAGAGGTCAAGTCCAGCTCCGGCCTCAAAATGCCACGTGTGTTTACTCTGTTTACTGGCTGTTTACTGGCTGCAGTGATGGGGTTATGCTCTGTAAAATTTCTGTGTTTGTCTGCGTGTAACAAGCTCGGCTGTGTAAGAGGTGAGGGGCTGTGCGTAAAATGTGCGTGAAATTCAGCAATTTGTATTATACTGCTTTTGGCACGGTGGACTCAGAAGGCAAGAATAATAAATGGAGTTGGTGTGTGATGCGTAAAAGAACTCTTCATCCAAAGAGTGCCACATGTGAGTGACATCTCCTAGATAGAGTGACATATCTGCCACCTCTCAATCATTTCCATGTCCGTATTTTTCTATCTCCTGGAAATAAAATCAGTTTCCGTACATGTACTTGAAAACCTGTTGCAACCCTGTTTAAGAAAAACTGCAGTTGGGCACGTTTGCACTGCAGCCCCTGATGTTCCAGGGCAGCTCTATGTGGGCTTGCACAGATAAAATATACACACGTATATATAGTGCGGTAATTTACTGGAAAAGAGGCGCACTCTGAAGCCGGACATTGCAATGACGTTTGAGTTGAATTCAAATGACTGACAAGGTCTTATTGAAATAAAACATCCAGTGCAGAGCGCAGACACTTTTTTTCCTGGTGGTGCAGGGGAGGCGTGGATCTTGCTCACTTTTGACATTCTCGTAGCAGTAGTAGCTTCTCCTCAAGGCAGGACTCAGATGACACCACCCCGCCACAGACCGGAGGAGAAACAAGGGAAGCTCTCTCTCTCTCTCTCTCTCTCTCTCTCTTCACTGCGGATGAACTATGTTTTGACACCAGGACGTGTTCAGAGGTTCATCAAATGAATCAGAACGCCGGGAAGCTTTTCGCGTCTTCACAGTAGCCGTGGGAATACTTGAAAGAACAGCCTGCCCCAGACTCTCGCGCACACCGAGCGCCGGTGGCGGAATGTGAAAACCCCATTTTGGCGCATGTTCCTCTCCATTGTGCGCAGCCTTCTCCTGCTTTCTGTGCGGTTGGAAAGCGGAGGGGGAGGAGGAGGAGGAGAGACGGCTTTTCCCGATTCGATCCCTTGCCTATGGACGACGGCGGTCCCCTCTCTCCAAAGGCTAATGCTTTCAGTATTGCCTCTCTGATTTCGGCTGCAGAGCAAGCAGGAAACGCAGCGTTTGACAAACAGAGCACCGGCCTAGACAAGCCAGACCTGCACAACCACAGTTTCTTTAAAATGCACTACAGCACTGTGACCCGGGAAATGGAAGGTAAATCTGTTTGTTGATGCCCATAGAGCTGCTGTAGCATGTACACATCTCACCCGAAATTACATAACACCCTTGCAACTGCTCGTTTAATCGACATTTTCCAAAAAAAAAAAAAAATCTAAAAGTACAGTCAATGAGCAAAGCCACACATGCGTGCGTTGTTTTGAATGCATGAATGAAATTAGTGTAAAAAATAAATTCTGGCACGGTTGCCTACTGTCAAAAAATAATGCAGATTCAGTCCTAGAAATCACTATCAGGGAGGAGAAGTCTGCACACAAAGCAGCCTGAGTGGAGAAAAAAAAAGTTTCCTATTCCAAAACCCCAAAGCGTTGCACAAAGAGTCAACTTTAATTCGTGCACAGGAACACATACATTGACAATGAAGCCGGGAGGAGTAGAGTTTACACAGGCCCCCTGTGTGTAATGGTAAAAGCAGACCGTAATAAGCATATCCAGCCCGGAGAGGGAAGCATGTCCATTCCTACATCTATTAGTCCAATAACCAGAAAGCAACAGTCACCTGCTGCCCGTTTGTTTGTTCATGCAAATCAGTGTGTGTTTACCTTGTAAACTGTTTACACTCCTCTCTGTCGGTCAGATCCTCTATTCTTTGTTAACGGGGGTGATGTGGGCGATACCCTTATCCAAAAGTTAAATGGGTGCCGGAAAGCCCATTAAAAAGGGGCGCACTTCTCTGTCAATCAGTCTCGTCCCAAGGCGAGGAAAAGGCACATTACCTGCAGTTCCTTATCTAAATAGAAATAAGAACCGGTTTTATCGCAAAGGGGAGGCCCTCTGCGTCAGATAAGAGAGGAGACGGGGTTGCGGTATTACACACAGCAGCAGCGCACAACAGAGGCCGCTCAGAGCGCAATCGATCCAAAGCAAAAACTCATTCACACGCACTCGGCGCTCGTTTGTGTCAGTAGCTGAGAGATTCAACGCGAGCGCCGCAGTTTTTTTTTTTTCGGAAACATTTCGGCACTATTCGGAAGTTTGCAACTTTAGATCAGGCAGACTGTAGTATGCTGGCAGTGGATGCAACCTCAGGGATTAACGAACAGCCGAGACGGAAACTTTTAAACCGAAAAGGGTGCATTTGTTGCCTGACATCTTCATTTGGAGCTCACTGAATCCTGCTTCTGTTTTCACTACCGTTCTCATAACCGACTAACAGTACAAGGCATATTTAGTAAATCCAGTTTTTTGGGATGATTTCAGCCATATCCAGTCCGTGGCTGACGCAGCTGTCCCATTTTTGCGATGTTGCAGCCTTCACGACGAGCAGCCTGAGCAGCCTCAACACGCCGGGGGGCTACCACCTCTCTCCGTCCCCCGGGGACCCGTACAGCCAACATGAGTCCCACTTCGAACCGTGCCCGGCCGCCCAGCACAACTACAACTACCCGGGGTCTAACCCGGGCCAGGCCCCGCCGAGCGACAACGGGACTCCCAACTGCTCCTCGTCGTCCTCCAGCTCCACGCCGAACAGTAAAACTATAGTGAAGAAGAACCCTAAAGTGGCCAACATTAACGTCCAGCTGGAGATGAAAGCTTTATGGGACGAGTTTAACCAGCTGGGCACGGAGATGATCGTGACCAAGGCTGGCAGGTGAGCTGGATAAATACACACACACCGCAGGCTTCTTTTACTCTGACATATCGGTTAATATGACTCCATGTCCTTTAGGAAGAATGACGGCATCGCTTGACTGTAGTTTTTATATCTAAAATTTTAGTCTTTATTTTTTCTTTTTTTTTTTTTAAGTGTTTATGATGATGCCGCAAATGACAGGCGGGATTTATGGGCCTATTTCGATTAAATTTAAGTGTCTTTTTATTCGAAAATATATAAACTATTATTGCAAATAGTATCAAACTAAATGATTCATTTTTTTAAAATATATTTTTTAATCCTTTTCTTCTGGTGTTTATAATGAACTAACTTTTTTCACTATTCAGCTGCATATTGTTTTCCTCTCTCTTCTTGTCTTGTATTTAAAGAAAACTTAACAGAAATCAAGCCGAGTGAATTAAATGAATTAACACTGACACAAGCTTTGTGTCGGTGCATCAGGTCGTTTGTCTATATGTGAAGCAGGTAAACAGTGGAGGCCTGCAGCACGGGGCTTTTAAGACTCGTTAATGAGTAGGTCAAGACGCGAGGAGGCAGTGTATTTGGAAGTGTGTGTGTCAGCTGTAAACACCATGTTGATGTGATCCTGCTGCGTAGAATAGATCCAATAAGGATAACTGTGACTCTCGGCTGATTTCCTCCAGTCTCACTTTTTTTTATACGCAGCGCTGTTATAGGGAACATTATGGCCTTTAATCTCTGAGTCTTTACACGTGTGAATGCAGATCAGATCGTGCACGAGCTGATTACAGTGTTGTTTTTACTCAGGACTCATCACAGGAGTCGGCCTGCTTCCCTCCCTTACTTCTTCACAAAAAAAAAAAAAAATCTATTTTGGTTACAATCAGCGTATATCAATACACCAATATCTGTTTTGATTTGGTTAATAACATTTTTAATAAACAGTAAACGGTCACGTAGAGAGAGCTGATTAATTTCAATTTTTTTAGATGAGTCAGGGGCCTTTTATTGCAGAATTTATAGGCTACTTTATCCTGCTTGTATCCTTACAGGCACAGCGTTGACCTCTGACCCTTGCGGAGAGCCCATAAAATGTTTCACTAATCCTCCGTATATATAGTATTTTCAACCAGTTATGCGTCTAGCAGTGTCTGGGCCGTTCTGCATTATATTAATATAAAGAGGCGTGAGGTAATTGATTTAATCCATAGAGCCAGGGTTGAGTTTCCCGCTGTGCGCTGTCTGACAGGGGAAAGGAGATCTGCAGCAGAGCACTTTAAAAGCTCCTTCAGCCTCACCTAGCCACAACACTGACGTTAATTGAGCGTTGATTTTAGGATCCCTTTCACTGACTCGGCAGATTACTCAACTTTCAGCTGATGTTGTTGGGGGGGGATATGGATCTGCCCTACACACGGTAACCTAACCTGGACGAGGTGGAGGAGGCCGAGCCGCTGCGTCTGTGAGATTTCAACTTAGAGCGAAACTTCCAGCAGCCACTGAATCCAAATCTCTGAGATAAAAGCAGAGACATTATTGTTAATAAATGAATAAAGGTCATGAGCAGTGTAGTATCAGCGTGCTGATAAGACTGTCTCTACATGTTCCCAGTTGTAGCCTTTTTTTTTTTTTTTTTTCACACAATTTTAATTTTGGACTATTTCCATTTTCCCCCTCTGGATCCTACGAGTTTATAGCACCACACCTCGCGGACCCAAATAACGTCAATGTGCGCGTGTGTGTTTCCACTACATGTGTGTAGGCCTTCATGTGTCTGGAATTCATCAAAGACGCAGAGGAGAAGTTAAAGCGTTTTGCCAGAAGTCACAAACGCAGAGTTAAAAGACAACAAACCGAAAGCTCCGTTCAGATCAGGGGGAGTTTTATCTGGTTACGCACGGACGGAATCACGTCATTTCCAATAGTTTGAAGCCTCCGTCTTCTCGTAGCCTCTAGCTCGGGCCAAATTAAGCTCTGAAGGCCTGGAGCTGCATGAATCTCTGCAAACATGTTGGCTTTTTTTTTTTTTTTCTTTTTCTTTTTTTTTTCTTAAAAAAACACTTTGGCAAAAATCATTTGTTGGCTTATCTGACAAATTCCAAATGGCCCAATTCAAACAGTTGAACACACAGATGATCCAGTTTTAAAAAAAGTAGGACATGAAAACAAAGCGTGCACCCTACAAGCAGCAGTAGCAGCCATTTAAAGTCTAGATTTAACAGTCGCCCCATGTTTTTTTTTTTCTCTTTGCCAGGAGAATGTTTCCAACTTTCCAAGTGAAAATATTTGGTATGGATCCCATGGCAGACTACATGCTCCTGATGGACTTCCTGCCTGTAGATGACAAACGTTACAGGTAACTTTGTGGACATCTTCAGACGAATGAAACGCACATCTGTCACTGTGGGGCCGTAAAATATTGTAGCCTGCGAGTTGGGAGGTTTTTACTGGTGCGCACAATCCATAACTTGCCCTGTTAAATTCAACAAGCGAAATAAAAAAACTCCTACATTTACAAATAGGCCTAATTGTATCAAATAAAATATGCATGGATTCATAAATACATAAATGTAAAAGTGTTATATATGCACATTACAACATTAGGAAATATTTCCACGATTAACCAGATATGTTGGTGACTATGTGCTGACATTAGAGAGACATTCAGTGTCATATTTTTCCCTCATCATGAAGCCTTGTATTTTTATAAAGGCTACCCTCGGTGTGCGTTTCCCTACACGTCATGGAGACATGTATTTTTGTGACTAACCGGAACCTCTTGTCTAATTCACTGTTTTCTTGCAGGTATGCTTTCCACAGCTCGTCGTGGCTGGTGGCGGGTAAAGCTGACCCCGCCACACCGGGCAGGGTCCACTACCACCCGGACTCTCCGGCTAAAGGCGCGCAGTGGATGAAGCAGATCGTCTCTTTTGATAAACTCAAACTCACCAACAACCTGCTGGACGACAACGGACATGTGAGTCTACACCGCGGGAAAGAAAGCGCACGTAAAAAGGACTTTAATTTGACCACAACAACATGCAGCGCAGCGTGTGGGCACGAAGTTTCTTTATCCAGTGTAACAGCCGTCACACCGCCGGCCTCACACATCACTATGCAAATAATTTAGCAAAAATAGACAGCAGTTAAACTGACTGGGGAGATAAGAGCTGCTCTATCCACAGTGGAGGATTTCACCAACACATCCAGGGGGCTCTTATTGTGAAGATTATTATAAGCAGAAGTTGAGCAGTTTTATTCGCCCTCAGACTGATTGATAGAAAGTATTAAACTTTGATATTTTGACTAATAGTCAGATGTGGCCAAAAGCCTATTTGCAATCCACAGAAATGGCGACGCACATCAGGCTCTGCTCCAAAAGTGACGGCGAGGAAGTGGAATATTTCACCACTGGAAATTATTTCAGCCCTTCCCGCTTCATCTTCCACCGTCTGAGTAGTTTCATTAGTTGCGAAATCAGACAAGATGATGTTGGGGAATATTTTAGCAAATATAGAAAAGAGCTTTGCAGGATGGAAATGAGGGTATAAACAGTTACTTCATGATCATCATTATTGCTACATGATTATGATTTTTAAATAAGAATGATGATAAATATTCTCAGGCAGATTTCATACGTTCAGATGAGTGTAATAGATTTAAATGGCTCTGCACATTTAACAGGTTATTTCTGCCATTAATGGCGTTAACAAACTTGCTTCTGTCCGCAAATAGCCTGCATATCTTGGAGATGCTTGACAGAGGTTTAATATAAGAAGGTTAAATAAGATCTTTGTTCATATGTAGAAGGCACCAAACTACCTCGGTTAAGCTGCACGATATTTTGGTGTAAATTATCCTGTTCAATTTCATTTCATGTAATCTTAATATAACCATCATTAATTTGCCAGATTTGAATTCGGCAACAATAAAAGTAAAACATCGAAAATAGTCTGACTTGCGGAAGTTCAGCCTCTAAATCTTTAGTTCAGTGTTGAATTCATTGTGAATGAGAGCTGATCCATCCTTTATCTCTTTTTCTCAGATCATTCTGAACTCCATGCACCGCTACCAGCCCAGGTTTCATGTGGTCTATGTGGACCCCCGCAAGGACAGCGAGAAATACGCAGAGGAGAATTACAAGACCTTTGTTTTTGAAGAAACCCGCTTCACAGCGGTCACAGCCTACCAGAACCACCGGGTGAGCCGCTGTTTTCTAAACCTGTGCGACACTCACACGGTGAAATGTGCAGAAATTTACGTTCTTGCATCTATGGAATGTGATCAGATTTCCCATATGTTATAAATATGTCATAAAGTAAAAATAACGTAGATGTTTAGGGTATTTGAATATTATCGCAAAAATCAACGGATACCATAAAAAATCGGTTTAAGTCACTATTGATTGTGAGGCAGATCATAAAAAACCGTCTTTTTGTTATTTCTGCGCCACATTTTGCGCACACAGTCAGAAATAACCAGTTTTTGGTGCAGCTCCATGGCAGCTCCATGGCGCGCTCTCTGCGCGTAAATGTTGCCTCTGCTCTGTGGCTCTTTTCACTGCGTCCTCGCTGCTCTGCTTTCCGTCAGCCTCTGTCTCTGATCTGATTCAGTGTGAGAGTCGCTGCAGTTTGGCGATTGAAGCTTAATATTTGCGACCAGGCTGTAGCGTGTGAATGACTGATCTATCTGATATTGATCGTCACAGTTCATTATTTTTACACTTGAAGCGCATATGGCAACAATTACAGTAACATTATCGCCTTTAATGGGACTCATGAAATAAAGACAAATTATATAAATTGACAGGAACATGATAAAATGATGATGATGAGGAGGAGGATGATGATGATGACGATGATGATGATAAACGTAGGTTATTCACGTTATGATTATGAATAATTTATGATGGGGACTGTGCCGTGTCTGTATGATATACATGAGACGCTATGCAGCTGTCAGTGCAAAGAGCGTTCATAAATGAACAGTCTATAACAATATAAGCTCTGTATTAAGTGGCAGTTTTGTTTTAAATAACACTGAATGGGCCTAATGCTGCAGCCCTGAACAACAGACCTGCAACTGTTTACTGACATATTTTATTAAAGACAGCAGTGAGTTCAAATATGACACCTAAAATGTTCAGTCCATAATGCTACCTCTACCTCTGCTGTCATTTCTAATAGAAGTTAAAAGTAATAACAGAAAAGGAGCTGACATTGTGTATCACATCAGTTTGCAGCACTGAGGTTTATTTTCTGTTTTTCTGGATTTCAGATCACACAGCTGAAGATAGCCAGCAATCCCTTTGCAAAGGGCTTCAGGGACTGTGACCCAGAGGACTGGTGAGTGTTTACACTCAGCAAAAATATTGTCTTATTGGCATGTTTCCACATGATGTAAAAATGTACAACAGAGCTGGCTGGGCCGGAGAGCATTTGCAAAATGGTTTTGCTGTTTGTTTTACTCTACACAGGTGCCAGATGGGTGGAGTTTGAAAGAACACAATGAGTGCCGCAATGGTTCAAAATAGCTAGATATTGTTTGATAGTCAATCAACTGAGCTTTTCTGTCATTGACAAATTACTAGACTCTCTCTAATTGTCAGAGTGCAGTAAACCACAACCATCTCGGATAATCAGGAAGCTGGAACAAACACAGTGGCTTTTTCCAAATGCTGTTCAACCAGTTCTGCAGTTTTTTCTTTACAGCATTTACTGATGTTTATGGGGATTTGTGATTATTTTATAGAACAGGCCGATCTGAGTCATGTAGGTCGCTTCACATTTCACCCATTGTGAACTAGGGGCCCGTTGACGTGTTAATGCTCATTACATGCATCAGTGTAAACTCTTAAAATATGCATTCATCATTTTAGTATATAATAAAGAAAATGTGCCCTTGACATTCATTAAATGAGTGTGTAACTGAATCCATTCTCCCTGTTCCAGGCCCAGGAATCACAGGCCAGGCTCTCTGCCAATAATGAGTGCCTTTGCCAGAACAAGAAACCCAATGTCATCTCCCCCGCAGCAGAACGGCACAGAGAAAGGTCTGCACCACGCTCTTTGTTTCATTTCAAAACTCCTGCCTGCCATCACACATGAAACACAGTCATGTTCTGTTGTTAAGCATTCAGGAGAAATGCTTTTCTTTCAGTTGTTGGCATATTTCACTCTTTTTCTTCTACTTTTTTTTTTTAATCTTAAACACAGTGGTGCATTTACAGCATCAGGCCAATACTGGCTTTTAATTAAACATCAAATATCAGCCAGTCAGTGTCATCCACTACAAGGCTCTTATGCTACTATGTAACTGACCACAGCTTTACACAGTAAAACCTGCAATGAAATTTTTTTTTTCTCTCTTTCTACACAGGACGATTTTATTTATAATAATTTGATCAATTGAATACTTGCTGAATTGAATATACCAAAGCTTCTAATCCACCTGAAAGAATTTTATAATATTGGTTTCGATTACAATATTTGTCAGATTTTAACAGTTTTTTTCTGGGTATGAGTGCATGAGTATCTTTATAGTGATCTAAACACTGCATTCACCTTGTGAATATTAATAATAAGTGAAATGAGATTTTATTATATATCAGGCCAGGGTGCAAATTTTTCCTGGCTTCCACCCAAAAACACTGGTATAAGGACATGTATTCAAAACCTACATGTCATAACAGACTGCAGAGAACACACTCACTGTTCAGGACAACATACACAACCTGCTGGTACAAAGTATTCACACGTTGTCTGTCTCTGCCTGTCCTCATGTCTCTTTCTCCACAGAAGACAGTAGGCGGGAATATGAGCGAGACCCCAGCGGCACGCCCATACACGCTGACCCAGCTCACCAGCTGATGTCCCGGGTCCTCAGCCCCGCCCTGCCCGTCCCGGGAGGCCTGCATGCCGTCCCACTCACCAGTGGTCGCCCCAGCCCTCCTCATGACCTTCGGCCAGACCCCCACACTATACCGCCGGACACCCTGCACCACCACCCTTACAAGTACCCCACCACCTATGAACATTATCTGGGGGCTAAGACCAGGCCGTCGCCCTACCCTTTACCCAGTATCAGAGGACACACGTACCATCACCACATGAACCCGGCTACAGCTAACATGTACTCAGCCACCAGTGGCCCCTCTAACTATGACTACGGGCCCAGATAATGACTGCTGTCCACCAGGGCTAACAGCACACAGCACTGTGGGAATAGAAAAAAAGGCAGGAAAGGCAACGCAGCCCTGTCTATTGATGGCTCACACAGCCTGCGTAACCTGTGTGCGTTTACAGGCTGAAACTCCTCCCTGCTGGATAAATCCTGCCATATTTATTTAAAGGAAATGCATCTTTGGGGGAAGAATAGGCACCTGCTCCGAGCCCTTAAAAAGGTCTGATTTGACCTTTGAACCCCAATGGCAAAAGCTCTACATCAGGGCACCCTCTTACCTGAGTGGTGCAGACATTGAGCCAGCAAACACAGGAGGACAGGAGGGACCTCTCCTAAACACAGACAATACCTTTGATTCACAGACTGGAACAGATTTTTTTTGTGTTGGATGCACTTTTTGATTTGCCTTGTTTTTAATGCTTTCAAAAAAGCCATATGTTATATAGTCCATCAACCTTCTAGGTAGACGAGATGTTTGCATGTTGAGCTCATCAGAGAGGGTGTCGAAACACATCAAATGTTTTTGTTTGAGGAAAAAAAAAAAAAGAGATTTGATTTTGAAACATTCTGGACATTTTGAGCCGCTCTGAGAAGCTTGTACCATGGCACTGACTTGCAGCAATACAAAGTAAATAAATGAAGCAGAATGACTGTTCTGTATCTGTAAAATAAACATTAAATTCTTGTAATTCATAAAAAAAAAAGAACGTTCTTTGTGCCAATCTTCTATTCAAAGTCCCATCTGCTGTTGTACAGCTGAAGGGGGAGGGTTAAAAAAAAAAAAAAAAAAGCTTACCTCACTGATAGCATTGTTCAGGTTTCTCCGTGCGGATTTGCCTGTTGAAATAGGTTGAGGTGTCTGCTGCTCCTGCAATCATTTGGAGTCAGAAATTGGAAGCTATCTAAACATTAGACTGCACTGCAGTTTAAATGTTCTAATCTGCATCTGGTTTTATGAAGAAAAAAAAACATAAACACATAAATGAGTCACTGACCATGCTTCGTATCTCTACACTACACTAGAACCTTACCGCTTGATAATCCATGTGTGTAACAACACTATAAGGCTGTGGTTACAGATTGTAGTTTATTGTTAAAGTTTCCTACTGATTAATGGATATAATTTGCTATAAGAGGTCATTTAAAAAATTAATTATTGCAGTGACAGACTTTTTCAAATTAAATAAAAGTTTTGAATAAATTAAATATTGATGATTTATTGGACATTTAAATATTCATTCAATCATACATTTGTGCAAATCATTTGGTAAAACAATGATTTAATTAATGTAAATTCAGAATTTTGTGTTTTCAAGCTTTAAAATAAGAATGCCATCTCATGTCACACAAACTGGAAAAAAGTCAGCACTTACATTTCCCCTCTCTCCAGAAGGATATCATTGCTCATATTTAATGGGACAGTTGGGTGATATTTTAAGAATGTCACCCCCGTCCTATCTGTGCAGCCATTTCCATCTCCTATTTGAAGTCCTATGAGGAATGCTTTGTTGTCAAGGTTAATCTCGATGGGGGAAAAAAAAGTCTACTTTGGGATTTGTGCCTGTCACGATACAAAAGGAAACGTAACCTAATGATTCATTTCAATAATGTATTTTTTCTCCTTGAACCCAGCTGCCATTGGGGGGGGGGGGGGGGGGGGGGGGTGCTGAAGGGCGCCCTGACCTCTGACTGTTTAATGGCTTGTAAAGGTGTCAAAGGTTTAATAATGTTTCCACGCATTTAAACGCCGACTAATTGGTTGTATACTTTTTTTGTTTGTTTGGGCCTTGAATTAAGCTTTGGCACTACTTAGATTACTTAACAATTAAACTGTATTAAGAAGCCAATATGGACAATTAATTTGTAGCTAGATTGAAAGGTCAATGTTAGCTATTTACTTTATGAAAAAAGTTAGCTGATAGTTTGACAAGAAAGTGTCAAATTCATTCAGTATAAATAATAACCTTAAATTTTGCGTGATAAAATAATTTATATGAAATTCAGAGGGAGGCCGGTTTGCTATTTCAGATGATAGCATTATGTCCATTAGCCTATCTTTATCTTTATTAAAATACCTTTTAACGTGAAGTCATAAAACCGTGCTGCTGTGTAAAGTCCGGTCAGGAAGCGGAGGTCTGGAGCCTTTAAGCCGCCTGGTGTGAACCGTCGCCGGCCTGCAGGTGCTGAGAATCAGCCAGTCGGAAGCCGAGAGACACCGCGAGACGAAACTGGGCTCGCCCCCGCTCTGCAGGGGCTCGTGGGGGGCTGGGCGCGGGTAACAAGTGGCAAGAAGGATCAAAAGGTGATACTCGGACTAATTATAGGTTTCAAAACACACACACGTAGTAGGCTATTGAGTGGAACCAGGCTAAATAAGGATAACCTAATATCTGTGACCACAAGCAAACTTCCAGCTGTTGTGTCTTAGTTATGTATAGCCTATTTCACGGCGAACTGGGAAATTTAATACATTTCTCCACAGTAATAGTACAAATTATCATTATTTCAACAAAGATACCCACTGTCTGCTTTTACTTAGGTCAAGGTACACTGGGTTTAAATGTGTTAATGCCATTCATTACATCCACCTCTGTGTCCAGGCACAGCTGAGGGCCCACTGCTGTATAAAATAGGCTATATTATTATGAGAGAGTTGCAGTGATTCACTGTTAATTTACAGGTAGGAAATTACAAAATACAACAGTGCTGGAGAAAGTAGGCTATATAAAGTATAGCTACAATTACAGCCATTTTTAACTTTAAATAAAAATAGCAATAAAATATTCCATTAGCCACCATGTCCTGCATTTTAAATGTCACTTAAGTAAAAGCATTGTCAGCAAAACGTATTTAAAGTAGGCTACAAAAAGTAATCAACACAGAAATACAGCCCCTGTGTGTTATACTGTCATATACTATTTAATTATTCTCACTAATGCAGTAAAGTGTAGTCTCACTGTGTTGCTCAAGGAGCCATTAACTGCTTTATATACTGTTAGTTTAAGCCTTAACACTTCATCACATTTTATATGAGCTGCATGTACAATCTTAACTTATAACAGTATAACAGTAACAAAGGTTGTCAAATGAATAGTGGAGTAAAGTACTCAACAGTATTTGCCTCTGAAATGTAATGGGTGCGGAAATGTAAAGTAGCATTAAATGTTAATACTCATGTTCAAGTACCTCAGATTTGTACTTATGTACAGTACTTGAACAAATGTATTTACTTACATTCCACAACTTCAATAAAGAAAACAGCCTATACTCATTTTTATCCCCACATATCCAACCATGAAAATGTTCATGGGGTACGTTGCACTCAGAATCCCTGGTATAGTGTGCATCAGTCTGGGTAGGCCTGACATTGAAGCCTGAGGCTGTTTTCTAACTCTGTCTTGCAGTCTGAAGGAACCTGTAACAGCTTATATAAATAAGGAACACAGATTATATTTTCCGTATTCTTAGTCTTCAGCATCACAGTGAAGAGTAGTTTTGCTGAATTAAGATAAATGGATACTGTATGATAGGCTGAGATTGCAGGCATTTTGAATCCCTGCAATAACAAATAAATGAAGTGATTTTCTTTTTAATGCAAGTGGCAAATCAGGGAAATTGCGCCTACTGGAGGAATTATGATGAACTGCACCTCAGCTATTCTAATCAGCATGGTGCCTTTGTAAGTAAATATTTTATGCATTACATTTCTACACATGCACCTAAATAGGCTCTGGCATGCTTTCAGCAGGTTTAGACCATTTTTCAAAACCAATTATTTGCATTATTCATTTCACACAGGAAAAAACAACTTGCTTAGGCCCACTTACACTGTAGTACAGTTTATATGCCCAGATCTCTCAGGCTCCAGGAGACGGGGTGCCAAGGACTTGCCACTGAAGTATGAGGAGGCAGAGGATGGATGATAATGAGACCTGAGGCATCATTTGACACTCAGCTGCATCTGGAACATCTGCTGTGACAGGCCTAGCAGGGTCTCGATGCATTCGCTTCACCTCTGTAGATTTCTGCTGAAGAGCTTTGCTTGGACAGTTATTAAAAACAAGGCAGGTAAACCAGCCACAGTCATCCACCTAAACAACAGAACACATGTTTCACATTTCCCCCCCTCTGGCCTCTCAACAAATACAAAAGGTGCTACGGTTTATGGCGTGCATGAGGCTGCTGATGGACATTTTATGCGGCCCATCAAAACACATCATCATCACTGGGCAAGAGCCCTGATGCATTTGTATTAATTCACATTTGAAAAAATAAATAAAACCAACTTAACCATGAGGCGAAACATTGGCTTTGGCCTGTACAGAAAGGGATTGTTTTCTTATAATCATTCTTTTTCACATATTTATGTTTTCTAAATAATCAGACTCAGTATGACGCTGGTAATATAATTCATGAAAACACCCGAAAGCTCAGGGTGTGTCAACATCAACCAAACACACACACACACGCACACGCACACACACACGCACACGATCCAACGGATTATATCCTATCCCAAAGCCAGGCTGACCTCTGACCCTGAAGACCAAGGAAGACACACATTAGGTGATAAGTGAAGCACAGGGCCTGTTGTGCAGACGGTCTCCCTGTCCATTTATTGACTTCCTAAATGATCCATTATGAAGTGATTTACGAGGTCCACCATCCACTTCTAAGGCCGGTGGGTTGCTGTCTACTCCATTCAGCAGACATCTGCACCAATGGACTTTAACATTTGATTTATCAGAGAATGGACGGAAGCTGGCCCACACCACCTCTACTGTTTGTTCAAGGCCAACAGGAGAGTTAGGAAGCTATTATGAATGCAAGATGTCACCAGAGGGGTCAGACACAAAAGGTATAGATGGAGCTCTGCGGGGAACAAGGAAAACATGTCATTAAAACCAGGCACTTTGAAAAGAAGCAAGGCAAAAAAAAGTTCTAATTCGACGTATTTTAAAATTATATCAAAAGATTTTCAACAAGTTTCAAATACAAACACAAGTCTTCCAAAAACATAACACTGAGTACAAGCAAGAAAAGCCACCAAACCTGCAGTTACACACCGCTTTCCATGACAGTAGCATCACGGCCAGGCAGCTTGTCTAGCGAATGACCTTGTCTTTCCTCTGTTCGCTAATGATTCGTGGCCATTATGCCGGTCTGGCTCTTTGATTTCTCAGGCCTTTCCTGTACAGCATGATGAGCTTCTCAATTTGGGGTCATCCCAGGAGACAAAGCCTTTATGAAGCAGAACGTCGAGCGTTTGAAGCCCTGGCCCCCGGCCTCTTGTCACAGTGCTGTAACACATGAGCTCCCATGCTGCTCATTGACTCACAGAGATATTATTAGAGACGGTGGACAGAAAAACAACACCTCTCTATTTTCTCTGGGACATTCACAACAAGACCCCTTGGCCTGCTTCTTGACAAATGTCAGTTTCTTAAAAAGACATCTGTATTTAGAATTACACGTGAGATAAATGTGGAAGTTATCGACAGTCTGACTATTCTATCACAAAGGACGTTAAAACACATCTTATTTTCCTATTCCAAATTCTTCACCTTGATGGTTAGGTGTACATTTTAAATAAATCAGCTCATGGACGGATAATGCTGACAAAGGAAAGCGACTGCAGATCACCACCTTTACTGAACCAACATCTCTCTATTCTCTGTGTCCCTGTTGTGATTAACCTTGTTTGACAAATGCAGCTCAGGACAGGCTGGAGGGGCTGTGTGTTAAGCTAAGAGCTGCTAGAATAACAACTCGGGATTAAATAGCTGCTCAGGTGCGTTGTGTACCTCAAATTCAAGTGCACTGGAGCAAATCTCCCATCAGATAAGTCAACACAATCACAGAGCTGCACAGAGCATCCTGTCAGGCTTTAGAAAACAGTGGGCTGAAAAAGTAGGCTACAAACCCTACTACCCTAATTAACTATCCGCACTTATGCACTGCAGCACTTCTTTTAAAATGATGTTATAAATATTGATGTCAGTGGTTGGGTGATAATTTGGAAGAAAAGACTGTGGTGTATGTGTCTGTGTGTGTGTTACCCTCCACAGCACCACCAAAGAGGGTGATTGTGCCTGGCGCACATAGAACCCACAGGGAGATTGGACCCGAACGGAAAATGTTCTGGAGCAGCTGAAAGAGGCCGACCCCAGTGTAATCAAAACCTGTGGTGCATTTGCGTCTGTTGGGAAAAAGAGGTTCGGTAGTGTTGTTTGCCTCAGAGCTGGGGTGCCATTTCACGTAAGAGTGCACACTCAGGTGAGAAAGAAAAGTTTTTCATTTTAAGGAAAAAGTCTCTTTCTTGATTCCATGTATTCTATTTTTAATTTATTTCTAACAATTTATTCATATATTTTTTTATTTCTGTTATTTTTTCATTATTCCATCACATTTTACGTTTATGTTTTCATGTTCATTTTATGTCTTTTATGTCTTATTCATGTGAAGGACTTGGTGCATGTCATTTCTCTGTTGTAAAGCACATCGAGCTGCATTTCTAGTATGAAAGGTGCAATACAAATTAAGTTTAATATCATTATTATTTGGAAAAAAAGTATTTGAAAACAGCTATTTCAATTGGCTTGAGCAAAAGAAACAGTGAATGTCTGTACAGGTGTGACAGGTCACATATGTCTCCTGTGATTTTTATTTCTTTTTTGGTAATAATCATTATGTGTATAACTGACTGTTACATGCAAAAGTAAATGAGAAAATAAGGGGTGCAGTCTTCAATTTCACGGTTCAGTATAATTTCCTTGCATCTTCATTTTCATTGCCTGGTCTTCTTCACGAAGGTTATAATGTTCAGTTTTGGCTGTACAGCTGTTTCAGAGAGGTGTTCATTCAGCTGTATGATCATTTTGGAAGACAGAGGATCTGGTTCTGTTGCATTGTATTGCATTATACTGCCAGGTGTTTCTATTATTTTGTCCACCCCTTTCACATCAATGAGAGTGGATTAAAAAACAGAAACACCTCTCTGTGCTGAAACATGGGAAACAGGTTAAAAATCGTGGAACAGACATGGAGTATTTTTTCATGTTTAGAGGATTCTTTGAGAATGCTGGAAATACCTTCAGAACAGCAGCTGCATCGCATCAGTACACATGACAGTTAAAGTATTGAGTAAAAGTCTGTATATCCCCCCCTGGAGCTCCGAGGTTCAGCCAGTGTCAGCTCCCTCGTTGTATATTGACCACAGGCTGATCCTCTGGTCCTTGGATCCGGCAGCCAGGAGTCTTTGTCTGCGGTCCTGGTGGTCTGAGAAGGCCACGCTTAGCACCATGTCAGTGTGGTATTGAAGCACTGCCAGCGGTCGCAGCTTCTTCCAGCCGAATACCCGCACCCGATGGTCCCAGCCGGCTGAGACCAGAAGCTTACTGTCCTCCCTGATGCACAGCTGGGAAACCCCCGGGTTGACCAGCGTCACACAGTCCTGGAGCTGTGAAAGGGATGAGAAGATAGTATCAGGTGTTAGAACCATTACAGGTATTACAAGCACTGCCACACAAGAAGAATTTTTGCTGTGCAAAGGCCAAAGAGTCGGAATAGTTGTTTCTTTGTGGTAAATGTCAGAGAAATCCAAGAAAAACCAAACAGACATGATCAGACACACTAATTAAGTCATAATTAGGTCAGTAAGTCGATTAGTCACTGCCATATAAGAAACTGTGGCCAACACAAACACTGACAGCGAAGAGACTATCAGCTGATCTGATGACTGAGGTCCAAGTGTGGGGCTGGATGTCTGTTGAACCTGGCTGGAGACTTCTGGGACTCAATCATCGGCCACAAAACATTACAGCAAGAGGGCTGTGAGCAAATCTCTCTGCGTCCCACTATTTGGTTTGGAGTTAGCGAGGCCTATTCTGGAAGCTTTGAGTTACCTTTGTCACAGTTTGTGAGAAAGAGAGAGACCATCTCACTTGTTTGCAGAGGCCTTGTTGCTTTAAACGCCTCTGATGAATTACACCCACACTGAAAGGTCTGGTCAGCGGGAGAAGAGACCCGATAAATACACTGTTGTAACATCTGCCTGCTAAAGATTAGCCACAGCGCTCTCTCCCTGTGATCTACAGTGTCCCAAGGACTGTATCAATCTCTCTAAAGGGGCAACTTTCTGACATATTATAATGAATGATCAAGATCAGTATCTAAAGGGCCGGCTGTGGTGGGCATTCCTGGGGAGCGAACGTGCTCTTCCTGCAGGGTAGGGATCTCTGCTGGATCGCTAGACGGGACGCAAACATCTGGATATGGGAGCTGAAATCAAACTGGACAGCATAAAATTGACTTCATAAGTTGTGTCTAGAGAGACTAATGACCTTGAATAGGAGGAGACGGTGGAGAATTTATCTGCGTGCTCCCGTTGCGGGCGGGAAACATCCACAAGCTGCATGTGGAAAATATAAGCCAGGTACTCACAGCCCAAGTGAATAAAGTGGAATGCGAGAGAGAGAGAGAGCAGGGAGGAATGTCATTGATCAAAACAGAGCAACAAAGCGAAGTTCAGAACAGGCAGAGATGTTTTTTCTTCTTCTTTTTTTGTTAATCAAACCACCATCGCTGGTACCACTTGTATGAAACCAAGAGTGGCTGGTTAGACCAAACAAGCACTGACACAAAGAAACCTGGGGGGTGAAAGACTGTTCGGAACTTTGTTATTACCTCAAGAATCTGGTATGCCACTACCTCTCTCCATCTGGTTTGCATTAGAGGCCTGATAATGATGGGTTTAAGTGTCTGTTTTTGTTTGTTTTGCTTCCCATAGTTTGTGTCAGGAAAAGGCATTTGTTTCATTAAAGGGTCAGTTGTAAGCAGTAAATGGCTAATGATGCAGTAATGGTCATTCAGCGGGGCTGGCTGCGCAATTGTTTTTACTTTCTACAGTCTGAGAGAGAAGAAACAAAAAGTGGTGAGAAAAAAAGGTTGTACGGAGCTGTAATTTAAAATTAATGATGCTCATGTGCAGCTATGCTGGTTGCTAAGCTACCAGTGATTGGTGTTTACACTGTGATTTCATGTGGTATGGCGACGGTAACAGTGCTGAAACACTTAGTTGAATAATTGATTATTTGATCGATCATTGATAATCATCAACAATTATGAAATTCAATAAATCGTTTTTGATCAAATCTTTCATCATCAAATAAAAATTCCAAGCATGTGCCGGCTCGGTTACTTCTCTCTGTTTTATATCATTGTGGATCTCACTTTGGTGTCAATCGTGAAAACATAGGTTAGTTGAAGCCTGACAGGACTATTATTCATATATTATTATTATCTTTTCATATTTTTAATATATGGTATATTTTTGGTTCATAGTTAAACTATAAAGAAGTGAACGCACAGGGAGTTACACAGATGAAAGACTTCTGCTGATCCATAACTCTTATAGAGTAACAGGCATCAACTGTTGTCAGTCCACCATTATCTACTTCGACCAGTCATTCCCACGCAAGTCCCATATTTTGTAAAACTGAAATGTCTTGTCCTTCAAGGTAAAGGTCTCCACTCCACTGGGTCTATCTGATCCATCATGTTCTGACAGGAGAGTGTAACAGTGTGTACAACATCTAACGGAGAACAAATGAATATTGAGCAACTGAAACTTGGATTAACTGACAGTGGTGGAAGAAACTCTAGCATACAGGCAATCGGGTCAAGACTATGAGGTAATCACAGTATGTTATTCATTTCTCACCAAAATAAAATATCCCATCCTCATACCTTAGAGCAGAACTTTGACAATTAGGGATTCTTTTTTTTTTTTTTTTTTACACTTCATTGAATTAATATGAAGTCACTGCATTATTTTAAAGTATATTTCATCATCTTAATTGGTGTTCAAGTAACCAGCTAGCTCTGATCACATTATCACAGTCACAATCATCTATAATGTCTGGTCAGCTTTGAATATAGTGCAATAATAAAAACAGAGGTGTAACACAGACATAATTAATCAATAAGTTGATTGACAGAAAATTTAACAAAATAAATTTTGATAAGAAAACCAGTTCAACATTTTGGATAAAGCTGGGGCTACCTGCTTCCTGGTTAACCTAAGAGAACCAGCTGCTTCATATTTACAGTACAGACATGAGAGTGGTGTTGATCAAACTCTCAGCAAGAAAACAAAGAACAAGCAAAAAATATATTTCATCTCAGGTTGGATACTAATAATAATTGGATTTTGGAGTGTTGGTCGGACAAGACAAGCAATCTGAAGTCGTCACCTTGGACTCTGGAAAAACATGATGTGCATTTGTTATTATTTATGACATTTTACAGACAGTCTATGAGAGGATTAACGGATAACAAAAATGACAGTTAGTTGCAGCCTTTGAAAAAGTTATTTCACTTTTTCTTAAAAAGAAAAACTATATAAACTGTATAAATTATACTGTCATAAATGAAATATATTCCAACAACAGTGAGAGCTTCACCACTGCTGAATGAATACCAAGAAAAGACTCCTGACTTCCAGCACTGCCATTAACCAGGTCTCAGTCTGTAATGAAATCCATTAGCTCTAACCGGGGAGTCTTGGCTCGTGTTATTGGACGCCCCATTTTTCCTCCTATTGCTTCCTTGCTATCTCATCATGGACAGAATCCGTCTTTGGGCTTCATCATTCATTTCTCTGTTGTTTGAACACTCCTTCCTGGCCTGTGTTACAGCATGCAGACACACACACACACACACACACACACACACACACACACACACACACACACACACACACAGAGCAGGCTTGCTGTCTAAACGCCAGCGTTCTCAGCTGTCAGGAGGCTACCAGCTCTGCTCAGCAGCTGGGCCCACAAGACTTGCTGTGGATCTATGACAGATCCAACACAAACTCACACTTTGGGATCCTCTTTTGTAGCATCTCACCGACAGAGGAGACGTTCAAAAGGAACGTCCACTTGGCACATTTCATTCAAGTCTTGCTACACTTCTCTCCCTGTCTTTCCTGTCAGACTTGGCACCGATCTCTGCGTTCACGCTGATCTACTGAAACGTCCCATCATCGCTCACTCACTCGAGCCTAGCGGCTGGGAGGCTTTTCGCAGGTATTTCTGACACACCCTGTCCCTGAATCACACTCAGCAGCGGGGAGATTACAGCCTTTTGTCACCTTGCCTGTCAGAGCCTGGTTCCAGCTGACAGGAGATGGATGTGTCAAACAGGTGAGCAGTCTCATTCAGAACAAAAAAGCAAGCGGAGGTTGGGGCGGTCACTCAATAAAAAGAGCCATAATTTTTATGGCAGCGAGCTTGGACATACATCAGTCATATAGCGTAAGGCTGGGCCTCAGTCTGGCAGGTCTGGTTGACAGGTACAAGAACTCACAGAGGACGCCGGCCATGCAGGTGAACGCTGGGGGAGACAGTGGGGATATTTTTACATGGTAGTGAAGATGAGGAGCAGGAGTTTCACCTGCAGAGAACTGTCATCAGTCTCAGAAATAGCTTGCTGTCAGCCATGCTTGATTTGAAATGCTAATCTTCCTATTTCTCTACCTGCTTTCTCTTTCTCCGGTCCGTGACCTCTGTCTTTTTCTTTCTCCGGGAGCAACCCGTCACTGCACATGTCAATACATTTGAGTGGCCGCCTAAATATATGTCCATCTGGCTTAACAGCTTGTAAACCCTCACACCCACGCCCTCATAGTCTCACCCTGACACATTCCTAAAAATGCAAGCTAGAAGGAAAGTGGAAGAAGAAAAAAAAAGGGCTGAAGATGATGCTTCATTACTATGAAAAGATATCAGGCCAGCCAGGTCAAACAGCAGATAAAGGCCTCTGGGAGCCATGTGTAATACATTAATCTCCATTCCTGAGGCTATCTGTCTTTATCTGGCCTTGATAAGCTCCCCTCACAGCCCTTCAGCTTCACTAAATCATAACTGCACTGTGTTGTGTCACCTTCAGTTTCCCCTCCATTTCACAAAAAGCATCTATCTGCCCTGCCAGCCAGCTCCACTACACTGGACTGTATCGCAGAGGTAATTTGTGAGAAGTGGGATGCTGTGGCACTTATAGCCTCCTCAGTCTTTATTGCAGCCTCCCACTGTGAACTACTGTTCCCTTTACTGCAGATGTGTTTTTTGTTTGGTTATGGGGCCTCTGAGGTTTTGATATTTTTATTACCTCTCACGGGTTGTCCGTCAGGACCCGGGGCCTGTGTCCGCCACCCGGCATCTCCCCCCGCCCCCTTACTGCTGCCACACAAAAATACTTTTGTGGGAAGAACTGAGGATAGCTGTCTGGACGTCACACTGAGCTGCACTTCAGGATAATTTAAAAGTCCCTGTTGGATACTTTCCCTCTCCTTGTGCTTTTTTCCTGTCATCCTCATCCTGGATTACATGCTGAATCAATATTTTGTTGCTTGAGCAAAATAAACCAAATAACCACTCTCCTCCTGTTTTTGGTATATTGAATCAAATCCTTCAGAGTGTTTTTCTAGACGCATTTTCAGGGTGAAAAAAAATGGGCTTTGCAAATATTTCTAATTCAAGCATTCATTTGTAAAAAACCTTGGAAAGAATAATACCCTTCACTGTGCAGGAGTGTCCTATATCAGCCTCAGGTTCCCCTCAGCTCTGATTCATGGGGGTTGGCTGAAAAATGGGAGCATTCCCTTTTGCTCATGAAATCAAGAGAAAATACAGCTTCAAATGAGGCGTTAAGTCTCTGAAGCGTTGGCTGTTATGTAAAATGAATTATGGTAGAAAGCTGATGTGATCTCTTGGTGTGGCAGAAGATAGTTTGGACCCCTTCCGAGTATTTATATGTGAGAGAACCTGTGTGCACTGTGTTGTGAAGGTAAGTAGGAATTTTGCTTTTCCTGGTCAAGAGGAAAGTTGTATTAGTTGCTTTTTTTAAACTGCTAAAACAGACAAGTTTATACAGATACATTTCCTATTTATTACAGTGCAATAATAAGTAAAATGAGATTTTGTGGTGTGTTTTTATCCATAACTATAACTGTAGATATTATCCAGATCTAAAGTGTGACTATGTGTCAGTGTGTATATGGGTGGTTGGACTAGAGTGACAGCCCCAGCCCGGCCCTTGGCCCCTGGCCCTGCCAACACTGTGTAACCAGCAGCTGATTTATGGCCCCTGGAGCCCCGCTGAGCCTCTTCCTCTTTGGCCCCTAATGTTTTCCAAGAGAGCCCAGAGAAAGGCAACACTCCTCTCCTCCCATCTCCACCATTACCTTTTTTTTTATAATATTTTATGGCTTTTAGCAACAATTAGTTAGCAGGTAGAGGGTTCAGGACCTTAACCAGGGACACTGTGTACAAAACCAGGGCACTTGTACCCCAGGGGTACTGCTGTAATTGCCCATGAGTTCTTGGATATACTAAAAAAAACTACAATAACTACAGGCAATTTGGCAAAATAGCTATTATGATTCGGTTAAAAAAATATTACGTGCTTCGACAGACAATGCAAGAAAAGTAAAAAACATATAGTTAATAGTAATAAGTAATAAATAAAAAAATGGTAATAAATGGTTCAAACACTTACCTAACATTAGTGGATATAAAATATATTGATATAGTGAAAGCTAAAAGTAAAGAATAAAATTAATTAAATATTTCTCTAAAAGATAAACAGTTCAAAAAGTATTGGAAAAATGGTGAAAAAGCTCAAAGTAATGGATAAATGGTTGAAATGTCCAGTAGCATGAACGCAAACTTGACCAAATCAACCCAACCATTGACAATTCAGCTGTATTCAAAGATTCTTGTAACAATATCCACGGATCACTGCGGTTCCACAGAAATGCTCACTTAACTTTCAGTACATTGTACTGTGAGTTGATAACGGCCATATTTATTAATGTGAAGTAACAACCACTTTAATTTAAATTCAAATGAAAACATTTGGGAGACGATGGGTGGTGCTGATGAAGGGCTTTGGTGAGGGTTCATCAGACAAAAAAAAGGTTGGGAACCAGTGAACTAAACAGCACTACTAGTCTCTCTAAGCCTGTCCTGCTGACCTGCAGGTTGTTCTGTCTGTCCAGCATCCAGGAGGAGAGTTTCTTCTCAGAGGAGCCTGATATGCCCCTCAGTCGCTCGGTGTCAAAGGTCAGGCACATGACAGGTTCAGGGTGGGCTTTGGCTTGGCTCAGCTTGGACCTCTGGGTTACGTCCCACAGCAACAGGGAGCCGTCCTCGTATCCAGCCAACAGGAGAGGTCCCGGACCCGAGTCTGGCTGCAAATAAGGGAGGAAGATAAGAGAGAGGAGGGACAGGAAGATGGGAAGGGGGAACACAAAGAGCAGCGGGGTAAGATGTGAGATGAGAGCTTTGCAGTAAAAAAAAAAAAAAACCCACAGAAACCGCTGCGTGGTGCTGGAAGTCGAGCGGAGCAGAGGTTATCATCCTGGAAGCTCCCGCTGACACTCGGAGAGACGCTGTGGGCTCCATTCGTCAGCCTGCTGCTCTCTCTTCCCAGCACTCCATTACACCACTCCTCACTTTGCTCCTCATCCATATTACTGAGCCACAGACGTCGTTGCCGGCACCAATAAATATAGTCAGGTGAAATACTACAAAAATACTGCGTCTAGTTTTCATTTAGATTTTTTTTTTTTTACCTATTCCTCTTTAACATGTTAATGTTTTACCTCTTTTATTTTACAGACATTCTTTGTTATGATTCATGCTGAGATTTGCCACAATTTTACATGTGCAGTTCTTTCACCACAGGGAGTTTTTGCAAATTTTATCTTAGCAAAACAAAACATATACTAAACAGAAAATATTCTAGAGTAGAATTAGGGCTGAACGATACGCAAAGAAAATCATATTATGATTATTTTGGCAGAAATTGAAATATGAGTCATGATTTCAGATGGAGTGGTCATTTTGCATTTAGTTTTCACTGAAAAGAATATAAAAATTATGATGATATGATTTTTGTTGGGTCTTGTACCAAACAAGCATGTTCCCTTACATCTGGAGAATATGATTTGTAGCACCACAATGCTTTATCAAAAAATTGCAGCTCCTGCGATTTGGATATTTGGATATTGCAGTTGGTCATATTGCGATTTTAATTAACTGAAAATTGAAATTTCGATTAATTGTTCAGCCCAAAGTACAATCAGAAAACATATCATCTCACAATTACTGAGGTACAACATTAAGGCTGCAGCAATATTACAAATACATTTTTATTATCAATTATTCTTATAATTATTATTTAATATTATTTAATATTACATTATTCAGTTCACATAACATTTTCAAATCACTTCTCATTTGTTCATGTTACATGAATTAACAAAAAACAGAGTAAAGCAATGAACCCTCAGACTGGAGAACCAGAGACTGTTTGGTTGATAAATGACCTGGATGAATTATTACATATACTATAGATTTTCTGTCAATCAACAAATTGATTAACCAATTGTTTCAGCTCTACACACTTTATACAAGCTCACACACTAACAAAAACTAATGTGCAAAAACTGCACTATAGACATCATTCATCCTCATCTAACCCCAGGACACAACAGATCCAGGGTTCAGAACTGGTGAATCCATCAGAGTAAATCTTTCAAATCACATGAAATCCCCAAACAGGCGTCACACACAAAACCTAAACCACAACTCCTCCATTAAATATACACAAAACAACCAGAGTCAAGCACAAATGTAGTTACATGCACATAAAAAGAGAAGAGTAAGCAGAATAACATTTAAAGAGAACGACCAGGCAGCGCCTCCCCACTGCTGGGAGTCACAGATCAACTCATGCTTCTTCTAAATGAGTGTGTACGATCGGATGGGCAGAGAGGTTGTGTGGAGATACACAGCGAGTTTGTAAATCGCTTCAACAACATAAAGGTGAGCTGATAAAAAACGGAAGGCTTCATATATCTTTACACTGCTGGAGGGAAGAAAGGAAGGACTGAAGGAGGTAGAGAAAGGAAGAGGAAAAGAAGAGGGAGGGACCACTGGTTGGTCTAACCTCCATCCTACTTCGCAGAACTCCCACAATTCCTCTGCATGGCAAGCCTCTTCACATCCACATTACGCCCGTTATCCAAACAACGATTTGAGCTTTTCCAGGCTTTTAAACATTTTAGAGGATCTATGAATTCACAGCACAGATACACACTTTGTACTGATGTGTGCCTTTGCTTTAAAATACCATCAGGCCTGCAGCAAAAGCCCGGTGCCCTGCAGAAGCAAGGGGGGAAAGAAATTTTTTCCATATGTGCGAGGGGGGCCGTGTCTGCCATTTTTTCATCCATCTTAAAGTCCTCTTCTCACTTAACGCTCGATATTTCTCCTCTTTCAGCTTTAAACAAATTATAGACAGAGTCGTGTATTCCTTCCAAACACATCAGCGAGGACGAACACTAAGGGATTATGAAAACAAATAAAAACAAGTGAAAATCAGTGGCCCCTGCTTGCCGGCAGGGCCCAGGCTAAGCGTTCCAGGCTTGGGGCCCACTGTTTCACTTAAGTGTAGGACCTCCTTGATTGATGATGTCATGGGTCAGAGGTCGGGGAACCCTGGGTAGACACCTAATTCATTATATCCTCCACAGGCCTTTCTACAAGAGGGCTCTCTGCTGGAGTGGGGCTGGGGCTCTGGGAGGAGATTCATCACCACAGAACTGCTGGAAAGACAGATGGATGGAGGCTGGTCGGAGAGGCAGGACCAGTGAAGCTAGGTCTCCTCTTAGCACGGCTGTTAACGGTCACGTGACCTCTGCCATTTTTACATAGCTGTATGGAACACACTGAAGTGCAATGACAGGACAATAACCATGCACAAAATATGTGTTCAAATGTATTTTGAACAATTACAGGCAATGTATCATTTTATCTACTAAACATCAGTGTCATTATCAACAATTCAACCACTTCAGTGTAGGCTGTTTTTTTGACACGTGTCCAGTGTGCTGGTCACTCAGTCAGCTGGTTCAGACCACTGTGGTCCACTTGAATGATCAACATGGCCTCTAGAGGAGTTAAGACTCCAAGAACTTTCACACTTCAAGTTTTTGTTCATTTTCCTTCTTTTTTCTTCTAAAACAATCACATTTGGTGGAAAGGTTTAAAATACTCCTGCTGCTGCTGCTGCTGCGACAAAAAAGCTATAACCCATGGAGACACTAAAACAGGCTCTAACAAATAGAGACAACATAATAACAACTGCTGAACCATTAATTCCAAATTGACTTTTATTCCTGTGAGTTTTCAACTTGAGAAAAATCCAATTTATCATCTCCAGTAAGTTTTACTGCAAGGGTTGCAACTAACAATTATTTCCTCAACCATTCCATTGATTGCTTGGTCTATAAACTGTCAGAAAAAGGTGAAAAATGCATCCATCACACAAACAAATACGAAATCATTCCTAAAGTTCAAGATGTTGTCTGCAAATTGCTTTTGTCTAAATCAAACAGATTCAGTTTTCCTGTCACAGACCAAAAAAGCTGCAAATCCTTACAGTAGAGAAGCTAGAACTCTGTAGCTAATGTGTAGCACTTTCTATTAAAAATGACTTAAGCATTTAACCAATTATCACAATAACAATTAATAATAATTAATTTTCTGCTGATCAATCATAATTTACTGCTAATTTCACTATTTCTGATTCCATGCACAGATCCCATCCACAAATTATAGGCTATAGATTTTCTACAGACTACATACAGTTTTATGCTTAATGAAATACTTTCTCCAGTGTGTAGAAGATGACAGTGAGGAGGAAAAGAAAAGTGCTGCAGCAGCTTTACATCACTTCAGGTCAGTCACAATATTAGGTGATATTATTACTATTTTTCTGATGACATAAACCTCAACTCTGAAAGCCATATTTTTTCTTATTATGTTTGTGTAACGAGCAACAGGAAGTTAAGTGAAGAACAAGTTTGTGTATTTGTCATGTTCTGTACTACAAAGTTTTTTTTCACTGAATCAAGTCATTAACTATTATTGTAAATTCTCCAATATTGTAGTTATTGTTTTTATAGTTATGACCTTTATTTATAGCTTTTAAATTGAAAAACAAATGCTCAAATATAGCCAGAAAATGATTTTACAGCATGTCATACTAGTCTCCAAGTGACTGATCCAGGGGGGATGTTTTTTTTCTTATGTTGTATGGTTTGTAACTAGCTGCCATGAGTTGTCCTGTGGTGTTATCTATAGGTGGATGTGTGCACTGCTATTTTGTATATATTTATTCTACTGTAGATATGTACTTAAAGGAAATGTCATTTTATTCTATTTCTAGGGTGCATTGTAACACCTGGCCTGGAACAACAGCTGGATATTAGGCTTAATTTACAGTTTTCTCTGTTTATCAATGAGCACTGTCCCTGTCAAATTAACTACTAAAACAAGAATAAATGAGTAAGCTCTAAATGTAATTAGAGAGACGTGGCATCATGAATACATTCTATATTCAGCAAAAACATCTCTGTCATTTATTTATGTGGTAAGTTCCTCAGAAAACCTGAACAACCAAGAAACAGCTTGTTTGCTGATGTGGCTGCCACAGGCCCCAGGCAGGCACTGCTTCAACATAAGGAACCAATCGCTTCCTCCGGTTTTTGTCCTGGTCCGCTATGATGTCATGGCCACGAGGCAGCAAGGTGATGAGCTGAGAGTGATGGATATCTGTATAGGAACATTTCCTTTCCCCCGCCAGCCTCTGTTCACATTAAAAGCCTTGCACATCATACATCAATACTGTCCCCCTAGCCAAGCCCTATATCTCTGCACAAGTCAAACCCATATGTGGAGGTACTTTCTGCCTCCACGTCCACTGTACTGTCTCACCGCTTCACAGCCAATCAGATCCAGAGAAACCAGATAGTGCGCCCCGTCACCTTTCAGACATAACTCAGCATTTGAACTGAAGGCCGGGTGGGATTTTGCTGTAGGGAAGCTGAATTGAGAAGAAAGTGAAGTTTAACACTGCATTTAATCTGTTCCATAAACTCCAACTGAGAGGGCTTACAGGCCGACAATAAATCTGTTGGTGAGTCTGTCATGGAAATAATGGAGGATAATCACTTCTCGTCTCAACTGTGGGGAGAAAAGAGGGAGAGATGGCGAGAGGAGAGACGGAGAGGAGTTAATTGTCAGTGGCTTCTTCCTGAAAGTGTGTGTGATAGAGAGAGACAGGGTGGAGAGAGGGGATGACGGTGTCAGCTGTTGCCTCCTGCTGTGTGAGGTTAAAGAAACAGTGGGTAGCATATGAGCATTTGATGTGAAAGACAAGATGAGTCTTTTCTGTCTTATGACTGACAGACAGAATGTGTTTCCAAATTGCCCGTGTGTGTGTGTGTGTGTGTGTGTGAGATTGTGTGTGAAAGAGGGTTTATAAACTGGGTTTTCTGTCTTTTCCCACTGCATGGATGTCTCGAGACACTCGGTCGGTGTAACAGATGAACATGCCTCAGCCTTGAAACGAATCAGCCTGAAATGATTTAGAGTCACCTGGGCCCACAGCTTTGAAGTCAGACAGCTGCCTGTGCTGTATTACAATGATATTATATAATTTATAATGATATAATTGATCATTATGTTTCCTGGCACTCAACGCTGAAGCAGCATTGGTTCATAAATCAGATGATGAAAGGTGGGTGTAACAGTGAAATCAAAGGGAAAGAAAGAAAAACACAAACACAGTGTCAGCAGGCACTATGAGACTCTCTAACGTGTCTACATGTCTCTATAATTACATCACAAGCACAATGTCACCTTTATGGTTTTGCGTTTGACTTATTAAAGTAATTCTAATTAGCATTACAGGAATACAGGTCTGAGTGTGCACGGGCCAGCAACTCGCCTCGCTCTGCCTTTAAAATGATAAGCTCTGCTGAGGCTTTGATTTCTGTTGCCTGTAAACTGCACAGCCCATAAAATTTATTCAAACCATCCACCGTCTAGCATGAGTCTTAAAAACCCCGCTCTGTCCCTTCCCAAAACCCCAGACGCAAAGAGTTAATAATTAACTATGAAAATAATTACAGGGTCTCGTTAATGTCTGGAAAATAAAACTTATGACAGAATTTACAAAACAGAAAGCAAACTTTTTTTTTTTTTGCTCGGATCAGATTCGATGTACAGCTGCAGGCTGATATATGGCTGTGAACCCCCGGCCCTTCCAAACGCTCTAATTACAGTGTTGGGACTCGCTGCCAGCTGAGAAGAAACGTTTGGAAAAATGGCCGAGGACGAGCTGTTGGGCTGTAAATCATGTGCCACGTCTCGCATCTGCATTTTTGTTGATTTTCCTATCATTGCATCTTGTTATGGGCTGCTGGCCAATCGGAATCAACCAGGTAAGTCTACAATGAATGCCATTTAAAAAGGTGGTAAAGGGGAACTCATGCAACCTGACCTGTGGTTGCAGAGGGACACAATGCTGCTGTTTATGGTTGAGGTTAAAAAAAAACAGTGCAACAATTTCTATTAAAATGACACTTGAGACGACGGCCTGGTGCTTACCTGCCACAGCTTGATACACATGACCATGCCCAGCTTAGTGTCTGGTACCAGGGTGCAGACTGGAGTCTTACTGGGCAGCTCGATAATCTTGATCTGCAGAGAACACATGACAATTAGATCTCAAAACTCACTAGAGACAGCTCGACATGTTCACTTTCTACATGCTAGCAGCTCAGTGAGGCCTAGCAGGACACACAGTAGTGTATATAGTGTATAGCTGAGGCTGAGGGGAATATCAGTATGTATTTGATAAAAACTAAAGAAATGGACATCTGATCTGATGATTGTTCTAGATGAAAACTCAGAGGATAACCAGAGTTATTAGGACACATCATCTGGAAACCATGAAATGTGCCAGTCCATCCAGTAGATGTGATATTTAACCTGATAGGTGAAAATTTTGATCTAGTGGCGCTAGACGAAAAGTCAGAGGATCACCACATTCAGTCGACTTCATCCACAGGGATCCGTGGACTTCTGTACAAAATGCCATGGCAGTCATTCAGACTTGTTAAGATGTTTCAGTCTGACACTGCCAGCATGGCTAAAAAGAGATTTCTATGTCAACATGCTAAACTGCTTCTTCCTTTTTGTTCCAGTGTTTCTGTTTTCATTACTGAGACCCAGTTACAAACACACAAACTGCTGTTGTACATATACATGTCTGCAAGCTGTCTGCCAAGCCGTGATTTGCTTGTTTTCTGAATTCAAACAACAAAGCTGCAGCCTGAATCTTTTTATTGTGGTTCAGGACCTCCGTGGATCAGAGTGCCTCCAACCAGCAGTACAGCACCATCCATCAGTAGAAAGCAACCGCGCCGCTGTCTATAATAAATCCTGCTAAAGTCCGACCTTGCGACATGAGTGGTGTTTTCCTGCACACGTTGGCACTGATTCTGATAAAATACACAGCCTAATGAAGCCAGTAATAAAGTGCGTGCCTGTATGTGTGTGTGTGTGTGTGTGTGTGTGTGTGTGTGTGTGTGTGTGTGTGTGTGTGTGTGTGTGTGTGTGTGTGTATACACATGACTACCAAAACTCATTGCTTCGACTTCCTCTGTGCTGATGATCTGCATATTCATCCTCATTAGGCTTCACATTAAACAGCCCTTTAAGGGAGTGATCTGTATTTTAGCGCTGGGCCACATCTGTCCTGCATGTTTACCTCTGCGTTCCTGACAAAGAGGGCCTTTAAAGACTTCTCTGTGCCTCAGGTTATCACTGTTCTTGTGTGGCATCACACTGCCCATAAATAAAACATCCACACTATTAATTAATGTTTTCTGCCATGGCAGGAATCTCACTGTGAGCAGTAAACAGTGAAACCACCTGGAACAGCTCAGAAGGCGACTGCTGTCTGTCTGTTTTCTTGGTTCATATCCCAATATTGGCCTACCTTCATACTGCTTATACCACTGTGCATGTATTTTGAAGTGTGTGTATTGTTTCTTGAGGAAATTCATTTATGTGGGTGTTTGATTTGCAGATACTTGATAAGCATCTGTCTTGGCCAGCTATGTCTGAGGAATGGGGTTGGGGAGCCAAAATGACAAAATCGGCTGTGACTTGATTTGGTCTACCTTTCATGGGTGTGTGTGTGTGTGTGTGTGTGTGTTTTTGTCTGTCCGTGTCTGTTGGGACAATGGCATTATTGAGGTGCTGGGAGTCACAGGCGCCCTGATGCCTGGCTTGCTGGACTGGGGTTAGCAGAGGCACGTTTGGCTGGATCAGGTGACTGCTCTGTCCCTTTCAAGTGTGGCTCCTCCGCAGTGGAACAAGTAACATGAATCTGGAGGCAATAAAAGATGGCTGAATCGCTGGCTGCCCTCTCCCCATCCTGCTGCACCGCTCAGACACTGGCTCCACACAAAGCCATACAGACTTGTGGGCGTTGAGCATTAACTAAGAGACGGACAGAATGTGATTTCGTTCCAGTGCACGACCTTATCAAGCCTGGGAATTCTCTGTGTAACTCACCAGTCAGAGATAAAAAAAAGTCACAAGTTTCATCAGTTAGAGGAGTTTCAGAAGCAGGAACATGTTGTTAACCTTCTAAAAAAGCACAATTACACTTGCTTTCTTTGCCTTCACAGAGCCATTAGCTGCTTTAGACAAAGGCATTCAATGAATGGCATGTTACCAGCCACAGCCAGATTTAACTAACATTTAGCTGGTGCCTGGTATTAAGTTCCTATCTTTGCAATGGGCACGCTGACTCATGACATGGCTGGTTTGTTAATGATGCTGTTTAGATTGCTGTGTGACAGCTCCTGGCTGCAAACCGAATGCTCACATGCCACGTTGACTCAGGACAGGTTCACTGACCATCGGCTAAAAATATTATCTTGGACACTTGACTGAATTCAAGCAATTTCACACTCATGGATCAGATCGCACACAAAAGATCACAGCAGTGTGGAAAAAGATGACAGGCCTTACTAACTTCATAAACAGTACTAAAAGCCACAAATACTTGTGAGTGTTTAAAGTCAAACAAGTAAACTGGCAACAGCAAGTCTGGTCAGGTTCATACAGTTTGGTATTTTTCATACTCAAGTCTCACTGTTGGAGCAATTTACCATCCAACCTCAAACCTGCCTATAAATTCAGACGTTACTTCCTGCTACAAACAGGATAACATGTCAGTGGATAGATAAGATAGATAATTATTTTTATATATAACTACAAGCCATCAATGTCCATGCCAAAGAGTAAAAAAAGACAGGGGGCTAGAGCACATCCCAGCATGCACTTGGTGAGAGGCAGGGTACAAAATGTAATGCTCACTATTCTATAAGTGACCCAGAGGACCCAGACACTCAGACACATCCACACTCATATATGTCTCACCTCCTCTGTCTGTTGTCCAGCAAAGGCCAGCAGGTAGTTTCCAGGGCTCGTCTCCAGCAGCGAACACTGACAGAATCCAACGCTGCCGGTCCACACCGAGTCCACCACCTCACTACGACCTTCTTTCAGGTCCCACTGACAGACCTGCATGTCCCGTCCCTGACTGCTCCACCAAGAAGAAGGAAAGAAAGGGGAATTTTAAAGAGCATTATAAGTATAAGCTTAGTGAGAAGCTGAACAAAGTGAGAAACCTTATGAGAAAGCAATGACCAGCTATCCTGACCTGATGAGGGCATCAGTCGACTGCAGCGTGCTGACCCAGATCACCGAGCTCCCAGAATGACCCTCTACAATCTTCTCAGCCCTCCTGCTGTTCAGGTTCCAGATGTGGATGGTACCTTTACCTGACCTGCAAAACCCAACAAGATGCTTTATGAGGGCTGTTTAAATCAAACATACAGAGAAAATACAACATCTCATTCAACACTCCTCTGCTCTAAACCATTACTACACAAAGAAAATAACAAAAGTGGTCAAATTTACTCCTGAATCAATAAATACCAAAAGAACATCAAAACTTTTGGTGTGTAGACTTTTAAAATAGCTCATGTTACACTGTGCTTCATTCAAACGCAGCATCTTAAGTGAACCCTGATGGCTGGCTTGGTATCTACTTATCCATCTACTAATAAAACTGTTTACATGTATGTGTCTCGTATTACACCCGTAACAAAAAGAGGAAGACATCAACAAAAAAAATCTTCACTGTTTGATGAAGATGAAGAGTCAAAATATGAATGTGGAGATAAATGACTAACCCAGAAAATAGGAGGGGAGTGTCCCTTCCATGGCAGCTAAAGTGAAGGGTGTTGAGGGGCCCGCCAGCCCCCCTCAGGGTGTAGATGGGGGACGGAGCGGGACGAGACATCCCTGGGTCAATGTAAGGATGTGAGGAGGCCGCAGACCAGCGTCATTACAGCCACTGGAACAGACAACAAGAAAAGTGAGTTAAGATATGAGTCAGTTCTGTGACTGAGGTGAAAACATGGAAAGGCGACAGAGGCGGTTTAAAGTTCAGTCAGTATCACCCCAAAAAAAAACCTTCAGCAATACTGTGCCACTCCAGCAGGAGTGATAAATGTTCCATTACAATCTGGTTAATTCTGCTCTTTCAGGGGAAATACAAAACAATGAAAGTTAGGTGTAAGCCTAACAATCAGTATCTGCAGAAACCATCTCATTTTGTCTTTGCACAAACACAGTCAGTGAGAGAGCAGCTCCACTTTGCCTCGAAGCCTTTCTCCTCCACACAGCAGACAGTTGTGTTTAATGCACTGTCTCTGTTTTCTCTATTGTCACTAGCTACAAACCCTGTGGCTCTCTCTCGCTCTCTCCTACATGATAACACCTCTCTTACTCAATACGTCATAAATCACGGCCTCCGACAGCTTAATTACAGTAAACAGACAGAGATTCAAGCTTCTCACTCCTCCTGTGATCAACAGCCGTTGTCCCAAAGGCAGAGGTAAGGGCTCAGGCTTTTATGTCGTTTGTAGGCCGGGCAGCGGAGGAAAACCAACCAACCACAGGCATGCTGCAAGGAAATAATGTGTCAACAATAAATTGCAGGATAATCACATGTGAGTGTCTGGCTTCAGATGGCTAATACCCATCGGTTCATCCGTTTCCTACACTACCTATCCTGGTCTATGCCAGAAATGCCACCTACTCACTGTTGTTAAAAACAATGGACAAAAAATAACAGCACAACTCAAATCAAAGTGAACAATTAACCTAAAAATGTAAAAGAAAAAGTCTCTCTGGTTTCACTGGCTCACTCCCCTGAGGGTGGTTCATAAATTCCTCTCTTGCCACACTGAAACTGTTTTTCTACGCAGTTATCTGCAATAACATGTTCATCATCTCTACACGAGAACAAGATCAGCCTAACCACAGCTTTTTGAAGATAAAGTAGAATATAAGACAAAGGTTATATCGGCTTTATATGACAGGCAGCTGTGGAGTCCCTGACCACTATGGTACAATGTTTTGATCCCCTGAGTTTGTCTCTAGTGCCACCACATGCTAACACACTAAACTAAGATGATGTTTCAAAACATCAGCACGTTAGCACTGCCACTGTAAATATGTTAGCATGCTGATATTAGCTTGAAGCAGACATGATACACATCCCTGCTACCTCTGATTTGCTATTCCGCTGATCAACAGTGAACTGCGGTTACATGCAGAGAAATGTGCAAAGGCATGATGATGACTGCAAGTCAGTAAACATGTTAGCAATGAAAAATAGATTTTAACCCTCAAAAAACAAACATCTTTGCAAATGTTCCGTGAGAAAGGGAATGCATCCAGTGTGTTCGTCAGGCCTTAAAGACTCGCAGTGAACTTTGGTGAGTAACACTGACTTTAAATGAGAGACTCCAGCACAGTATGGATAACTACTGTATAGGCGGCGGTTAATAAGCACAACCTCACCCCCACCCCCTCCTCTACTTTTACTTATCATAACCCTTGCTCCCTGCAATCAGAGGAGGCTGAAACTGGAGCCCGAGGCATTCAGGAGCAGCTCATTTCAGGAGGTTAGTGGTTAAATTGTCCATGTGAACCTGTGAAGCGGAGAGACGGACCTCTGACCAGCCTGCCTGATTAAGGACACTACGCCGCAGTCTGAAGGACTGAAAAGGACACAGTCAACCCACCAGCTTTACCCTGAATTTACCACTGTAGGGAGACACACTGCACACCTGGAGGAGCAAAATGGAGCATTTTTTCCACGCAACAAATAATTCTCCAAATATATATTTTTTTAAAAACATTTGGTTAAATATTTTGAAGGGTTCAAAGCATACGGAAGTTTGCATTATAAGATATTGATCATTAGATATGACACAGTCCTCTGAACCAAACCAACAGGAAACCCTTTGGCCAACAACTGTACAAACTTGTTTTTGTGTGGTATGAAGAAAATGGCAAAAACCGTCAACAGTGGTTTTGTGAGGGTCCATCAGTTAAGCTGCTCCTCCTGTGAATGGGTGGGTAAGGCTGCATTCCTGAGCCAGAGTCCTGTGCCTGTATGAGTGTGTGACAGGGGGAAGCTCACCCTGATAACAGGTGGATTAAGCGTTCCTCATTGTCCTCGAGCAGCAGGCCAGCATTGAGCTGTGAGTCACGGACACAGCAGCACTGAAACTGACTGCTTTCATTGTCTCAAGACCAGGGGCTGTAAAACTTTCCACCGGTAATCACTGCTCACTGTCAATTAAAGACAATAGCAGGGGACAGTGATGGAGATGTCACTTTGCTGGACTTGAAGACAGCCAGACCAAAACCCACATCTGAAAGATGGGTATAATGACCACTTTCCCCCCCGCAACTGCTTCCTCAGAAAACTGTTCCTTCTGTTTTCTAGGCGTCAGGATTTCCAGGCGCTGAATTGCCCCCCAACAATGGCTCTGTTGTGGTGGCTACAAGTGAGTCACCCACAAACCAAAATACAAACATGCAGGCAGCTCAGGAAGGGAGAGACAGATACTGTAAACAAACAGCACGGTGGCAGGATGTCACTCAAATCTACTTGCAAAGACCCTTAAATTGTTCTCTGCCAACAGAGAAAGGCGGCCGAACAAACAATCAAGCCACTCACTTGTCAAGCTTGTATGTTTGACATGAAAACACACCTCTAGTGAATGCAAAGATACCTCGCTGAAGAAGCAACAGTATGAAGCTGGGGGCCTCTGGTCAAAGATCCTCAAGGACAAGAATCCTGTTCTCTTTAGATCTCCCAAATCCTCAGAGCACGCTGCAGTTTAATGAACCTAATAAGTTCTCATAAAGTGACAGAGCAACAGAGGACAAATACCCAACAGGTCGGTGAACTTTCTTATTAAACATGTTCGCAGGAAAAATCTCAGCTATTACAGCGCAGGGTAACAAGCTAGGCCTAATTAAACCTGCGTGTCGTGGACGGGGCCATAATAAATCACACTGACTGATTAATATACCTGAGCTGGATACGGGAGCCAGAGGGAAGAGGCAGGAGAGGAGGATTGAGGCTCCTGCTGGCCCTGCAACAGATAAGACAGCTCTGGGTAATCTGACTCTAAGTCCGTGGATAAAGGCAGTTTGTCTCTTCTTGGGCCGTCTGTCCACACCTACTGGGTAATTAGGCCTAATTATGAGAGAAAGGTCCGCTTCCCCTTCATGTTATTAAATAAGAGCCAGCCTCGTTCGCCAAGGATCTCTCAACACCAGCAAGGGGCTGGCGACCTTCAGATCAAACGCAGCCACTATCTGTACCCCCCACCCCACCCCTTCGACTGCAGCACCCGTTCCCCTCCTCGGCATTGCTGGACATATGAGGGAGTGGACAGAGAGGGTATTCGTTATGATATGGGCATCAAAGTTGGTTTTTTTTTTTGTTTTTTTTTTTTAGTAGAGGTGAGGGGGGGGGTATCCTGTCCACATTCCTCGCTTAGCTCTTTGGTATCATGTGATCAGCAGCTACCCACTTGAGCTGCCCCCCTTGTCAAATTCTGCCATTCATAAATAAGAGCAGGGAGGGAGGGATATACTGATCACAGGGGTTTATTATAGAAGCTTTATAATGCCTCAGCTTCACAGGAGCCATTATGGAGGCATGGGATCCCAAGATCCTCTGCTGATACCAGCCTCGTCAAATATGAGATCTGAGCTGCATGATGAAAACTCAAAGTAGATTACACATAGCTCAAAAGCTGCATTCTAGATAGCTCCTCCAGTGAAAAGCCAACTTTATAACCTATTAAACCAGAGGTATTTTTTTCTGTCAGATCCCTGCCAGCAAACTTTAACTCTGAGAGAAATACGCCTAATCCGTCCATTTCTGCCACATCATACCGCAGCTATTAGTCATTCTGCTGTTTATCACAGGCAGTGGTCTTATCTGCTGTTTCCCTGCTTTTCACCGTCTCGCCAAGGAGGCACTTCCACCTCACCGGCTGGTCAGAGGGTGGGCGGTGAACTGGCCCTACGACCATTACTCAGCCCTTCTGCCCACCAAATAATACAGATCCTTCTAAGGAGGAAACCAACGTGCCAAACAGAGAGCGAGGTCTATTATAAAAGTCCAGTTAGACAAACAACATTGGAAGTGGTAAGGAAGACACACGCCCTTTATTGTGTCTTGGAGGGGGTATCAGGACTGGATAAACAGTTCAGTGTCAGATAGAGGCTGAAGTCAGACACAAGTGCACCAACACCCACTGTCAGTCACAGGTCCAATGAGCGGGAAGAGGTGGCATTGTTCGCGTGAATGGCGTGAATGCTAAGCAGGGGCCATTGCAGATAAGAGCTCAATGCCTTGTGGGTGTCATTGAGGCAGGCACTGATGGAGCACTGTGTCAGGGGGTCCTGATTTAGGAGGTCCTGACTGTGGTCAACAGGTACCAGGAGCCTTATCTGTTTGCATTATCACCCATTTCCTCCATGAGGTCATTTGCCTGGACACTAGAGGATAAAGGAACACAAGAGGGTCGACAGCTCGAGTGTCATCATACATCTCCACACACTTTGGGTGTGATGGCTTTTCGGAATCTCTGGGGATTTTGCTGTCCATACAGCAAAGACATGAAAACAAGCAAATGTTGGTGTCATCCCAAAAAGACATCACGCAACAGAGGATATAGAGCAAGGACAACAACAACAGGTTACACTTTGTCAAACAGCCCAGGCCCCAGTGTTAAAACTGTCAGTCATCTTCAGGAGTGTGATGAGTGACAGCATGAAGACTAAGTAAAGAACAGGAAAACGGCTGACAGAGTGCTAACTATTTCTACATGGTGAACAGCTTCCAGAAATCAGTGCAAATTTTCCCACCAAATTTATAAGCAGACTAGTTGAACAAAATCAGTATAAGTACAAATCTAAGTTGTGCATTATCATGGAAGAGACAGTGAGCTTGATGTAGGTTGCTCAATGATCAATTTCATGATAGAGGGCACTCATAGAATGCATACCTTCACCAAGACTGCATAATCCTTTAAATTGGCTATTTCAATATAATAAAGATCGTTTTATAAATGAATATAAAAGATAATAGAAAATATTTAGAACTTTCAAATCTGCATCTGGACTTGGATCTGCTTAAAAATATACTTTACAGACATCATAGTATACATGTGCCAGCCCTCTTCATCAAAAGTGTGTGCAGAGGGTCAACAGAAACTAAAATGTTTCTTCTTTTTCCAGTGTTGAAATTCAATAAATTATTTCTGAATTTGCTGTCAGTTCACACCCTTTTCCTCAACACATTTCATGAGCTCATCTATGACCAGTCACAAAGACATGTTTCTGTTGTTTTGGAAATGGCAGATACGTGTAGTTGTGTTCAAAATCTAGGCATTCCTCAGCAAATTAGGTTTTTGTTTTTTTTGTTTTTTTTAAGAGGAAAGAAGTAAATACAACTACAGCAAACAGACTTGAATTTAAATGACAGAAGAAAAAAAAAGAGACCATCTTGCGGTGGGATCATACCACCTGTGATGCTCATAAATATGTTGACGTTGTGACCCATGAGTATTCAGTATTGATTCCAACAGGTGACGATGAAAACCATATCAGCCACACATTGTCGCAGCTGGTTATTACACAGTAACTGTGGCATCTGCAAAAGTTTGAGCACCATTCCACTGGTAAAACACTCAGGACCTTATTGACCTGTAAGTCAGGTTAAGAATTGTGATTAGGATTTATCAGCTGATGAAAATTCAATATCTGATAAATTCTCTGACTCTTCAAACATTATGGTAAATCTTAACAACTATGGACTCCTCTAAGCAACTGACTTGGGATCTGAAAATGAAGCTAAATGATACCTGCAGAGCTGTTTCCTAACTGACTGCAATGTCATGGGGTCAGTAAGGAAACTGACAGTGTAAAGAGGCTGGCCCCTGCAAAAGGATAATCCAAAGGAGACCTTAAAATCCACCATGAACTGCTTCAAGAAACACAAGCTTTCAGAACGAGCCCCACAGATCTGACGTGAGCATCATTAAAAACCTGTGGGCAGATCTTAAACATGCTATGTGTGCAAGACAGACTAAACATATCTCAGAACTTGAAGTGATCTGCAGGAAGAGTGAGTGGAAATTTGCACATCAAGAACAGAAAGATTTCAGCTAGCTGCAAAAAGTGTTTGTAAACTGTGATGTCTGCGGGTGAGGTGAGGGGGTGGTTTACTAAATACTGACTTAGTATGGTGCTCAAACATTTGCACTATACTACACTGTTCAATATTTTCTATTTTGTAAATTCATGAAATAAAATTTTAGTGTTTTATCATTTGAAGAAAGGCTCATTTTAATGTCTGCTGGTTGCAGGGGTTGTATTTTCTTATCTTCATTTCAGAAATCATCTAAATATGGCATTAGCCCAGGGTTAGCCAAACTTCTGCACACAACTGTACAGGTACATGTCAATTACAAAGCAACAGAAACTGGCATATTCTGGTGTGAAGTTTGATGTGTCTGCTCATAGATAAGATCATAAAACGTCTTGGAACTATCTGTAATGCAAGTTTATTTTAGATCAAAATGGTGTGTGAGAGCTCAAATTGAAATTTTTTTAAGGATTTCTTGTGGGTTTGCAAGGGCTATATTTTTTCACTTCGAAGTACTAAATTCGACTATAGTAATGGTGAGACCATCATAGATTTAATCCACAAGCAGCTTTAAACTTTCATTAAAATACACCATTTAGTGCCACTCTCTAAGTATATTCTGCTGGGATTGCCATTTCCCTCTCATTTGTAGTAGCTACTCCTAAATGGAGTAGCCTACGAGTCATAAGCTATACTAAGATCACTTTACGTTACTGATTAAATGCTGCCGTGCTACATCCAAACATGTCACGGGGCTTCAAATGGATCAAAAAGGACATAAAGAATATAAGAAACGCGTAGCTGAGGATAAGCAGGACAGTATGTCGTTAAATAGCCACAGTTTTGAATGGAGTTTGGCATGCTCCCCCCTCCACGTTAATGGACTGCGTTTGCGTAGGCGTTTATTATTATACTGAAGGCATGAAATTAATTAAAGTGTTGGGCTGAAAACAGAAAAACTAACACCACAATTTATATCTGTGAGCAGCGGGCTTAAGTAAAACTGTCATGTTATTTACAAGAGGAGGGTTAGCAACAAGCTAGCATCTACATACAATAACAGCAACAACAAAGACACGTTAGCATACAACGCTGGGTGAAATAAGGTCACTACAGTCATGTTGGCTTTAACAAGGCTTGATAAAATACCATTTCAGTGAGACACCGGTGCGTTGACAGTTATCAGAAAGACTCAGGCAGCTTCGCAGAAGAGGGATACAAAACATGCGCCAGACTCTCGAAGGACCTCTATTTACAACAGCTGAGCTGCCCATGAAAGTGCCTGTACAGAAGAGTCAGCGCCCCCGCTCCCGCTTTTGCTCTCTCCTCAGTTTATGGTCTTTTTCGTTACCGTCATTCCTGCAGCCTGTTTGTGTGTGTTCATTACATTTACACTTGAGGATATGTGCATCGGGGTATTTCTATTATGAGCTGTTTATTTGAAAAGACTAAAAAATAGATCAAAACATTACAACTGAAAAATAAACAACTGTTGTAGGACGGACACTTAAGGAGCACCACAGCACTCTGCTATATAATTGTAATAGCCTGTTATTAAGATGATTGTAGATAGATTTTCACAAAAAAATGTCTTTATTCTGGAACAGAAGAAATTATGACCATGTTAACTATGAGGATACTAATATCACAGATATTTTGCTCTTATACAATTTCTATATTGGGCCACTAAACATTCTGATTACCTTGGAACCATCAGCAGTGAGCGATCAGCATAGAACTTGCAAAGCCTCACAATACAGAACGAACAGGAGTGTCTTTATTTTTTTTCAGCCCTGTCAGTCTAATTGAGAAAAAGAGACAGAGAAAACACAGGGACTTAATCCACAGAGCACACAGACCCCTTTCATGGGAGTGCTGGGAGAGACCTTTATTTGTCCATTCCTATCATGGAGAAAGCGGGTTTCAAGCTCGGCTAGGTCTGAGCTGGAAGATTAGATGAAACCAGAGTGTTTTAAACCTCCTCTGTGGCTGTGGATTAGAGTCAGACAGTCCCGCTGCACTCTGAAATGAAACAATAAGGAGTACAGGTGGCCCAGTGGGAGAGGGTGCATAGTGTGTAGAGCACAGTGGGTTTGAAACCTCAATAATCTATTTGTCCGAGCAAGAATTTAAAAAAACCCAAAATAAAGGACAACATTCACTTAACTTTAAAAAGCAAGGAGGAGAAATATCTCTATGCATCAGAATAGATTTGGGCAACTCAGTGCAACATGTGGGGGACACAGTCCAGTCATAGTATTTATGGAGGTGTAGTGCATGAATTTTAATGTACATGTGAAACCAATAAAAAAACATTTTCACCTCCAGCCATACTGTACTCAAACGATATGAGACATACAATATTTTAGAGTGGAGCAGGATTACCAGTGTATTTAATTCACTAATGAGATAGATCAAATATATAAGCACTTAATGACATGCATGAAAAGGGTAAGTCAGCAGTGAGTTAAAACTAATTAGTGCAAATGGAGGTGGCAGGACGGTACCCCTCAGCAGGAGGTGGGAGAAAGTGTGTGCTGCCCTGCCTGGACAGATACCATGGCCTACATTGTCATTAATTATTCCTGGCATCTCATCTTACCCAGGGGCAGGGAGGGTGTAGGGGACAATGTCAGGGTGCACTTGAGAGCTAGTACCTTGGTCCCCCTGTGGGTCAGAGGAGGAGAAGGTGGAGGGGTGTGACATGGTTGGGGTGTGTATACAGTAGCATCCATCCAACCCAAGAGTCTGGCTGGTAAGGAAATCCCTGGAATCCCACTCTCGCTCCAGCCGCCTGGCCGTGGGGGCAGGCAGGTCACTTTACAGCTCATCACCAAATTAGAAAGGCTGCGGGTCAGCCTGAGCAGCAGCCAGACCACAGGGAGATAGAAATAGATGGGAGTGCTACGATTGAATTTGCTGGCACTCATTCACTAGGCTCCTCTCTCATCATGGAGAGGTAGAGGACTGCACTGTACACCATGCAGGGCAAAACTCCAGGGAGGAACACTAGACTGTGTTTTATGTCCCCTGCGACCATCAAGTAATGGATAGGCTACATAGTGTGGACACTGAGAGCTACTGTAGCCTACAGAGACTGATGAGCAGGAGGAATTTTACATAACACTCTCAGTTGGTTTTTAAATATGAAACTACAGTATGGAGGGAAGACATATAACAGGAACACCTCACAGAAATTAAAAAATAGGCTAACCATAGGTCTATTCGATATTAAACTGGGGATACTCTTACTGGACCTTCAAGTTAAAGGCCCCAAAAAGTTTTTTAAAGGAAGAGTTTGACACTTAAGGTAATTTGCTGATTCACTTTCTTGCTAAGAGTCAGATACCACTCTCTTATCTGTAAATTAAACATGAAGCTAGGGCCAGCAACCAGTTGCTTAGCAAAAGACTGGAAACAGGTAGAATTTAGCCAGAAGTAACAAAAACCTCCTACTTGCACCCCTAAAGCTTAGCAACTGCTCATTTATTCAATTTATACAAAAACCAAAGTGTAAAAATTGCAAGTTGAGGCTAGTCGTCACCATGTCTGCGACGTTGCCAGGAAACCAGCAGAGACTGCAAATGTTTCTCCCGTCCAAGAAATAGCCTGGCACATGTCATTTTAATCTTGTGTTTTTTTTACTCGCTGGACAGTCAGGCTAACTGCTTCCCTTGTTTTCAGTGTTTACGCTAAGCTAAGCTAACTGTCTCCTGGCTAAGAAACAGATGAGAGTGGTTTCACACCTCACTCTCAGCCTGAAAGAAAAAAAGCATAGTTCCCAAAATGTTGAGCTATTCTGGCACAGTATAGGTGGGCTAAAAGTAGTGTTCAATCATGTTTTTAGAAATGGACAGAGTTTGACTTGATGTTCCTCAATCCACAAACTTGTGAACTTGTTTGTCAATTTGTGGGAAGGCACTATTATGGAATATGATAACAACTGTTTGCACAACTGTTTGTAGGAGCTGCTCACTATTTTTCCAGATTGCTATGAAAAGTCGGAGTAATGATGATTTTTTCTGAAGCAAACACACACTGCTAACTGACATCCACTTTTCTAAATTACATGGCATTTACAGCAGTGACATGGGCAAGTGATATTAGGTCTTGTTTCATGTGATGTTTCAGTTAATTCCATTAAAACATTTTAATGTGAATAAAAAAGTGCAGATAAGGATGATGGGAAACTACAGGAAACTGTATCCTGCTGATCACTGCCAACTAGAGTAAGGATGAAAACTTTAACGTAACAAAGACATTTTATCACACCAGGCCGAACGGAAGAATTCAATTCAGCTGCTTTGGTCTCAGGGTCCGGTTGTTGAGCATGCTGGCTCACTGTCACACTGTAAGGCTTAATGTGACACTTACAGGGTAGGTTCACATCATACCATTTAAACCATGATTATGTGCAGCCAACTTGGCAAAACAGTTCATGTCAGCTTCCAAGTCGTAATTCCAAGTCATAGATATTAGAAATTTCCGAGAGTGATGTTATTTCCCACTTGATGAAAAGCACTACAGAGATATCAACCAACTGTTGGCTGCAAATGCATCACAGCTTGCAGTTTCAAAATACATTTTGGCATTTTAAGAGATGTGTATCTGTGTTATCCTTGTAGATTGACAGCAAAAGCTGAAATGAAATATTTCTTCTAACAAGTTACCTTTGAAATAAATTTTTTGTGAGGTCATGTTCAGTGTTTTCAAGTTATCAGCAGGAATTAGAAAATACACCAGCGATGAACCAAACCGGGTGAACTTCACTTTCCACTCCCAGCTGCACACAGGCAATAATGTGTGTGTGCAACTGTCTACGTGTCAGTGAATAAGTATGCATCAAGTTATCAGAACAGAAGGAGAAGATACAGCCTATGGGAGTGTGTGTAGGATGTGCAGGTATCATAGAATGTGACGGTGAGGCCTCCCTGGCTCATGTTTTCCTTGGGCATCTGAGCAGGTGTGAATGGAGAGATCTCAGGGAGGGCGAGGAGTGACTGGCCTGCATGTCACTTTGAGGAATAGAGCAAAACACAGCTTCGATGAATCAGTATGTAGCGAGGAGAGAGCTGATGCTCAGCCACTATCAGCACCACTAAACCATCCTCCCCTGGAATGGTGAGGAGGAGGAGGAGGAGGAGGAGGAGGAGGAGACAGCAGCCCGTGTCTAAATGTAATAGTCTTATCAGTTCTTTTTGAAACTCCTCTTCAATGATGAAGCTATTTCTCATGGTCACATCCAGAGCAGCATGCAAGGAAAATTATTATCTCTGACACCTAATACTGCACTCAGGACTTAAGCATCTTTAAGAGTTTGTCCGAGTCATCATGATACACACTGTCTTTTATTCTAATTGATACTATTAATGCATGTACACGTTTATATGATGAAACTATTTGTCTCAACATCACATGCAAGCTATACTGTGTGCACCCAATGCCTTGTTTAATTGCATATCTACGGTGGCCCTGAGAGCCCAATACACTGCAACCTAAGAAAACATATGCAAACAGACAAAACATCTTCATCAATTTGACGACTTTTAACTTCAAAAGTCACAAAGCATTGAGCAGCAAGTGTGTCCCAGCCATGCTCATCACTTTTTTTGGGTAAACACTTCTGTTGTCGTCTGTGCTACTTGAAGTGCATTTCTGTATTTGGTTGTGTTGTGAGTATTTGCTGCATGTTTCTGAATTCGCTTGTGTTTTGTCTGTTTGCATGTGTTTTCTTTAGCTGCATTGTGTTGAGCTCTCAGGGCCAAAATGAATCCTTGGTTAATGTCACTGAGCTATAATGGTTAAAGGCTTTTTTATAGCCAATTTTTATTATCATCTTTTAAATTACCTGCTGGCTTGAGCTTCATATTTACCATACAGACATGAGTTATCCATCTTTTCATCTAATATCCATTTTCCAAAATATTCAACCATTACTTTAGATAGATAGTAAGTCAAATTTTGGTGTGTGACTAGCATTGGTTGATGAAGTGTTAAATGAATTGTTTTTGGTACTCAAGTATTTACTTCTGTAGAAAAGAGTTGGTGATTGCAACAAGTACAATTTTACATAAGTTACAGTTCAAAAAGATGATTATAGTTTTGCTCTACTACCCAGCAGTTTGTCATTATCATCTAAAGAATTGGGCCATCTTTGTTCCATTGGCAAGCAAAAAGAACAAAGATAACGATGGTCTAAAAATGCCTTTGGGTGGACAGAACCGAGATCAGTGAGCCGAGACGCATGCCATGTCTCCTATTCCAGTAGACGCCTCAACACACAGTAATCACCACTTTTCATGTTGCTGCTGCTACTTCATTTGTCATACAGGATGACATTAAGGCCAAAGGTTACTCTGTGAAGGCTAATTACTGAGGCCGGTTATATATACATTGGTCTCTGTGCATGTGTGTTGTACCATAGTTTGGCTGTGACAGCGACACTGCTGATATAGAAGCGCCTGAAAATGTTGAATTTGTTTTGGAAAGGCAGAGCAGAGATAAAGCTCTGCACTGAGGTAATGCGAGGGAAAGTTCATTTGTGCTGAATGCAGCCTGACAGAACACCCACACCATGTCATTCAGACATACAGTAAGTGTGGACACTCTAATACAGGCCATACACAAGACAGCTCACGTTACTGACACACCCACGCATCCACATTCCCATCTGCCCCCCCCACACACACACAAACACACACACACACACACACACACAAAACATACCACGCAAGCCATCTCTCATCAGATGAGTGACCAACAAATAAACACGGGCAATACACACTGCATGCAGAATGTGGAGCGCGTGCGCGATTCATTCACAAGCTGCTCGTCCCACCACACAGAGCTTTATATTGGCAAAACAGGAAAGACAGAATCAATCAGAGAGGCATCGACAGCAGCCGCAGGGTGAGCCCAGCATGTAGTCCCTCTGCATCACATGACATGTCCGTCTCTACAGCTCAGCCTGTGTGTGTCTGTGTGTGTGTGTGTGTGTATTCTTACTATGTGCTTGTTTATGGGCAGGGCCATCAACAGGAATTATGATGTGCAACAGATATATTCTTAGGCTCAAGCAGCTTCTTAGATCCGCAGCCAGATGTGTTGGCTGCAGAGTGGGAAGCCATCATGGCACTGGAAGGTACTTTGATTTATGTGATGTGACTCAGACTGATAACACCAGAGCCTCAGCGCAGACACATTCAGAGGGGAACCTGTCAAGTCAGTGTTGATACTGATGCTCTCGCGGGTTCTGCCAGTGTTTTGGAAAAACCTTTTAGGAAGTGTAATGAAGTAGCTCGTTATTTTCTATGCAGAGGGTTGTTAATTGCTGATATTTGATAGATATTTTTTTTTACATTTACCAGAAAGTGACTCCCTAGACTTTTATCATTACTCAACTGATAGAGTCTTTAATCTATGGGACCATAAAATGAAATCCAGGACAGCTGTTGACAGCAGCCAAACTGGAATCATTTCAGAGTAATAGTTACACAGAGATAACCAGTGTGGTGCTGGTCAGTAATAACATGTAATCAAACACACTGCATCATATTTTTAGTTACATGAGATTACCAAAAATTCTGGCTTACTTCAGGTCATTCTCTCTTATAAAGCAGGTTTAAATCATTCTGACCCAGTGGAAGCTCATCCTTCCATACGCTCTTCCCATTCAGACTGGTTTCAGACTTCACTTCACCTACTCCTTAAGTTTTACAATAAAGCTGACAGATTGAAACTGAAACACAGTTTCTTTGTCTCTCTGTCTCTCTGCCTCTCTCTCTCTCTCTTTCTCTCTTTTGTTTGTTTTTCTTTCAAGCTCCTCCTGAGCTGTCCCTCTGTGCTGATTGTAAACAGGATGCAAGTAAGACTTTTAGCTATAAGACTTTTATCAGTCTCTATCTCTTTTATCAGTATTTGCACACTGTAGTCTGCATATATGAATCCACATGTAGCCTACTGAATATATAGCCTAATGATTTATGAATTTTTGCTTTAGGGCATTTGAATACAAGTAAATAAAGATCTCATTTAAAATGTCATAGGTGTGGTTGAAGAAATGAAAGACACCCAGAAATAATAAAGTCAAAGCGCCTGCAGCCCAGCAACTGCTCTACTAATGTCAGCATGCTAACGTGCGTACAATGACAACATGAACATGCGGATGTTGGCAGACAATGTTTACCGTCATAACTATCTCAGATCAGAGCGTCAGCTTCATTCTACCCCTAACCGACTTCATGACAACATATCCCATATAGCTGTGAAGTATTTCACTAAAAACCACAAATGTCATCTTCATGGTGGTGCCGTATAGCAAAAGTAATTAGGATTCATCCTCTGTGGATAATGAATGTCTGTAAAACATTTCATAGCAATATGTCCAAAAGTCACTGAGATGTTTCAGTCTGTGGACTAACCAGTCGACCAGCTGACACTACCATCCCTACAGCCATGCTGCTAGAAGGGCTAAAACTACAAGGAGGAGAGACAACCAATCTAAAGACGTTTAAGCAGTTTTTCCACCATGTCTGATACAAACCAAACAGCCAAGTCACCCAGAACCTTGGTTCCTCATTTTCTTGCTATTACCTGTATGAGACATCATGAGTGACTTGATTTAATCTGGTCAGATTTAGGTCGGCTTTATGAAACAGCTTGATACTGGTTCTACTAGTTTCTAAGGCTCTTTCGAGAAAGGCTTTTCACATTAAGCTCTGCTGCAACACTGTTTCATTCCTGCACTTTTGTATCCAACTAAACAAATCCGTTTTGATGAAAAAAGTATAGCTGATCAAACAGACAGCGATTCAGAGCTTGTTCGAGGTGCAACAACATAAGCAAAATTCCTGAGGGTCATAGTATAGAGAGACAGATGCCTTGTTTAGATCAAAACATCAGAGCGTGTTGTGTTGCTTTTTGCATGCAGACTGGCCCAGAGGACGTGGTTTGACATGCACACACACACACACAGTGTCTCTTTGTTGTATGCCGTCATCAAACATCAGCTCAATAAATCTCTGCGCAGCTTCCAGAGGTAATAAGACAGCTTCCTTTGTGGCAAAAGACCTGACTAAATGATTTAGGAGTTGAGGCTGCTGATCATAATTGCTCTCTTAGTGATGTCTGGGGATCAGAACCACAGACTGTGACACTGAAGCGCTCCATTTTTACTGTTGGCCACAGGCACTAGTATTCTGCGTAAGGCTGTGGTCTGCTGGACCGGTCTAGATAGGACAAACCCAACCGCAGTGCTACATGTAGCTCCTTTTCAAACACCCACATCCTGTCAGATAAAGGCAGCTGCAGCAGCCATGTGTATTGAATTTAGACCATTCCTGACGGTATCCTGCTCTTATCAGGGGTCAGATAAGCTCATTTCACAGGCCCTCACCTCTACTGGGCTACCAACAGGACCTCAGTCTGACAAGAGCTGACCTCATCTACTTTTTCTCAGTGTTTGCAGTTGAATGAGAAGTCAGGGATGGCGGTAACTTGACTGACTCTTTCTAGAAGTTACAGTTTAAGCAAAATCAAATATGTAGTCTTTAGATCTGTGAACGAACAAGACAACCTTGACATTCCTAATGGGGAGTATTTGGACTGTGAACTCGTTCACAATCCAGAGTGAAGATTAAAATGTCTTTGCATCCTATGAGTTCCAACAGAAGAAAGGGGTCGTCTGGACTGTGTAAATCTGTACAGTGAATGACAGGTCAAAGTACACAGCCTCATCTCAACACCCTTGTTCCTATGGTTGTTTTTGTGAATTTACCATTAGGCTTGGTACATGGCTTCAGTGGGCACTTTGAGCTAATTGTCTTGAACTTGGGAGGCCAAATGAGGGAGAAAGCACCAAAATCTATCAAGACCAGTTTTGGGACTCACCTTGGCTTATCAGTCTGAGGGCCCCTTCTACATCAAGCCTCCTGAGGATCTCCTCCCCAGCCACCGCACCCCATCCAGGCCCTGCAGGCATCTCAGGCTGACAGCTCTTGAGCCAGATACTGGCAGTACAACAGAGCAGTCATAATTGGCCCCTATTCATTTCGTGGGGATAATCCTCACCTAGGTTGAGCCTTTTCTGTTCTTGGCGTCATTTTTTTGCTAATGTTTACACAAGGTATGTATTGGTTTCTCCTTCTCCTGAGGCTTTTGCTGCGGCTGAGGGGCTGTATACCCAGAATATGTGTTTTAACGTGTGTCTGAGGGTTCTGCTCTTCCTTTTCTGCGTTGCTGCTGGGGCTCAAGGCCTGAAGTGACAAAGGCCTTGTGAATGTCTGACTCACAGACAACTGTCAGCATTCAATGGGCTGGATTAAGGCTGAACGTCGAACCGAGCGCACCCTGACATGTTGACATGTTCTACTAAGTGCATTTCAAGGTGGATTTAGCCTGTTTGCTCCATTGTGGAGGAACAGAAGAAACACAATTGCTAAATGGGGCTGACTATTCTCGAGGCGGCGGGTGAACTTTACTCCCGCTGTCTGGGTCAGGACTGACACCAGCTTCACTGTCAGGGTGAGTGAGACTGCTGTGGATCCTGAGGAGGTTCAGGGGTTTCAGAGAGCTGTGTCCTTAACCAAACAAACACAGTGGAATTTCTGCCATTGTTGGTGCAGAGGGTTGAGTGACAGGGCTGCATAGCAGACTGCCTGTCAGCAGAGACGACTTGGGGTCAACATGTGACCACCTCTTTATGCTTAATATTAAGACTGAGCCATGTAGGGTAGCTTAAGATAAACCTGTTGAATTGACACAGGCACATATTTACATTGACACCGTCAGTGGTTCACTGGATTTATTTTTTTGGACCTCATGACATTGCCTGGACCTAGCCAAAAAGTAGTTATGCACATAACCCCAGGCTAGCCCAGTAAGCTGTTTCCCCCTGTTGCTAGTCTTTGTGCTAAGCTAACTGGCTGCTGGCAGTAGCTTCATGTTTAGTGCACAGACATGAGTGGTATCATCTTCTCATCTAACTCAGCAACAAAGCAAAAGTGCTGCATATCCTAAAATGTGTGCATTACAGTCATACTTACATTTACATTTATACTTTTTGCTGCATACGACTTTGCTTTCTTTCTGTAACAGATATTAGTTTCTTCTTTTCTTTTTACAAAATGAACAGAGCCCAGTGAAAAAGAGCTCTCTACTCTCTCTGTATGCTTATGTGTACACATAGAACACAGAACACTCAATCAAGATGCATCATTACTTTAATGGTGACACTGTGCATTCCAGCGTGTTATTACTTTACATATAAATTATTTATTACAAAGCTTTAACAGAAAATTACACTTCTCTATTTACAACTACTAAAGTCTGTGGCCAGGTGACATCAGGCCTGCACTCCCCAGTTTTGGGTTTTAGTGCAGGTCATCATTAGCTGGCCAACCTGAAAGTTGAACCCTGACCCCCCCGGGACACAGGTGAGGCAAACTGGTGTAGAAGTCTTGAGCCTGGAGTAACTGATCAACAACACTTGAAAAAACACTCAGAAATGATTCAAATCAGACAGATATGTCATAAAAAAATAAATACTATTTCATTTTGTGCGTGTGAGCAGCCATACTGTGAATAAAATAACAGAGCAGATGAGACAAAGCAGGAGGGAAGTGGAGGGTAAAAAGCAAACAGACATTACAGTTCCTCTGACGGCCTCAATGACTTCCCTCACGTTGCCTTGGGCCCACCCTGGGGTCTCTGAAGTGGCTCGTTAAGCTCAGGAACATCGACTCAATTACCCTGGGCAAACATGCCACTACCGCTCGGTAGTTGTGTTGGTTGGCTGGTTGGATGGTTGGTTCGTTCTGTCCGTCCCTTGGCCATCCTACTCCCCCCTCAACCGAGCCCCCCAGACCCCTGCTGCGCAGCACCGCAGCATGTGAGCCCTCTGTGCTCCGAGTGATAGAGTCAAGCTGTTCCTGCTGAGCGGAGGTCAGGGTCCTTCAGTCAGCACCTCGGCCCTGAATAGAGCACACAGGAATCCCCCATCCCTCCCTAACCAGAGCTGAAACTCAGCTCTCTCCTCCAGCCCAGGTCCAAATAAACCTGGTAGCTCTCTCTCTCTTTTCCTCTCTCCATCTCCTGGCACGCTGTCACTCCCCTCATCGAAATCATTAATCAGACTGGGCAGATTAGACTTCAAATAAAAATAAACTACAACCACCAACCTCCTCTTAGTTCCCCCAAATTCACCCACGTTTATTGACAGTCCTCCTCCTCCTCTATCTAATAAAGCCAAGATGTCCAGTATAGGCAGCTGCATGAATATTTGAGCACTTTGGCAAACTCTGGGGGTCTATTACTGCTTTACTGATATAAACAACTTGCCTTATCTTCGATTGTGATGACTCTTGAGGCCTAACCGGCCATCCATGTAAATACACAACAGATAACCCTTATCAGTTTGGCACCAATAAAGCCAGTCTGCTTTCCAGCTTCATCCAAAAACACATTTCTTTTATAGGGATTAAAGGGATTAAATGTGCCACCTGAATGTATTCAGGCTTATGTTTTATCCAGCGACTAATTTATCCTGCACTCCACTCTTGGCTCAGGAAAAAGGGGGGAATTGGAGGGTAATAGTGCCACCTTTGGGTGAGGCTGAGTAGTACAGCTGTAATAGACCTCTCACAGTACTGTTATCAATAGATAGGGTTGCTCTGTGCCTGGGCTATGGCATCCACACAGCTTTTGACAGCACATGTTTGTAGCCCCACTGCATTCCTTCATGAATTGGGATGGTGAGGGGCATGGAAGAAAGAGAAAGGGGTTCAGGGTCTGTTGGACTCTGCCTGGCCCTGAACAAGCCGGGGCTCCCTGGCCCAGGTCCTTCCTGGCTGACTGACAGGCTGCCTGCCGACTGTTTGTGTGTGTCCATGGGAAATGGGGCGGTGTCGCTGCGGCGACGGCTCTGGGGCCATCCATCAGTGTCATTGTGGGGGTGGAGGTGTGGGGGGTGTATGGTATGTGTCACCTCCAAGACTAATGGACAGGAAGTACAGCCAGAGAAACAACAATATTTGTAGAATATATATTCAGAAAAACGTTAAGGCTCTCTCCACATTTCTCGTATGGTTTCAACAAAACCCTGAGTGCGGGTCTTAATCCTGATTGATGAGCCTGTTTATGTAAAAGAAGCTCACTCTGCGGCCAAGGCTCTCACTAACCTGATCTGTAGCCATGTGCTTTCAAAGCATACACACAACATGTATGTATGTGGGATAATCATAGTCTTAATTATGATATGACATGTCAGTGACACTAACCTGGGCAGCCAGTGATTACTTCCATGACCGGCCTAAGATGAGACTTACTGCAGAGTCTCTTATTCTCTTACTGCACTCTCTGTAAAACTGGAGGCATTTCAAGGCCACATTAGAGAGAGAGAGAGAGACAAGGAGAGAGAGCAGGATAAACCCAGATTAAAATCTTTCTACTTCTTTCACTGAGGGACCCTGTGTGCTCAATAGAGTTCAGAGACCAAGGCGCTTAACCTCAGCAGCCAGTGACCGTGGCATCCAAGCCAGAGCGCTTCGTGATGTTGACCTTGACCACCTCCTCGGCACAGGTTGGGTGGATGCCTACTGTCTGCAACAGGTGGGAATATGTTGCCCCACACCTGAGACACACACAGACACACAGAGAGGTCATTCAAGTTGCTATTACTCAGTCTCTCTATTACTCTGTCTTATGACTGACAAGTGTATAAGTCATCTACTATCCTCTAATAACTACAGCAATTTCTTCTGATTTTGTGCTATCAATCATTTTGTAAGAGCATGTTTGTTCTCCATATGGGGTGTAGCTTATTTTGAAACAAAAGCTTGTGTCTGCTAAAGACCTGAGAAAGGACCCAGCTACAAATTGTATCAGTAATGTGTTGTTAATTAAAGGCAGTCCATCATTTATACGATGGATTATAATTTTTGGCAAATAACTCTAGCCATGATCCATTAGACTTCACCTTACTTGCTTAAAACCAGTTTTCAGGTGTACTAAATCTAAATATATTTTTTTTCAAATAAAATTGACAAAACCAAGTCATTTTACAATCCCACATTTTGTGACACACAATAGCAGATCACAACTTATTGCTGTATTTTTCATGTATATGACATATTAATGTTTGAAGAAATCAACTGAAAAAGGATTGCTAAATACATGCATGAGTCCTAAGTGTAGGAAGACTAATTGGAAGAATATTTTGTTTTGTACATCTTGTTGACTTTGAGACTGAAACACATCAACTCAACACCATAATTGTTTGGATGGTTGTTCCATAGAACATATATGCAGCAAGGATTTATTAAACTTACTGGAAGCCCATAGCAAAGCCCTGTGTGACCTCTCCAGCATTCGGACCAGTGAAATGCAGACCCAGGATCTTCTGATCTCCAGCCCTCTCACAAACCACCTGAGGAGGTAAAAAACACAGAAGTGGCCACAGATGAAGTCAGAGTTTGGCAGGATTATCTAATAGTCAAACCATTCAGAATATTTCATTTCCAGAGTCAGTCCCTCTTAAAATTTTCCTCAAGCAGCAGTCTGAATCCCACCAACCTGCTGCAGGAGGCAACGCTCGTTACTGCTCCTGTCCTTCAATTAAATGCATGCACACTTCAGTGCGTCTCACACAAACATAGTACAAAAAACGTCATTATATGGTGTATATAAATGCCAACAAAATCTGCTTAAAAATACCCAAAAAACCTCACAGTAGGTCTGCAGTTCAACCCTACCTTTATGTAACACTGGCTGGCGTCACGCTCTGCAACAGTGAATTCCAGAGGCTTGTAGAAAGCATGGTAGACCTACACAGACATAAACACAGGACAAGTCATATAAACTGAAAAATTATATAGCATGTATTGTTGTTTTATTTTGTGTCTGCCTACAACCAATCAGGGCTTCACAGTGACTTTAATAGCCTCTTGTGGATCCAGCAAAGCTTACTAATGTGCAAACAAAAGAGTTTCCAGCAGTGATGATGATCTTTGCTTGTGTACATTTTCTTCAGTGACACATACACTCCAGCTATAAATAATAGCTACCAGAGTAAAAGGAGGGTAAACAAAACTGCTTCCAGACAATACAACAAAAACAAATATGCCAACTGAGAGAACTGAATTATGAAAATGGAGGCGCTTCACTTAAAGAGCATTGTAGTGCATTATAAGCATATTAACAGCTTATCAATTAAAGATACAAATAATTTTTTTAGAAAAAATTATTAATTAATTTAATATCAGGTCAGAGCCCCATATCTTAAACACTGTATTATGTGTTTAATTACCACCACATACTGATTGTAATCATTCACTAAAAATGCAATTGCAACACCTGGTTCTTCCACACAGTCACGTACAGTTATCTGTATAAAAGCTGTATCTGAATCTCAGTGCTCGCTTATTATGCTGAGGGATTTCTAAGTCCTTACTGAGACGTGTGTGTAGTGCATTTTATTCTATGGGCAAACGTGCCGACACAAGTTGTGAGGGCCATGCAGCTGTCGGGGGCTGGTGCTACAGCTCCTCCTCAGATCTCAGCGCGCCTGTCATCACCCCATACACACCTCAATCAGGCCTCCTGCTCGCCTGTCAGTCACAGCCGGGAGCCCCACCTCGCCGGCTAAACCATTTATCTACAGCCTTGTGCAGGTGTTGGCTACCATCTTGCACACCAAGCAGGTAGAATATAGAGCTGCTCGCTTTTGCATTGTGTGTGTGTCTCAGTGTGTGTTTGGGGTTTATGGGGCATAAAAAGTGCAACTTCTACATTAGAAACACAAATCCATTGTTTCATTAATTTCACAAAAATGTGAAGATGTTTATGGACCACTAACTTACAAAGAACCACTGTACACAAAAATATTATTTCAGTTTTCAACTCCGTATTTCAAAATTAAAGTCACATTTTCACCAAAACACTGCTGTTTACATTGTAATGCATTAACTGCATTAACCAAACAAAACACATGTCATTTTATCATATGCTAAAAGATCATGTTTTATGTTTGAGGCATTTCACAACATTGTGGGCACTTGAGTGGCCACATGAAACTAACACTGCCAAATTAATGTGAGCATTCATGGAGCATAATAAAAAAAGAAATTAAAAAAAAAAAAATCACACATATTTTTTACCACTATATTTCCTATATAGAGTAAATTTTTTCAAGTCATTGAGAAAAACTACCAAAGACTTTCTGATGTTTTTACTGTATTTTAGATTTAAATGTGGACTTATGAAAGGTTTTTATTCAAAATACTACAAATAAATTCTGGAAATGTTTAATTTAGGGTTAGGATTATAGGGTTATCTTCTTATAACAGTATTATAACAACACATTTGTCACATCTGTGTTACCTCTATGCCATCTTTTCCATGTCTCTTCTCGGCCTCCTCCTCAGACAGACCTACACAACCGTATTCGAGAGGGGTGAACACTGTGGTAGGCACCTGTCACATAAACACACACAGAAATATAAACTCAAATCCATTCTGGACAATATTTAGGTTTGAAATTTCTAATAACTCCGGTGATTACAGAACTGCCATGTCTGTATAAGTAAGGGATACTTCTGCTTTTCATTTCAATAACAAGGAGCAGCACCAAATGTATCATATAGAAATAATGACATATCTCAACCTTATTTAATATGAAAACTGTATCAAACATCTGTTTGATACAAAAATCCCCCAACTCTTACTATATGTAGGATGCAAACCTGAAGGTAGGGAGACTCAGCACAAGTCTCCATTAAGACTTGCAGAAAGATGAATTTCAGTATATATAAGATGATGAAGATTGATGATATTGTGGAAAATGCTTGTATGTTTATGCTATGACTCAACCTGAAGAGAGGTTGGAGGTGCAGTCAGATGGGGGTGTGGGTACAAACCACAAGCACCAGAAATTATTATATTGTTATTTGAATCAAATGAAGCATGAAACAATAGACTCAAAAGGCCACAAAGATACAAGCTGTAGAAAGATGGAGGGAAATAACCAGCCTTTCAGTGTTTGTATGTGTGTGTGTGTGTGTGTCTTACATTGTCGTAGTTCATCAGCTCAGTGCTCTGACCAGCTAGTCTGCGGGCGAGAAGCTTTCCTGCTTTAATGGCTGTTGGGGTCAATTCAGGACAACCCTAAAAAAAAAAAAAAAAACAAAAAAACAGAAAATTGAATTGACTTCAGAAAATCTGTATCTGTAAACACATGCAATCCAGGTTTGTTCTTGAAGTCGCAAATCATTTTTAAACATTTTTAACAAGCTTTGTTTTCCAGGGGTTTGAACCATTAGCTCAGGCATTTTCACTTTTAAAATGAGCTCATTCTCTTTAAAGCGTACATAGTGCAGAAACAGTGTAAATACAAACAGAGACTTGGTGAACCATTAGTCAGTTACTGACACAAGTAGCAGGTGTTAAACAAACCATCTAACACACTTCAAAAATCTCAGCCTCTGTGTTTTTGACTGTATTGTTCTGGATGCCTGCCAAAACAGACAAATACATAGTAATGGGGACACACACACAGACACACACACAACTGAATGGTGCAGGAAACAGTAGGGCTGCAGGGCAATTCTACAGGCATGACTAAAACCTGTTAAATTATCACTGCACATCCTGTTGTCCAAAACATCCACCTCTGCATGTATGTGGATGTGTGCTCTGGTATTCCAGTAACTGTTATTATCGTCATTATAATGCATTTCTTGGCACTTGTTTCTGATAAAAAAACAAAAAACAAAACAAATCACTGGACAAACTGTGAGATATCAACAACCCTGGTTTTAAAAGAAAAGGAAAAAAAGCCGCCCTGCTGCTGTGAAAAGCTGACAGACAGATTGGAATGATGCACTACTCATCAAAGCGAGCTGTCAATCAAAAAGACACTCAGTGAGTGTGTGCGTGTCATGAGGCCTGGAAGGCAGGAAGGAAGCACACAGCTGGTCGTGGTGAAAAAACAACATTGACATTACATTCAGCAGGTATAACTAGTATTAACATGGCTGGTTCAGCTTTGAACATACAGTGCCAGTGGTTATATAAAGATGGGCTGGAACAGCTTCACTTAGTATTCAAGTACTTACCGGTGGATATGTTTTTTTTATGTGCAAAAATAAAAGTCCTAACTTTAAGTTAATAATCAATTAATTTCAAAACTTATCTTTAGTTTTGTGGTGCATGTGGTGGAAAAAAGTCACCTTAACTCAGTTTACCTGTATATTGATTTTAATTCTGACTCAATATCTGAAGTCTTACCTAGACCTTATCCATGAAACATACTAGAAATGTTAATAACAGTAATCTATAGCATGGACCTATATCTGGTGGTTGCAATCTTTTAAGCAAAAATATAATTGGTTTCTATATTGTTTTTTTTAACCTTGTGATGATTATCAGTTGGAGCTTAGTATGTTTACAATTTCATCATGACTCAAGTGTCTACAAGCCAACTAGTGGTGTAACAAAGTCACTATCCGCATCTGTTTATTTCATAAAAACATCTGTAAGCAGACTTATACTGGAAGTGGGACAGGCCTACACCAGATGCTGTTAGAAATCGTATGTCAAAGTTGTTCCACTGACATTTAAACTCCTCACATGTATATGTAATTGAGCAGCTCACAAAATATACAAAATTAGGTAATGTTTTCACTATGTAACTAAACCATTTAATAATAAAGCATGATTTGTATTTGACCCTTACCTCCAAAAAAAGTAAATCTAAACTAAATAAAAGTCTTAATAAAAGCTGAGAATTATTACTGGTCTGGTTGGAGATGAATATTGGAAACAGAATGGGACGTTTTAACAGTGGACAAATACAAGTCAGCCTTGCACTGGGCCATACTACACAATGTTTTGTGTATAGAATGGGAGGGGGTCCAGATGTAAGTAAAGTTGGTCTGAAATGTCTTTGATTGTAAAATGAGAAAGCTATTGAATCAAAGGCCACAATAGCTCATATGGGATTTATTGTATAATCTTAGAGGCTCACATGAAAATAATTCATTCATTCATTCATTCATTCATCTTCTACCGCTCATCCTCTAGTAGTCAAAATGTCTTGGCCATTACTAGGCACTTTTCTGCTGTTAAGTTGCACGAGGTGTCGCATCATGAGGTGGATCATCAGTCCAGCTTTATCCTGCACTGCCCAAGTGAAGACTGATATGAAGTCACTGAGAATGAACCTTGCTAAAGTTAAAAGATTTAAAAAATCTGCAACTCTGAGTTTTAGCTTGTAACCTATTTGTTTACATTTTAGCAAATCTGCATCATAAAAATTCATGTTGCTATGGCTACAAGCAGTTCCTGTTCATAGAAGATGAAAAAGGTCTGAATCTGATGATTATAAGATATAAGGAGTGTCTTTGTCCGATGATTTCTAAATGGAATTATGGACATTGGAGTCCTTTCTTTGAGAGTCTCGCTACATGTAGCACGAAGTGTGTTTTGAATTGATGTATGACTCAGTGAGAACAAGTGGTGTGATGTTTCAGGTAAAGTAAGGAAAACAAACAGGGTAAAAAATTTGGATTCCATTCATACGTGTTCAGAGTGCATTATATCTGTTCATGTCTGAAGAATATATTCGTGTTAGTTTACAATCCTTGATTTCAGTTTCCTCTCTCAGAGATGACAGACCTCTGGGCAAGCTGTTCAAACTATGACAAGCATTTACAGTAACCGTGATGGGTGTGGACTTCCAGGAACTTCGGCAAAGTGTTGATTTTTACAGTCTAATTTAAGACTAATAATTACTTAGAGTGTTTTTCCATTCACGACCGTTATCAGGGCTTGTTTCTGCTGTCAGTGTGGCATCTGTTGATAATGCCTACCTCACCGATGTCACCGAAAGCGTAGATGTTTGGTACCGAGGTGGATTCGTCAGCACCCAAAACTATTTTCCCCGTCTCATTGTTGAGTTGCATGCCGAGCTTGTCGAGGCCCAGGGCTTTGGTTTCAGGGGCTCTACCTGAGGTCAATGGAAGAAAACAACACAAGGAGAATACTACATTACAACTGTGAAGAGAGGCGTGGTGGAGGAGACAGACGCTCTGTACAGTGTTCATAACACATTCTGCTTAGCTTTGAAGACATGTCCTGCAATGCCCCATCCCACACTGAAAACTGAATTACAGGAATTATCAAAAAGCTAGATACTATGAAGAGGGAGTTTATCTGTAAAGTGTTCATAACACCTACCACAGCATGGAGCTCGAACACTAAGAGCGAGGGATAACTAAAACAATAAGATTGTCTTAAACCAATAGGATGTTTTTTTCTCCCAGATTCACCTCCAGGGGCAACAATCTGCAATAAATTATCCCATGAAACTCTGCTCCTATCAAACAATAAAAAATTGATGGCTTGCATGATGAGGTGTTCCACCCTGACCAAAAAAAAAAAAAAAACATAGGAAGAAAAAAATGCTTTCATTTATTTAGCAACAAGACTAAGAGTGTAAAGCCATGCCAGCAGCTCTGTGAAGCTATATGTAGGTACAGTGCTGCTTTGAGCTAAATACTGACATCAGCATGCTAACATAGCCCCAATGACAATGCTGATGCTGAATAGGAATAATGTTTACCATGGTATCATCTTAACATTTCAGCTTGTTAGTATTCTTTTAGCATTTGCCAATTAGCACCAAGCACAAAACTGAGTGCAGACTAATAGAAATGTCAATAATTCTGCAGATATGTGGTCATGAACCAAAGTACTTGGCAAATCCAAATTATGAACTGCTGGTGGCACTAGATGAAAAGTCAGTTGACAAAATCATTAGGAGTCACCTTCTAGGGACCTTTAATATCTGTAGCAAATTTAATGGAAATGCATTTCAGAGTTTTAGAGATATTTCAGTCTGACCCAAGCGGTGGACTGATGATGCCATCCCTGGAGTCATGCCACCAGCTTGGAGAAAATGTCAAATATTTACCAGTACCATCCTCTTAAATGTGAGGATTACCTGCTTTTCTCAGTTGTGTATCATTGTAAACTGAATATCTCAATTAACTAAAAACATCTTAAAACACCATCAATGTTGGCCCTTAAAAGACAGATAATGGTCAAACACTAATTTAGAACTCTTAAACTAGGAAACAATAACATCTGGCCAGTTGAGAGGGAGCCCTCGATAAGAGGTGAAACTGATGAGCAGCTGGGAATCCATATCCCATCAACCCCAGGGAACACATCGAGGTGCGATCTTTGACACTTCCTGGGAGATGGTTGACTGATGCTGTCGACACTGAGTCTCCATGGTGATGGGAGCATGAACCACTCGCTCCCCCGCCCTCTCCACAGCTCCTCATAACCTGCCTGGGTAGCATAATAAACACCCGGCCCTGAGGTACCCATGTAGATGCTATCGGACAGCAAAAATAACAAACCCCCAAGACCCCTTTTTCCTGGCTGGAGCCAAAGAACAACGTGCTCCCCCTCTTCTCAGACCAGGGGGCTACAGGGACCTGTCTAGTAAACCACAGCATGGGTGGCTGAATGGGATAGAGAGCACAGAGGAGGAGGACAGAGGGCAGGTCAGGCGGTCCTGACCAATTCCCAAAAGCAGGACTTCTATTGCCACAACACTGAAATAGTCTACACATAAATGTTATTCTGCAGTTGGTGTCATTTCTAGTGAATTATAGTAAAGTTTAAGTATTCTACATTTAGCTATGTTCCTATTTCGTATTTCCATTTTTACACTCATTCACTTATTTCAGTTCAGGAATACATAAAGAATATGGCCTGAGACTGAAGTGAAGTATTGTGGGCAATACTGCCAAAGATTTAATCTTTACTTTAACCCCTTATTTGCATTCATGAGAATATATAAATGATTTATTAATGGTTTATAACACACTGCAATTTAGTTGGAAGTGGATTACATTAAACATTAACTGATGTATATGTAAAAAAAAATGCAATTTCCTCCTGTGAAACATCTGTAACTGGTGTATAAACAGTAGAAATCTGTGAATGATAATATATACAGCTATTAATGTATTTATTTTTATTTATTTGTTCATATATGTACTACACTATATAAATACTTTATCTTTACCTTCCTGGACAACTAAGCAAACTTTATCTGCTGGTGAAGGCCATGAGATGCAGCTGGAATCCTGGAAGAAATTTAGTAAGTGGATCTCGAGTCTTTTGGGTTTTTTTTTTGCTACTTCTCAGGTTTAGAGTAATCAACCAGTTTAGCTTTGCACTCTTGTAACACTGTAAGACAGTGCAAGACCCACAAAGGACCTTTAATGTTATTTTTTTCACACATTCTTTGCCATAACCTGGTACCTATATCACAATGTAACTCTACCATCCAACAAATTCAGGTGTGTAATACTGTTAGCATTGGTAACAAGCCAATAGCCTAGATTATCAATTTAAATATGATTAAAGCATCAGATTATACTGAGTTATCAATCATTCATTACCTGTTTATACACCAATCATTTCATAAGAAAAGATATAATTGATGACAAATACATTTTCTGTCTGCTGACAACTACATCACAGTGTGTTCTAAACAATTTCTTACGTGTTCATGCATAACTATAAATCCTCTAAGTGGGTGAGGGTTGGGGGCTTAAAATAAAGTGTTTCATTAGTCTGAGGTTCAATGGAATTAGTGTCCATCTACTTCCTGCTAAGGGTTTCCCTGCCTGACAGCGGCTGCAGCTGAAACACTAAATTCTGCTATAAAAATATTCAATTTCAGCATTGGTTTCTGTAAAAATATCAGTATTGGCCTATAAAAATCTGTATCAGTATAATCTGACTGGTAAGTATAAACTTGCTCTGTACACATCAGGCATTCCTGTCTGTAGCTCCACTCAGTGCTGTACTGTGGCTATGACCACAGCTCCATTGTATGGTGAGGGCACAACAACAGTGAGCTGGCTGATAAGACATACACACACACACACACACACACACACACACACCCACACACACACACACACCCACACACACACACACACTCACACACACGCACACACACACACACGGTCCAACAGATAGGCCAATCGGAACAAAGCCTGTTGTGACATTAAGAGGAAGCCTCGAGACTGCTAGGCTAATTAGCCACAACAAACTTCCATGAGCTGAAATGAGAGCTGGACGCTTATCTGATCAATCAAATGAACAAAGACAAAAGGGAGAGCAACATGAGGGGGAGACTGTTATTCTTGGGGGAAGAGAACGTACAGGATGCCAAAAAGTGATTAGGTGGTTCTATTTCAGGTTTTATGATGCAAATCGATAAAGAACTCACTAACTGTACAAAAGTTATTGTAGTGTTTGTGTCTAATAAGATGTCAAGGAAATGGGAAATGTATAGACAGTTTGGTGTTTTTTAATCACCACTGTTCCACACTGTGATGGGATCCTACACGAACACATCATTTTAAACTAAAATTAGACCAGTTTATTTATTTCAGAGGAGAGATTTCTGTATCTGTGTTTCTGTATGATAAACTCATTTGTTTGAAGTTCAGAGCTTAGCAACATTTGAATTGAAGATTTGATGATAATCATGGGAGTGTTCACCCCCACATTTTATTCAGAAGGCAGTTTTTTTACCATTAATTCTTAATAAATAATATCTAAAGATGTTTTTTTTCCAACAATGATTTCATTGTTGCGTATTTAGTGATGGATATTTAAAGTTATCGAGACTAAAAGATTAATGGGCCTTGCTGGCTCCCAAAAACCATCTTTTTAATATGGATAGTATATTTTTGCTACTTTCAAAATGTTATTTCCCAATTCCACTGCAATCTAGTGTTTGTAAACCAAAGAGGAATATAGAAAGACTTACAGCCAGAAGAGCAACACATCAGTAAGCTGAACTGAAAAAGGCAAATGCCCTTTAAAAACTACGAAATGTTTTTAAATGGCATTCTTGAGTACTGTAAGGCAAAGTGGGGAGGAAGACTAATGTGTCCACTGTCCGCATGCAGACAGGAAGTGTGGAAATGTTCTGTTTCCTGGTGTGTTTCTGGACACACCTGGACAGGGGAGCGGCCATGAGGCCAGGAAGGAGCAGGGGAAAGGTGGAGGGAGACAGGGCTGGGGAGAAGGATGTAGCAGACAGTGGAGATACTGTCCCCCGGTCCCCTCTGGCCTTTAATAACTCCACAGAGGCCTGGGACCCTGCCTGGCCTCTAGTGTAAGGTCACAGTAAAGGGAAGTGGCCTTGTACTCATAACTCCTGCATGCACACATCAAAGAGCAGAGGCCACGTTGTTACTGGTTCTCACTGAACTGTATGGGAACAAAAGCTGTCAGGGATATACATGTAGCAAAGGTTTGGGTAGTAGCACTAACAGAGGAAATTGCTTCTGGTATTTGACAATTTCTGGAAGCCCTTTAATGAGTAAGACTAGTTTGATATAAGGTGGCGGAAGTTAAAGTTGTGGTGATCGGATGAAAACTACAATGATATAAGAGTTTGGTGCACTGTGAATTGGGATCTTTTGGTACTCCCAAAAAGTGCTTGGCTGAGTTTGGGTGAGAACTCTCACTCTAATGAACATAGGAAACATAAGGGATGCAGCAACTCACGCATGTCATGACAGATGCCTAGTGATACATGCACTCAATGCAAATATCATCCTCACCAACAGTCTCACGCTGAGACGATGTGGGAATTTAGCCATGGGTGGGAGGAACAAACGTCATCTCAGCTGCAGGGTCACGCACATCCTCATCACTGTCACACGCATAGAGCCAAAGGACCCTCTTTCCCTCACACACACACACACACACACACACACACACACACACACACACTCTCTCTCTCTCTCTCTCTCTCTCTCAAATAAAGCAAAAAACCTGGTAGTCAGATTTTCGGAAGCACCGCGTTGTCTTTGAAAGCACTCAAAACAAATAAACCGACGGCTGTGGCTCTGACGGATGTTCCCTCCATTGTTACCCACACTGCTGGTGGAATGGCAGAGGTGGAATGATAGAACAGAGACTGGATAGCTGAGAAAGAGGAGGCAGAGAACTGGTGGTAATGGCAGGCAGAGGGCCGCGGGCAGGGATGGCAGTGACAGATGCAGGGTGGGTTTCCGCAGGACTGGCATGGGCAGGAAGGAGCAAAGAGGGAGAACAAAGAGGGGAATGCAGTGACCCTGTGCCTGGGTGCATCCTGCCCTGTGCTGCCCCTCTCCAACCACAGAGCCAGCAGTGGGTGATTAACACTTCCCCTGGCCATTCCCATCACTCAGGCTTTATTACTTTGTTTTCAGCCTTGATTCTTTTGCTATCTGCTGACACTGCACTCTATTGGGGATGACAATGAAATTGATGGAGGCATGGAGAGCAGTCACACCAGTGGTTTAAATTAGAGATATATTGTTACATCAGAGGGAAACAATACAGGTGATGGTTTACAGACAATCCCTCGGTTTTAAAAATAGGGGATAAAAGGTTGTTTCCTGCACTGTACTGTGAACTGCATTCACTGTCAATTTAACAATTTTCATACTTCATACTTTTAATATCTGGTCACAAGATGGCTAAATCATGTCTTGAGTCAATCAAGATAAGTCGAAATCATAGCCAGAGACCAGAGTCAATCAAAACATTAGCATATCAGTCAAGTCTTATAAAAAATAACACAAATTAAAAATTTCCTTTAAAAGCAGTGTTTATAGTGTTATAATCAAGGTGTGAGGCTAAGCAGGAAATGAAACCTGATTTTTCTTTACAGTCATATATCAAGTCAAGATTCACAACATTCAAGTCCAGGTCAAGTCTCAAGCCCTCATTTTCGTGACATTAGTCTTAGGCTTTCATCTCTGTTGTCCATAACCAACACAATGAGCTGCAACCCCTTTAGAGATGTTGTTCTCTATTTGAACTTCATTTTGCTTCTATAACACACTCTACATTATCACACAGATTCAGGTTTGTTTTGGATTTTAAATATTTTCCCTAAGAAGTGACACACACACACACACATACACACACAAACACACACGCATACACACACACACACAGACTCACCAACTGCCCATAGTACAGAGTCGTAGGTGTCTTTGTGCTCGCTGCCTGTCTGGGTGTCCGTCCAGGTCACCTGCAAGGCTCCTGAGGAGAGCTTGTCCACTCTCTTTGGGGCACACTTCCATGCAAACTTAGTCCCATAAGTCTCCATGTAGTCTGTCACTAGACCTGCTATTTGCTGCATAAACAAAAAGAGAAAACCCACCTTCAAACATGATGAAATCACAATCATGACTTCAAGATAATGCAGACTGTAGTACAGGGAGCAATACCTGATCAAACCCCCGGAGGGCGATGCTGCGAACCATCACTGTGGTGTCCAAGCCGATGCCTGTGAGGAAGCCCGCACACTCCAGAGCTACATCTGAGCAACACCAGGTTGAGGATTACAGTGCTTTTTTCTTCATGTGCATGTACAGATGCACCTGATGTTTGGCCATAACACATTAAGACTGACATTCTTGCACCAAGTAGGTGTCTTAAAAAAGAATAAGGAAACCACAGTCACACAGTATCTTAAGATAATGGTTAAACTTGTGTTGGAAAAATTACATAATGTTTATTTTATCATGGTTTACTACATGACGGGCACATAATGCATCTTACACTGGAAACATCTGATGTGTCAATGTAGAACTGCAGATATGGCACCCTGACTTTGAAACAAGTGGTGAGAGTTATTCAGAATAACAATTTAAAACTGGTCTGGTGTAAATGTTACTTTTTATTAAGCTAATAATTGTTAACAGCTTAACTTTTTCTCAACTGATTACCAGGGGACTTATACAGTGGCTCCATTTAAAAGCTCTCTGGCAGACAAAGGATACAGCTGGCTCCAACCACAAGTCTGCAAAACACAAATAAATAGAAGCTCTTAACTGAACTAATAATACAATGAAAATACATTTCATCGTTTGTGCACACTTTGGCCAAATAAAACAACGCAAGTCTTAAGTTGAAAATGTTTACTTTAAATCCTAGAATTAGAGAGGTGATGAATTACAGAACTTCATAACCTGAGAGGGAAGTGAAGAGGTGTGAAGGAAATGTAGAAAAAGGGGACAGTATGTGTGTATGTGTGTGCACTTGGAGTGTTAGTGTATGTACGTGTGGTCCAGGTGAATCGCACATCTAATCCGGCACTGAGATCTGTGTGCTGAGGAGGGCTAATTGCTAGCATTTAGCCTAATCCCTACAGATGGGTTGTGCCATGTTCAGGGCCACACATCAGTCTGCTGAGTGACGTTAGTCACCCGCATGGATGAGGCCCCTCTCTCCCTTGTTTTTACCACTTCAGCTCAAACATCCTTCCTTTAGGTCTGCTACACCTGACAGCTTCGGGTGCCTGCGGCACATCCCACCCTTGTCCATGCTAACACTAACCACTAAAAGCCCCAATGCCCATTTTCCCCACATCTGTGTAATGCACAGCTGCACTTAGCACGTATTGTGAAGTGGCTTAAAGAAGATTAGGCAAAGAGCTTTAGCCTGATTCTACACTTTCATCACTGAGATACTGTGTCCTAAACCTGCTTCTTAACCATTGTGTCTGATTGTATTTTACACTGGTTTGGAGTCTGTACAACTGCAGTACATATTTCAACTTAAAGATGACACTGATAAGGACCTTTCCAACCTTACTGACCCTGTTCATCAATGGTGACGTTTACGGATGTGCAGGCACATTTGGGATACAGATGCTGTGAAGGCCAAATTCAAGAATGGAAAGAAACCTAGTAAAATGGTGCCCTCACTATCTTTATGCATTTATTCAATGAGTGGAACATGCATTCTGTTCACTAGCCAGCTATAGGATGAGAACATGGGACAAATCTAGCAAAGACTAAAGACAAATCAGAAGAACTGAAATTATTAATTGCATGAGTTTGTTACCGGAAGTCATGTACATATGAGAATTTAAATAATATTATTTCCATCATATGTACCACACATACTTAAATTATGTTACATAAAATATGAAAGTATAAACTCTTACGGTGGCCTCAGGGAAATATAATGTTTGTTTGATTTTTAAGTGTAAAAAAGTGTCAATTCTATTTCCTGCTCCACACTTTGACTGTCATCTTATATATATATATATATATATATGAATTAATTTAATTATCAATTGCTATTCATTAATATTAATTAAAAGAATCACAGTGAAAGTGAGATAAAGCAGGGCTTTCTAGTCCATGCATGTGGTTAATGTGTATAACTCTGGACTTTCATCTGAGGTAACAAACTGGATGAGGAGCCACACAAAAAACAGAAACATTATAAAACACTTGAGGCTTGGCTACTGATAGTGGAGTGGTAGCATGTGGTTTGAAGCTCAAGCCAAGACTTCACTGAATCCACAAGCCCTGTGGAAAGAGGTTTTCTGCTGATCGTCTGTGGCTGCTTGTTAACCTTGGGTAGTTCTTCAGAAGCCTCGACAAAGATAAGACAAACACTTGACTTGGATACTCCTCCTGTGTGTCTGTCTAGAACCTGGGTAGATTTTGTTGCAAGTAAAGGCTTGATGTGAGTCCAACTTGGACATGTTTATGAAATGTTGCTTACACTCCCTGAAAGCATTTCACTTTAGATACATGGGGCACAAATATTAAAAGTCGCTGATTTGGTATTGAGAGTTTCCAAAGCTACATGGACAGCATGACAATGAAAAAAAGGACAGCTTGAACCAGCCATTAAACCATCCTGTATATAGTAAATTCTTGTGTCCATTAATGTTTGGTTGGAGAAAACAAATTCATTCAACATGCATGTTAGCAATATTTCAAATGTCTGTGCTACAATACTAAAACTCCAAAGATCCATTTTTAAATTTTAATGTCAAAATATTTTCCTGTTCCAGTTTAATTTTTGTCTGAGTAATAAAGCCTTTTACATTTTAAAAAGGGCTTCATGCTGTATTATTCAGTTAATACTAATCACTGATGCAATTAAACCAACTGCAGCATATGCAATTATTTATCTGAAAGATAAAGATAAATAACACTGGCCATATTAAGATTTTCAAAAACAGAATTCATTTATAGTAGAGTATGATGTTGCATGTAATGATAATGTTGTAATCTATGTAATATCCTAGGTGGATTTAGAAGAAAGACTTACTTTGTCAGGTGCACATCAACACTTGCGGTGTTATAGTTTCCTGCTTCTACTTCCTGCTCTCCCTAAGGTCTAATTAATGTATTTTTATGATTAAATATTTTGCAATATAGAATTCATACACTTCAGTGTTTTCCAGTTACTTTAAAAAAGTGTAATGTAAATTTACTGATATTTTATGTTTTGAACAATTTTCATGCATAAATCCACTAATCAGGAAAGAGGTTAATCATGCCAAGAGTGGGACTCTTGGGTGGCTTGTAATGCTAGGGTGTACTGCTGAGACCATGCTGGCTGGTGTGTGACATTTTGTGACTTTGCTCATGGTATTACACAGGTACAGAAAGCATGTATGCTGCTTTGTGTGACTGCTTTGTTTCTTTACTGCGTAGCAATATGTGTGTTTATGCACGACTACTATGTTTTATTAATGGTATTAGAACATGGAATTTTCTGTATTTTTACTGAGAATTTTGTGTATCTTTTTTTTAATGTTAGTGTGAATATTAGGCTCTCTTCCCTGTTTTTGCTCTGGACTTTTTCCTGGAAAAGGCACAAAGAGCATTCATACAACAGAGACCCTGTTGCTTTATTTCTCTACAGTTTCAGGGAAGTTATGTTGATGCATGTGTCTGTGGTGCGGTCCTTATCCAATATACAAAACAAATGAGAGTTAGACCCACAACACAAACCCTCTTAGTGCTCCATCTCATTCAAGTACTGGCCTGTCCTTCGACCAGTATCAGAGTTATGTTGGCACGTGCTCAGTGCTTTCTCCCAATAACATTATGATGGCAGCCAGCTCTGGGCTTTGGCCCTGGGGCCAAATCTGTCATTTCCATGTGTGTGTGCTCCAAGGCCCATTAGACACCCATCACTCGCTCGGACCCCCCTCTCACTCTAGCCCTACCTGCAGAGACAGCCTTTCGGACCTCACCTGCACAGCTGACAGTTCTGCAGCACAACAACATCTCCAGCTCTGGCTAGTGTGTGTGGTGTCTTACCCTTATAGAGGAAGCTAATGCTAATGCTAACCCACAGCTAACCTTTACAGCCTGCGGTGAGGAAGAGGACTCCACTAAGCATCACTCGCTTAGATCAAAGGACTTCCTGAACTCAAGTGTTCTCTCCGAGTGGATAATTCTGCTTCCTATACAAAGGTGTTTTGTTGAATGGGTGAATGCAACAGTGGTAATTGAGGATGGTTACAGTGCACTCACATTGATTTGTTGACTATAAATGATTCTGTATTGCCTCCAAGTGGTCAAAAGGCAGAATAGCCTCTATATTGAAATACCACACATTTTAGATTAAATGTTACAGAGGAACCGATGATCCTCAACAAGACAGAAAAAACAAAAGTGCTGCATATCAATTGTAAAAAATATGCAGCACTACTTATCAGCCAAAACAATTAAAAGCTACATTTGAAAAGGAATGTAATTAAAAATAATTAAAACTCCATGCCCCAGGTGAAGATAGCCTGAATACATATGAAGCTTGAATATCAGAATAATTACTTCCGCTTATCTGTCTCCATGAAGCAAACAACCACCGCAGCCTAGGTATACCACAACCACCAGTCACCGTCTGCACATTGTGCCAAGAGGAAACATCAGGGAAAGACCAATTAACCAGGTGATGACAGGAGCTAAATGGCTGGATTAAAGGGCTTGTTCTGTAAAGGTCAGGATGCACGCTGCTAATCTGAATCATGAGGCGAGGACAGGCTGACAGGAAGGGAGAAAAACAAACTGCATGTCACTGATGAGTGATTACAGTGCGTGACAGTGGGATATGTCGTGTCAGTGAGCAAGGTAGCATGGAGGGTAGAGCAAAGCATTAATACTGCAAAGGTTAGAGGCTCTGTTTCCCTTGTAGCTCTTTATATAGACAACGACGGCAGCAATCCTACACATACTGTACTGAGATGTATATGCTCAAGGGTGATGTCACTATTTTGGAGCTGGAAAAATATAAAAATATCTTAACTCTTTTGGAGTAATGGAAAAGTGTGTGAGATTGCATTTAGACAACCACCACAGCTTCTAAACAGACACGGAGTGCACTGACTGGTTAAGATTGAATTAATATAACAGTTACATATGAGAGTATGTGTGTAGGCTGGTGGAAGGGTGTTTTAGAAAAGAAAGCGTCCTCACGTTTTTCCAGGTGATTTTTTCAGCCAGAATATGTCATCACTGGTGATGCCATGCTCCATCGCTCCAGGGATCTGGATAAGAGTTAAAGCAGTTAACAGAAGCATCAACCTATCAATCAGCTATCAACAGATCTATCAATAACAGTTTTCTCACTAAAACATACTATCTTTGGTGTGTTAAGACTTGTCTGCTGCTGTAGGGTATCTCTCTCTCTCTCTCTCTCTCTCTCTCTCACACTTGTTTGTACCAGATAACCAACCAACCAAACAACACACACTGGCAGAGACAGAGGGAAACATCTGAGAGAAATGATAATAACAATCATACTTACATTTGTGGGGTACTTAGGCCGCCCACCTGTGGCGATCACGATGTTCTTGGCAGTGAGGATCGTCTGTATGAGAGAGGAGGGAAATGTGAGGTAACAGTCTTTGTTCATATCCTTCAAAAAACAAGGAAATGTCAAATGAAAGCAAGTGGTCTCCACAGTATTCTGCATTCAGGTGATGATGGAATGGCTCTGAAATCACTGAAACAAGTGGCCGCACTCTCAGTATGTATGAAGGTGTCCATACACAGTAATGTAGGATCCCAAAGTCGACTGAATTTAGATTTTGCACTTCAATTTAATAATTTAGTAAAAGAAGGAGAAATAAGCATATACAACTTATTTAAATGCAAATTTTAAAAGAAAAAAATTGCAAAAATACAAAGTGGTAGCAAAATTGAAACTATATAATGAGTGATGAGTGATTGAAGTAAATGTTTTAATGTTACCTCTTTTCCTGCTTTGGTTAGTCCTTTAACAGTGTGTTCATCCAGAAGACTTCCTTTAATGTTCAGATACTTCACCTTCCTGCAAAACAGAAAACAAACAGGTTGCTCCTGGTGGTGCATTAATCTACAGTAGTGCAGATCACGTACAGTAACTGTTGCAGATTTACTAATAACCCTCAATCATCACTTTTCTCACTTATTTTCTAAATATTCTCACCACAAATTCTCTACACTTTGTCTTTTTTAATCTGCTGAAATGCAAGCTAACTCATGCAAAAGAGAAAAAGAGACCAACAAAACCATGATTTAGTTGCACAGAAAAGAGGCTGGACTGTAGAAGATAATTTGTAACCTGTTATGTTTTATATGTGTTATTACATTGAGAAAACCACAAAACCCTTTACAGTCAATGTTCTAGTGTACAGGAGCTGACAGTGAAAGGTAAGGTACAGCAGAATTTGCATTTTAATAATAATGTATTTCTATATGTGATTTTAATATGAAACACATTTTGAATTTGGTTTAAACTGAATTAAATTCAACATAAAATAAACTGCACTTTTGACATGTAGACATTGTAATTTGAAAACATTGAACTAAAATCTATATTCTGAAGTTAAATTTAATATATCCTATTTAATCTCAAACCACCTCATAAAATTTAAACTGTAAATTTCACATTTTTTTTTTTAAATAACTTAAAAAACACCCTTTGAATTCATTAGTCAGTAAGAACTAATTCTAAACTCAACGTCACTGTTAAGTATAACTCACAGCAAGACTTTATTGCTGGCAGAAAAATCGAACTTAATCATTAATAATAAAAACTAGAACATTCATATAATCATATATTATTATATATAACATTTGTAATTAATACACTTGTGTGAAATGACTGCTTGACACTGTGGTCAACAGCGCCTCTCCTATGGTCTGAAAACACAGCCTCTAAACATTCTGAATCCAGGTAAATGATCTCATTGGGCTGAAAATATTTTAGGTTAAACTTGGGCTCATTCACAGAGACGTTAACACCTGTTTGCCTTCCAGGCAGTCACTCAATCAACATGCGGCTGCTGACTCCGACTCCTTCAGCTGTGCACCAGCAGAAACATACAACCTTCAGCAATATTTCATGCAAAGAAAATACACAAGGAGGGAAGAAAAACAGGCTGGATGATCATAAATATTTATGAGTATCTTATCGAAATTCTGCTCGTATGAAAGTATATGATGGAAAATGATTTTAGAAAATGCAATAGGGAGGAGGAGTGATATGATAAGTGGGTGAAACACTTAATACATCATATCTGTTGTACAGCTGTGACAATAACAGCAAGACTATCATGGGACACTAAAACATCCTTCATTACCACAATGCAACATCATCATTGAAATAAATAAGTCTGAATAAAGCAAGCAGATCTGGTCTCACTTACTTGTCCTGGAGCTGAACTCTGTGACCCCAGTTCAGAGACCTGACATGGTTTTGAATGGCTTCTGCCATGGTGGCCCTGGAAGACATACCAGAGGTTAAAACATAAACAGACCGGACACCTGCCTCCTGAACAAACTAACACTACACAGAGGAAGCGCTTAAAGATGCTTCATAATGTGCCTGCGATTGTTACGTTGTGTGTGTGTGTGTGTGTGTGTGTGTGTGTGTGTGTTCATAGGTACAGCTGTATAATGGGATATGAAAAAGAATGAGAAGCTAAAACATCAGCTCTCAGGATATCCACCATAAAAGCTACACTAAGCTTAAACTGACTCACAAAACCATTAACACACTTCTCATTTATTCCCAATTTTAGTTTTATGATTTAAATTAACTAATTCGTCTGTCTTTATTCTTAAAAGAACACCCAATCCAATAAATGTAGTGCACAAGGAGAACAGAAAGGACAATTAAAACACTGTGTACCTACAGAAAAGCCTGATCACATCACTCAGTTAATTTTCTAACGGTACATAATGACATCTTACTGCAGTTACATCACTAGATGGTGCTGTTCAGCTACTAATTCTCTGCATTGGTGGCATTTCTTCATGAGGATTACTTATCCCTTCAGCTGATGCAACATTGTGATAGAGTAAGTTGTGCCTGGGTTGGACCTACCAGTCATGTGAGACTGGCCCTGAGATCTGCCAGCCGTACTTCTTAGCATCCTTGACCGCAGTGCCCAGAAGAGCTGCCTGGTGCATGAGCTTCTTAGGAATGCAGCCAACATTCACACATGTACCACCGAGACCCCACTTGGTGCCTGTTCGTAAAAGCATTTCCAGAGGACTAAATGATGTTTTTAGATCTTCAAACAAATTATATTTATCTAATCAACTGCCACAATTAATTATATTTTACCTTTTACAGATGGCTCCACATAATCCAAAACAGCAACCTTCTGTCCCAACTGTGCCGCTGTAAATAGAGGATATATTGCCATGGTATTATTAGACAGAAATCACTGTGTTAAGCATAGATGCCCAAAATTAAGGAAAACCAGGCAGGTCAAAAGATCTCACCTTCTTTGGAGCAGGCAAGCCCACCTGAACCACCACCAATAACCACCAGGTCATAGTCATACTTCCCTGTACGAGAATATGGGATAAGAGATTGTGTATATAATAAATGTACCTAACTGCTGCATTTACCTCACACACGTTTTTATTGACCTATCTCCTGTGGGGAAAGTGACATACTACATCATTCAAACATGTGGCAATTTAGTTTGAACTTACTTGGGTGTGATATAACAAAACTGCGTAGCCAGAACAGCACTTAAAGACGCGCTCTTCACTTCATTACACAATACAGCTCACCTTATTTACACTCACACTTATCCTTAGGTAGGTTATCGTGTTATTCTCAATATATTATTAACATGAAAATGGCAATAGCAAGCAGTGTAAAAAGTGTAGCTACAGTATCTTCTTTAACTCGGTGCTGTTTGTTCGTCTGCCATCAAGCAGCCGAGAAACATGCGTCCTCAAATGCCGTGGTCGAGGACACCAGGTGAATTAAATGAAATTAATTAACCAGATAAAACTACCCAGCAGACACTCAGTTACATGAGCTGCTGGTGTGAAAGTTAGCTGTGTGATAACGGAAACACCTCCGACTATGAACGTGACCCCGGTCTGTTCTTCGTAACTACACACAATATTAGAACAACATATTGTTTTACCTGTCAGGTTTCTTGTCAAAACATATAGACAATTAGTCCTTTTCCACCGGTGTCTGCCCCTACATAACGCAGCCATGTTGTTATTATGAAAGGACCCCGCCCGGGTATGTGGTGGCTAGAGAATTGCCTGAAGAGAAATAGGTAATAAAACCATAGACTGTATATAAAAAGCATACAACCAAAGATAAAACCATACACTGTGGAGTGTTTTTGTTTTGTTTTTTTTTTGTTTTTTTAAATGTGTCGACGAATAATATAGTGTTCAAATCAAATAAAAAAGTTAATATTTCAATAAATACTTTGGGATAACCCTGATATTGAATGTAAATTTTTATGTGCATGTAGAACATACATGAAAAGGGTCACGTCAAGACTTCAATTAGTTAACTTGCTAAATATAAGGAAATTATGGGACATCCAGGATGTAATATCAGAGAGACAAATGGGTAAATGTACAAACATAGGCTAATAAGATTGAAAATTATTGTATGTATTGATAAAATGTATCAGTATGCCAAAAATAACAGAATTTCATGGAATAAAGTGATGTATCATTTCACTAAATACTTCAGTAAATTGTTTTGTTATAGTAACTTCGATTGTGGCATAAAGCATGTTACAGTATGTCAATTTCTGTGCACAATAGGAACACTTTACATGTCAAAGCAGGATGTCAAAGCAGGAAAAACAAGTATAATTAATGTTATTTTAATATTAATTTTTTTTCTGTCGGCTGTTAAAATGGTCATATACATCCTACACCAACTCAATCAATTTGAGTAAAACCATAATGACTTTATCAAGACAGGAAATGTTGAAGAGGCTTTTGAAGGCATTTTTCCAGTTGCACTCCTTTCTCACTTATTTGCATAAGGATTATTAGAATTGTCACTTGTTGGCTCATATTCATAGTCTAAAAATTCCCAGCAGTAAAAACTAAAACATCATTTTGTGTGGCAGATCCTGCACTCTCTTCTTTCACGACTAAAAATATAACCAACTGAAATAAGGCTGCCAAAGATTCAGACCCCTGGGAAAGTGCAAGATTTTGAGAAGCTCAGTGCTGCAGGAGTTAGAGGGAATCTAATGTTTTGTTCAAGGATAATTCAGTGTGGGCCATGCTTTCAAACACTAAGGTTTAAACCCTGGTCATCAGGTTTACAGTTACTCTGCTTTGTTATGACACTGCGTCACACAGTATATGCTATATCATACTGTACAACACTTTTTTTCTTAATACAGCAATGGTCTAAGTGTTAAATATCAGGATAGCAAAGGCTCTGAAAACACAGACCAAAACCCACAATATTAAGGATGTCAAAGTTGTACATTGTTTATTTATTAGGCTAATGATAAAGAGTTGTTTTATAGAAAAACCTTACTCTCTCACTCCCACTCCCACTTACCGTCAATGGTGTGTAGCCACACAGATAGTTCTGGTTTAATTTGTGTAGGTTTTAAGACACATACTGTATGTTTCTCACTTTTCTGCCTGTACAGTTAAGATGAATTGAATGACATATATGGTGGTCACAGCACTGAAAAACAAAATAAAAAAAATCCAGAAACAGTGTCCTCCCCATTACTCTGGATAATAATATAATAATAATAACATAATCCACAGTCAACACTTTTCAAGAAAACAATTTCTTTGTTAAAAAGTAGGCTATAATGTAAACTGTTAACTGTGAGCTCCACAAATGAAATTAAATAGCATTTTTTGTGATTTGGTTGAACTGACACATTCAAATCCCGGGGTTGGTTGTAATGAGCATTGTAGTCTCTAGCGGCTGCTATCAGGACAGAAGACCTTGGTCATACTGGAAATTAATAACATCATATAAAATGAGACACAAGTGCGGGCAACAGCTTCTTTCCAGGCATGATTTATTGAAAACACACCAAATTTATACTCTACAAACCAGTATTTTTCCGTTATGTTTAACAAGCGTAATATTTGCCTCTGGGTATTAGTAAAATTAACATAATACATTCTGTCACTGTGGCATCGCTTCTGCTCGCTACGAAAGCATTAACAATTTTACTCCTCTAGGAAATCAAAACCATCTTTTTTGAATGACTCTATCTTTTTTAAAAGTTTATAATACAATGTAATACAAGGCAGAAACCGCACCAACAGTCTAAACTACTTGGATTTGGGAGGAAGGTGTGGTTGGGGGGGAGGGTGGGGGTGCAGGACGAATGAATGAGTGAGCAGAGTGGAGGAAAAAGAGAGGGGGTAGACACAGGAGGAGAACGGGGGAGAGGTGAACAGATTGGATGGAGAGATGACAGTTGAAAGGGAGCAATAAAGTTATATAAAACACACTTATCTTTATCTACCATGGAAAAGGTTAAGGCACATGATAGGTACAAACACATCTGCTACTGAGTAGTACAGTTACTTTATTTTGACGGTCTTGAATCAGTTATATCTACACAGGTAGGTTTGTTTGTTTTGATGTGTGTCCGTGTCCTGCATTTATTTTACAGTTGCTTAACTTTTTATTTTGTAAATGTACAGTGTGCTGCACATCCACAAAAACAAAACCCCCTTTTTTTTGAACGCATGCAAATACACCTCCGGATCCTTTGGTTGTGGTACTGCATAGTGCAGTCAGGAATAGACAGTCATATGGGTCTTTGTTGTGAGGGTTCAGTATTGTCCAATGAAAGCACACACTTCTGAGGACACACAAAAGGGATGCTGGGTATTGTTATAATGTTTTTTAACCTCTGAAATTAAAATTTATACAGTAAGTTTTTTTGTAGTTTATTGATTTTTACCACAACGTACATTTTTGTAAACACTGTGTAAAATATGCAAGCTTTATAAAGTCACATACGTCACAAAGAAAAATCAGACTTCAATGCAGGCACATGCCGTTCGCCTCAATGACGCATGAGTGACACCAACTTGGACTGGACTCTCTTTCTGTCTCTGATTCGAGCTAAATCAGGAGACAGTAGGCTGGAAAGGAGACCGGACACGTTACCACTGGATTCTGAGCACAGTCTCACCAAGCAAGAGAAAAATGGCAATAAGATTCTGTATCTCTCTGGTTTTCTAAATCTCAACTGCCCGACCTATAACGTTGTAAAAATATATACTATATGACCAAACTTGAAGTTTTAATTTATACAGTGTGTTACAACTTTTTTTTTTTATTTTGCCTTGAATATCCAGATCCACTCGTCCACCTGTACTCTCTTCCTGCACACGAATGAATTAGTTAATATCCAAATGACACCACAAAAAAACTGGCACTTGGAAAGAATAAAATATAAACATCTGTACAGATTTTTCTTCATGCTCATGACTGAATATTTCTCTTTAAGATGCACTGGTGAAGGAGGATTCAGGGTTGGTGGTAACTTGGTCTGAATGCATTAGGAAGGAAAATGAAGGGACTTGTATTAACACTGCCATCTCTTGTCTATCCCATCACCTCTGTCTGACCCCTTGACCCCCTCATATTGTCTGTTTCAAAGATGCAGGGGCTGCCAGACAATATGTACTCATCGCCTTTAGAAAGAACACTGCAGATAAACTTTTTTTCTGTAACCTTTTTTTGACAAATACAAAATATAAATAGGTGATCGTCGGCGTAACTCGACAATATTTGACACACATTTAAGTTACGTTGTTATTTCTTGCTTACAAACATGGTGAGCCTTTATCAAATGAGATGTGCTTTCCAAACAATGTGATATTAATATACAACTAAGAAGTCTGTCATTTTTTGTTTGTTTTTTTTCCCTTAATTTTTCAATTTTTTTGTTCCTTTTGACCCTAATATACATTTATATAAAACCCAACAAAAATAAAAATGCTTTTAGATCTATCCTTTCAACAAGAGAACAATCATCTCCCTCTCTTTTCAAAAACACAAATCATTTATAAACAAAATGCCTTATATCCTCTTTAATACACATCATTGACAAAGAGCAACCAACCAGGAAACTCAAGGAGCCATGTCGCTACACAACTGAAGTGGTTACGCATGTAACCACAGCTCTGTGACTGAAGGTCAACATGCCACTTGGCTCAAACATGTTGATCACGATGAAACAGGAAGTCTTTCCATTTTATCTTACTTTTTCAATGCAGTGTTAACAAAACCTGTCACTCCATCAGATGCACACACTTTGTCACTTTCTTTTCTCCAGACCACAACTTGCAGACTCCTTCTTTTATAAAATGGACATCAACCACCTGTTAACCACTTTTGATTTCAAAGCATCTCAGTGCACTTTTTTTTTTTTTTTTCTGAAAAAACACAGTGAACCAAATGGATTGTAAATCTATGAGAGCAGGCTGCTGGGAGTACATGTTTATCTGCTATGCTACAGCTCTTCTCAGGCTCGGTTTCTTTCCTTTTACTTTTCCTTTCTCGTGTCCATCCCGCTATTCTCAAAACAAACATTCAGTGACCTTCAAAACACACCAGTCCAAACCTGTTCAATTCAAAAACCCACAAAATTTCGGGGCACGATCTTTTATCAGATGTGAAAATTGAAATGAAAAACATCAATTTTCCCATTTCTTCTCCCACAGGTTTCCTTCCAGCACACGTTTCTTTTCCATTCACTTCTTTCACTTTCCTTTGTCGCCTCCACACATGTCCATTCCTTCAACAGCACCGGCCTCTGTCCGTTTCTTGTCACTGGTAGAGCTCAACAAGAGTCAACACTGCAAAATTCACATGATGTCCGGTGGGAATGTAGATATGAGAAAGTAGTAGGAGTAGTCACTTTTTATTCTTTTTGATTTTTTTTCTGAAAAGCATGAGAATGCTGGCTGCTGCTGGGTAGTCGCTGTTGTGATCATTAATTTTTTTTAAATCCTCTTTTCTGTACAAAGTCCAACTCCAAAGATAAGCTCCATGTGAAATGGCAGTGGTGATATGAGAGATCCTCCTCTAGCTGGGGTGTCGCACTTTTAAGCCTGAAGCACATGGATAAGAGAGAAAAATATTAGAGGAACTGTTCTACTGAGTTTGAAATAACAGTAAATGAAGAGTTTCAGTCCAAAATGCTACATATTCCCTGTAAAAATGAGAAATGGTAACTTTAATACTGTACAGTGAGTTAAAGGATGAGACTGGTAATATTCTAAATTTTTGTTATTGCCTACAAATTCCATGAAAAGACCAAAATGAAAAAACGCCTGTCTCTTAACACCTAACCTTCAAGACTTTCCCAACCTTACTGTGGCATTCATCCCCAGGCCCATCTTTTTCCTACTGACTATATGAAGCTTTACAGCTGCAGTGTCTTTATATTAAAAGTGGGGAAAACAGCTATGAGTAATGTGAAAGGTGTCACTCATATGGACAGACCCACAGAGAATCAGATGGATTTTCTGGCCCTCGAGTTCACTGTTTTGGTTGAGTGTCACTGCCAGTTGGCTAGAAACAGCTCTGTATCGGGTGGATGTGTAAATGGGCAACTGTTTGCTAACATGTTTGTCTCATTAGCCGTGTTGTCATATTAATATGTCAGTGTTGTTTTTACAGCTTGTTGTGCTGCCCCCATGTCGCTAAGGGAAGTACAGTTACTGAGGGCGCTGCAGCAGCAGCAGCAGCAGGTGAGGCAGGTGATACCTGACATGTAACACCCCACCTCTTTATGACCCTATCACCCACAATATCTCAAACGTTACTTAAGCAGTAGCAAATAGTGCATTTGTTGGATTCTATTTCCATCATTAACACACAACTGGCACAGAGGAATAAGCTATACACAGACGATACCTGTTACTGTCATTGTTGGTTTTGGTCTTTTCATTGGATTTGTTGAGAATAAAAATAATTGGCCTTAACCCTTAAAATTTCACACTAAAATGTAGGTTTTCAGAGTTGGATCACATTTTACCATCACTGGATATGAATTTGGAATGAAACTCTCCACTTTAATTCCACTTATGTAAGACGGCTAGACAATGATTTGGCATTATAACAGTACTTGACAAATCTCATCAGTGTCAACAAATGCTTCAATCATGACAGTCCAGATGGCAAATGGAGGCAGGAGACAGCAAAACAGATGCTGCATGTGCTACGTCAAGTGAAAATTACTTACCTGATGGGTAATTCTTACTTTTACCTGAAGCTGTTTTTTTTTTACTAAAGTGGCAAAATTTCAATGTATACCAAAAAATCATCTTATTTCTCTGGAGTAACCCTGTGATGTGTTTCCTATAATAATGCAGTGGATGGAGATGAAAGAATTGAACACATGGCCACTGACAAAGATGACTGAGATAGGAAGATGACAATGAGGAAGCCAGTGAGGTCTGATGGGAGGCCTCTGGTGCAGGAGAGGACAACAGCGGTGAGGAGGAGGCAGGAGGAGATAGAGATGCTGCTGGTAAAACAATGACTGCTACTGAAGCTCACCCAGATCACCTGGCACCCTTGCTAAAGTCATTTAGTGGGACATTAAATAGTGGGCCAGTTTGGGAATTCAGTCAATAACCACAAGGTCTGAGGACATTACTGATTTAGATTTATTTCCTTGTGTAAAAAAATTGAGAAAAACCTTGCAACAGAAAGCTTTCATTAGACTTTAGTGGTTTTAGTTCTATTAGTTTTATAGCTCTATTCAGTGAAGCTTTCGGTTGAAATACACTTGATTCTCTCTACTAAAAAAGACATTTTAGGATATCTCTCAACCCCAAAGAGAAGCTGAATTTCCTTCTTTGTACGACTTAATTAGAAATATGGACATCTACTTTACCTAAGAAAGCAATTAGTAGTCATTTATACCATGAATTTAAATATAAAATATTCAAATGAACTACTCCAGACATCAAATTGTATGTAAATCGAATTCATGTTAGCTCACCCTCACATGAATTCACATTACATCTCTGTCTTCCCCATATTATGCCTGAGCTGATAATGTATGAATTTTTGCGCGTGCATTATATGTGTTGGCTCTCTTCATCACCGTATCAGCTTACATGAATTATTTATCTGAAGTCATCTTGCTTTGACCCAGGAAATTGTGTGTACGGAAATGTAGAAAATTGTGTGTATGCGTGTGTATGTGTCTGTGCATATCTTTTTCTTTCTCTCTACCGCTTTTCATTAAGGGATAACTGAGTCTCTGGAGGATCCACCTGGAGTGCAGAAGAATGATTCCCCTTCATCATTTGCCACCACTTTCAGCAAAGGCTGTCAGGGGAAGCAGTGAGTGAAGCTAGGCGTACATTTCAATCAGACAGGTGGTGCTGAATTGTAAACTCACACAGACCAGTCTGTGTGTATTACAGAGAGGAGACGTCACGTTGGGTTTTTTTTATTGAACAACGGTGTGTTGAAAATGTGTATGTTGCAGTGGCAAAAGCAATGTTAAACTACAAACTGAGTGTTCAGTAAGCCCCACCTCCCTTAGTTACTGTTGCTACGCCTCTCAGTTTTCTGTTCTCGCACTTGTGCATTATGCACCTTACAATAACTGGATGTTTGCCACTTCAAATTTTAAGTAATTTTTTGAAACAACAGGTCTTTGATTGTAGACAGCGATACACAAGAGTAGGCTGCTCATTTCTAGGCTACACAATCGACAGTTGTCAACTGCCAGTTGCTAGCTGAAATGACAACTTTTGCTAGCTGTAGCTGCTTAGCTAGCTAATTAAGCTAGTGTTAGCTCCATGAGTTGTTTAAAAATGCTTTTTGAAAAACAAGAATCTCATAAAAGGAGAGAAAAAATAATATATTGTGATAAAGACAGGTAATGTACCAGGAAATAGTCAGCACCCTCACCAACTGATGATCCATGCAGAAGAAATTTAAATAAAGAACGGAAGTACGATACGGAAATGATTGAATTGTTATTTCATTCTGATATCCTGATTAGCTGCTTAGCTACATACTTGTTCATGTTTTCAAACTGAATGTTTTCACTTTTAATTTCACGAGATTTTAGGAAAAGGACTGATGAACGTGTTTGGCAAACATAATGCTATTTTGGGTGATGAGTTTGACTGGGGTTGTTAAAGAGCAGGAAAGAGCTGCAAATGTTAGCCTGAATTCTGATAGCATCCAGGACCAGCTTCCACAAATGATCAGTGGATGTGCAAGTCGTGACATGCTTATGATGGCAGTTTAAGTTAAAGCAAACACATTGTTAATTCTATTTCTTACACTTTAGCTCTTTTAGTTTTTGGTTTTTGGAAAAGCTGGAGAAAAAGACATCAAACTACTTTAAATGCAAGGTGTTGCTCTAATGACAGCCCCATGCAAACAGCTTTAACATGTGAAGAAATCTAAAGCTTGACAAGCCCTCTGTGCCTAGATGCTGTACGACTGAACAATCGCTGTTTGAGAGAGGAGTTTAGTAAATGGTGAATTAAAGTATAACAAATGAAGCATTCTTTAATTAAAATCCACCCTAGAATTCTTTTACATTGAAGCCCCAACATCAGGTTGTGATTGTTAGTGTATTTCAGACATTTTCAATCTTGTAATTACATTTTCTTAATTCTTTTCCTTAATCTAGGCATTCAAGGGTATGTAATATTAGAGTGTAAATATGAAGAGTTCAAACACAATGCAAACATGAGATTTTACATAAAATCTAACATTTTTAAACCTTAAAAGTCACTTTCAGTTAAACTGCAAGTGAACAGCGTAAAATTCAATGAGAAGACCAAGGTGACTTCACCAGCTGACTGCTGTGGGTGCAGGGTGACAGCAGGTCTACATGATACAGTGTGAGGATGAAAGGAAAACAGGCGGAAACGATGAACAAACAGGGAATGAAAGGATGCTACAATCCAACTCAAAGGGTGAAGGTTGTTATTTTTTGTTGTGCTTTTACTTTTCAGACCTACCATGCATGCATTTAGACCCAGGAGTCAACAGGCTGGGGCTTAACATCACAAGCGTCCACCAGACTGACCGCAGGCCTGTTACTCCTGATATAGTGTTTCCTATTTGTGTCATTCTGTGGCCACAGGAGGACGGGTTAAAAAAAACACAGCAAAACAAAAAGAGGTCAATACATTTCAGAAATACACACACGCACACATACATACACATGCATCCAGGATCAGAGAAGCCAGTGTTAGTTCCCTGCCTTAAGGAAAGCTTGGAAAGAAGTCAGAGTGATTACAAAACAGCATACCAAAACATGCAAATGAAAGAGGGAGAGAGCAGATTCACAGCCAAGTTGCATTCAAAGCGGGCAAAACACCTCTGGGAAGTACAGACGGCAGACTTAGAAGACAGCTTTGGAGTAACACTCGAAGGTTTCCACACTCCGAAGACAAACACGACTATGTTGTACTCCTGTCTGTGACTTCAGAGCTGCTAAAAGTATCTGCCCATTGAAGAGGTAGTGACAGTATAATTTCATTTCTAACTAGTTTAATAGTTTCGCTAAATGTGACGAGAGTAAAATAAAAAGGAAAATAGATTATTGAAGCCTGAGGTCAGTGCTTAATACTGAAGCTGCCATTTTTGTGCTGCTATACTTTAATGCTACATTTTATCTGTAAACTGTCCAAACTCTGTACTTGGTTTAAAAGCCTCTTGAACAGCTTTAAAACATCATGTGACACTGAAACTTGCCGCTGAGAACCATACAAATGAAGATTTTTAATTTGTGTCACTAATCCTGTTTCATTACAGGTTTTACAAACGAACATTCCTGAGCAAAATCCTCCGTCACAAAACTGAGGTGATTCGTCTGATTATCTTTAAAGATGCCTCCAAATAATAATAATAATAATATTACTAATAAATGTGTTATGTATAAATATATGTATAAATTGTATATAAATGTTATTATTAATGAATGGAGGATGCTCTTTTAAAGCATTGAAAAAGCATACTTCCTTTTTCGCTTTGAATTTGAGGTAATCTTTGATTCCATTAAAAAATCAATGCGGAAGAGACATCAGTTAAAATGAAAATAAACAATGAAGATAAGAACCCAGAAGAGCAACTTAACACCAGATGAAAATCGTCTTTATCCAGTGGTTTCACTTCTTCACTTGATGTAGTGATGTAGAAATGATGTAGACGTGTACTCCACGGTGTGGTCAGTACACGGTGACATCAGAGTTGGGTGTGGTTACAGCTACGACAGAGCACATTTCTGACAAGGTCAGAGAAACAAAACTGAAACTTTCAACCAGGGAGGCAGTAGAACAATGATTTTCAGCCTGGTGTTAAGCTCCCCTTAACCATAATCACAACAAATCACTGCAGCAGTACCCTTAATACAAATGCAGTTTAAAAAAGAAAAGGGCAAACTTTCTTATTTCTGACTTTAAGACATCTGTTACCAGCAATATACAGTATATTATCTAGAATCTCAGCTTCTCCTCTCTCAGATATTTTCCTCTACACTAATGCCACAGTATATAGAAACAGAGAGGTCTTATGAGCCAGCTTTAAATGTTAAAGACTATCTAGCTTTTTAAAAACTAAATAACACTGTGTTCCTCTTACAAATGAGAAGCTTAATCTATAACAATAAAAAGCACCCTTGCTCAATTAAATAAATTCAGGGGCATACTGGTACGACCAGCTAGCTAACGTTAGCAAAGCATAGATATTGGTATTTTGCCTTTTGTACTTGACATTACTGAGTAAGGTCATTTACTTTAGGACTCTTGAGCAATTGTTTTCATTTTAACATTTATTTCAAATGTTACCTGCGGCCACAGTGGACACTGTTCAGTAAAAGTTACATAGGGTCGCTTTAAGATACTGAATTGTACAATTTTTCTTTGCTTTTTACATTTAAATCAAAACTGTAACACTTCTATTTTCATTATCTTAAACTATAATGAACTACACCAGCAAATCATTTTGCTGGTGTACTTTATTATAGTTTAAGATGCTAAAGTTAGTTTGAACCTGCATGGAGAAGCAGATACTGTTTATGACTGTGCAACTAAAGAGACATATGCCAAACTAACTTCAATGAACTCTTTCTTGTAGTTATTTTACAACCCCACATCGCAAATCCCATTAATTTAGCACTAAAATAGATTGAATATAAACTACAAAAAGTATTTGAGAGTCATCCAACACATGTCAGACATACTCTGAAGCCATTATCCCGCGACTCCTCGTTGAGGGTGGATTGCCAATCAGCTCCACAATAAACAAACTGTGGCTGCTGTGTGAAACGGCTGTATAATCAGCAGACAACCACCTGATAATGCAGCAGTCTGTTCATTGCCAAGGCAAGGGTCTTCTCCACAAGGAGTGCTTGTTGGCGGGTTCTTTTAATCAGTCTCAGATTAATTACTTTACAGACACCAAAAGCTTACACTCAATTAACTGGTGGCTCGCAGATCTGACGCTCTCCCCAGCGCTGAGCTGCAGCAGGCAACAGTAACAGAGAATGACAACTTCCAGCCTATTTAAAGAATCAATAGGATTAACAGCCTCTAATGAGGACCACCACAGAAGACATGAGGAGAGAGGGAAAGAGAAAGACACAGAGGGAGAGAGCATGATAATAGTTCAGTGAGGCATCATTATTTCATCCTCTATCCCCCAGTCCAGCAGGAGATCAGAGAGGTCTGTCTGTACCTTTAATGGCTCCCGTTCTGTCAGGTCCACTGAGCCGTCGCCCGCCTTGTATTTGCAGTCCTTGTCCCTCTGGTCAATGGTGGAGTAACCATCTAATGAGGTCAGACAACAACAGTCAGCTAATTCCTCTCTAACCAATAAAACCTTGACAAATAACTCATAGTGTTGTTTTAACCTGTGTTACATTTCAGAGCGGTTTTCTGCCCTGGATTCACCACAGGTTGGACACAGAAGATTGACTAAAGATGCCTCCACATTCTTGGTTCGTGCTCATCTAAACCTTCTGACACTCATGTTGTTTACCACCACTGTACATCTAAAACAAACTAGTTTAAGTACTTGCAAGTGGTATTTGACCCTGTCCTCATCACTGTCTTTAAAAATGAGCTCTCATGTAATCCAGTGTTCATCGAGCATTTCAGAGAAGGAAATCTGCCCTCAACAGCCAAACCTTCTCAGAGTGACACATACTGTCCTACTTGTTATATTATGAGTTACATTTTTTCTTAACCTACAAAATGACTCCAATCATAGCAAATATTTAGGAGAGCTCCCATGATTTCCTAACCTGTCAGAAGTCTTTTCAGAAAATGATGTTTATGCAGACACATGCACAAGAGACGTGAGGTTATGAAGAGACACCAGGCAAATATTTACACATTTTTTTAAACCTTGAATGAGATGCAAAATAAAAACATAATTTTTCAAGATTAACTGTTTGAGCCAGTCTCAACCAATGGTTTCAGCAGGAATAAATCAAACTTTAATCACTTGTCTATCTCCTCAGATAGAGTCAGATTCAATCACACATGTTGTCACGGTGTATTTCTCTACACTGAGTGACATCATGCAAATCATTTTTCTGATCTGAAGGATCACACGAGTTAATATGTAGCAATGTCATTACGGTGCAATATTACTCACTACATGCAACATGTGGTGCATTATTAACATTGTAAAACACTGTGATTGGATACAGGCATCTAGTATGGGTCACACAGTTAAGGCTCATTTTTAGTTACACTGCATATACAGTTAATGCTTAACCTACACAAATGGCTTCCTGCAATTACTCGCATTCATAGTTATTCAAAAATATTATGAGCTTTTTTTTTAATTTTGGCATCTTCATTTTTAATTTATATCCCAGATAAACTACTTACCGAGATTAATTGATCATACACATCAAGGCTACAGATAAGAATGTGTCTATTTTCTGCACTTCAAACTTAAATATCTCAAGCTGTCGGAAAACTACAATAAGCAATACTACGCATCATCATTTCTACTTTGATGCTCTGAGTCTTGTCCTCGGAGTAATCCTTCTCCTTGTTGAAAGTAAGTGTAAAAAGCTTCATAAATAAGTCTCAAATCCTACTTTGATTCTTTGAATCCTAGTTTCACTTTCAGCACAGTTCCTGGGAGGGATTTTTAGACACTGGATAAATACAGGCCCACAGGCTTGGAGGTGAACCAACATGATACTGTATACCCTGAGAAGGTGACTTTGAATAGGAGGGTGAAAAACAAAAAAATATAACAAATATAAATGAAATTACTCCTTCATGGAAAAAAACTGTTATTCTATCTGTCACCCCTAAGAGTCTCAATATTCTTGATCTGTTAGAGTTGCAGCTCTATAACAAAAGGATTATTTATTTTGAGTATAGCAGAGGAAATCTGTACTGAGATATAATAAGAGTGTATTTATTATGCAGTAAGTGGAGAACCACCCACATCCTTTGGTGTCAAGCTTCTAATCAAAGCCCAGCTTTGTACAAACATCTTGTCAAGAGAGGGGTCTTGCATACAGCATCAAAGGGTGTCATGTCTGAAACTCGGTCCAAAGCCATCGTACCGAGATCAGGATGTTCAGTGGTTTGAATTTTCTGATGAAAAAAAAACCAAAAATCTTGGCAATGCTTGGTAGTAGAAGAGATGTTGAATCACAGAAGATACTATGGGACACTGCGGACAGATTAGAGGAGAGCTACTTCTTCTTTGGCTAAGGACGATCATGCAGTCTGGCTCTTACCTGGACCCAGCTCATCCATAGGTATCATATCACCACTGCCACATTTCCTGGTGCCTGAAAAGCATTCATATGCCATTTGTACAAAAGCGGCACACACACAAACTGAGTCATTGAGCCAAAACTCTTCTGCTTTTCAGGGTAATGGTTCTCGGCCAGTGATTGAATAAAGCAAACTGAGAGTGGGCAGGCATGAGCGCCACGATTCATGTGCATGTATGGATGTGGGAAAAAAAAAAAAAAAAAAAATTAAAAAGGGGGCCATATAGCCAGAAAATCAGGACAGTAACCTGCTGCTATGCTATTGACTCCTCTGTCAAAAAGATGTTTGTTGTTGGGCCAATGTACCGCACAAGTCCCCCTCCCTCCCCCACACATGCTGCTGCTGTTATAGAAAACCTCTACCCCAGTTTTTTCATTGGATACAGCTACATACACTTATTTAAGAGTGGAGGAATATTCATTATCCCTGACCTTATTACATCAATTCAAAACCCAAGATGAAAAAAAAACAGTTGAACAACATTTCTTTATATTCCTTCAACACAAACTTCTTGAGGGTGTCAGGTTTTGGTTCAACAGCAGCAGCATGACGTTCAAAGCTCCATTTCCCATTTAATGTGCTTTGTTTATTCCTTTATAATAAATGGCATTATTGCAACATGTAACACATCACAGCTTCACCACACAGTGGATGAGTGTAATAATGTGGCAAGCATGGTGCTTAAATATAGCCATGAAAAAAAAAACAAAAACATACATATCCTCAGCATGTGGACACACACTGAGCCAGATGCTGTTCTCCAGTATTTGTTAGTATTTTGTTTAAACCCGTTTTAAGGACTGTACAGGTGGGATGCTCCATGTCAGGTAGTTTATGTCACGTGTTACCCTGTATTTGCAGGGCCTCTTAAAGGATAAGCCTGGTTATATTCTATATTTTTGTCAAATAGTCGATAAATCCATTGAACTAATGGATCCTACCAACAAGTACTATGCGTAGCCAAAGTCTGGTGTATTTTATTTGTCTCTGAGCTCCATTCTTGTCCAGAAACTATGAAAACACATCTGTGAGCCACACTGTTGCACTTGGTGACATGTTCTGCTATTGCACTGGGCACTGCACTTTATTCAGAATCAGTTGCACACCACACTGCTGCTGAATCAGAGCACCAATATGTGTTCATCCACAGCGGAAAATTATTTCAGTTTGCTGAAATCCACGGTGCACAGCTAGTTTAGGAAATTACAGAATATAAAAAAAAAGAAATTTAATGTTCTCGTTTTTAAAAATGTCTATGTAGTAGGAAACCAAAGACTCGTGTGCTGTGCGCCATAGACAGTGTAGAGAGGTCAAAAAGTTCTGAGAGACAGACTAATTCATTTTTGGTTTTGGTGTTTTAATGGGATTTCTTTATAATAACAATAACAAAGATCACTAGCCTTATCCTTTAAATTAGTCACTTGACTTCCATGTTTTACCATGGTTACCATGTCTTACACATTTGTTCTATAGTGAAATAAATAACAGCATTGACTTCTTCCTCATTTTGCTGAGGCTCCCTGAGGTATTTTCTACCTAATCCCACCCATCTGTCCTCTAAACAGGCCAAAACAGCAACACACCCAAACACGCACACGCACCTTGGTTCTTCTCCATCAGGGGCAGGGTGGTGTCATCATAACCTGGCTTGCCGTTCTTTGTTGCTTTAGGGGTGGCTGTCACTGTGGGCTGTGAGAAAAGCGACAGAGCAAGCAGCATGTTAACGTGACATCATACAGCTCAAACTGGTACATGTCGAACAAAGAGAATTATGCTTTCTCTCTTGATACCGCCCATACAGAAATGTAATATATGACATACTGTATATGTCCTTATATTAAGAGTGATGTTGCCATATATGTCACCTAGGGGATATATTACTATCACATATATACATCCTCAGGATATATGAAGATATATGTTTATAATATTAAAATAAAAATTTGTATATGTATATACATTAAAAATATCTATGATGACTTTTTATATGGTATAACATGTTGCAAGTATATGTTAACAATATATGTTTAATTTATATATGCAAGTTTATTCAAACAACATACATATAAAAATTCAATAAGCCTATATATGTTTTTTCTTATTAATTTCTTATTAACTTTACACATGTCTATCTTCCCATTCTGGGAAAGTGGTCTCAGGCTTTTGGATCCCACTATTTACACAACATATATCTACAGTACATACATAAACATACATATTTGTAGGGGCTAGACAAATATGTCAATATATGAAATTGTTCCAATTTCTCATATATAATTATTACATACATGTTTTTGTCTTAAATGTATATATATTTTGTATATGGAAATCCAATATATGTACATACAGTATATTACATTTGTTTGTGGGTGGGTTAGGGTTGAAAATATAGAGATGTTTACCATTTTACAGACTGACAGTCTAAAATATCAGAAGTTGACATGTGTAACATCAACTGTCTGTACATAACATGAATAATATGAAGACTGCACGTGTTGGTAAGTAAGTGTTTTAATATAATATCTGTACCACCTTGTTAATACACATGCTGTCCTTAAATTTCACTGCAGATTTATCTCTAATTGTTTTACTAAAACTTTTTGTCATACAAACTTAGTGGGACACTTGTGGTTTGAATAATATTTTTTAAGAACCTGATATCACAATAACAATATTCAAGATTCACACATACAGTATGTGGAGGAAAACAGTTCTGTACCTGGAAGTGGCTCTTGTTCCAGCCGTCCTTGGTCAAAGCGTTTCTTAGCTCCTTATAACTCCACACCGTCTGCAGCACGTGGGACGCCGCCTTTGTTTCGCGAGCTGATTGGCTGAAAGAACCACAACAAGGAAGAAATAAATTAAGAAATAATGAGAGCAATTAAATTCAGAAACCTCATCTAATCCTCAAAAACATTGATGGCTGGGTGTGTGACATTAGCACGCCGCCGCCGCCGCTGCTGCAATCAATCTCTTCATTCAAAGACTTCAAGTCTCCTGAGTGGCTCCAGGGTCTAGTTTTTAATTCATAGCCAGATGAGTGGATGTTTCCCTTCATTAGCCACCTCTGAGCCACCAGTATTAATTACATGTGGGTGGGGGCTCACTTCAAAGAAAGCTAATCTCAGAGGGGGTGAGAGGAATCACAGCTATTTGGTCTGTGAATGAACAATGTATATTCATGCTGGTTAGAATGACTGATTGATCAATACTGAGCTTATGATCAATACGAGCCTTTGAGTGCTCTTCATCTTAAATTAATAGTGTGGTGTGGTGCAGAGCCACTTCATTTTGGAACAGCTGACATTATGATGATATAAGACACTTCTTGAAATATCGGCCTTGATATCTGTTGGTTTTAGTTATCGGGTTGTTGAGGCGAACTCAGAGGAGCGTCCTCGCGCTCACTTGTATAAGCAGCAGCTTCAGAGGCGCCCCCATATAACAATGCCCTCCAGTTCTAAAAGCCTGTTAATTAATGTGTGGTGGGTAGCGGTGTGCGTGTGGGCTCGGGCTTGTTAGAGTGTAGTACTGTGGTAGCCAAGCCTGGCCTATTAGAGACACATTACATTATCCTCCATGAATACTAATATAAAGTCTCATAATGCAAATTGCATTCAAGGTCACACTGTAATTATCTGTACTGTATACGTATGCGGTCTCTGTGGTATAGCCACACTTCTGGCATGGTTAACACAAATATGAATATGGAGTTTCTCTTGAAATTCACTGTGAGCAACATAAAACTGTTTGACCAGTAAACAGTGTATGACTGATAATAAAAACAAAAGGGCAATCACCTGCAATTTACTGAGTGTGAGGATTTGGGTAATCTAGGTATATTCTTCCAGCAGCTTATTTTGTGATGAAAAGGCAAACAGTTCTGCCAGTGTTGAGTGTGTAACTGTGTTGAATGTGCCATCTGGGCTCATCCATATCTAAAAAGTTGCCAAATTAATGCATAAAATCCTCCAAATAATCCAAATAAGACAATGCACAGTATTAGAAATTGTAGAAAAATTGCTGTAATTGCATTTATGGTAGAATATGTGATGTACCGTATATATGTTGCAAGTCTTACCTGGTCCTGTTGATGGCGACCAGCTTCTCGATGGCCTGCGCCTGGATGAGGGAGCGGGCGTTTTCAGAGCTGTCGGTGACGATCTCGTGGATGGTGTTGAGGATGGCGACCACGGTGTCCTCCTCCAGGTTCTTAGCAGGTCGCTGCTGACCGCTGGGCAGGTTGCTCACCAAGTCCCGCATGGCATAGCTTCCTATAAGGTGACATTTTTTTTTTTTTAAGATTAAGCAGGTGATAGTGCTGGGATAATAAAGTTTAATTTAAAATGTCATCAAATTTGAGATTTGCTAATTAGATCAGTTTAATCTTATCTTACTTATCTAAGTCTTTGAATCTTGTGAACTGGGATCATTTAAATGGTATCTCATGTTATTTCACCTAATTTCTGAAATTTTGAAACAACACTCTTATCTTTACTTGAAACAGTTAATGTTATAACACGAGTAAGATTTTATCAGCTGTCTTTTGATAAATAAAGTTTTAAAAAACTTTACAGTAAAGTGAATGACTTGTTACAATGGATATGTGGGCATGCTATCAACTGTTGAAAAACTAGTCAAAACTTTACATCTTATTGACCAAACAACACAGTATATAATCTAATGCGCACTTGTAAGACAGGTGTGTTGGAAGCTGAAATATAATAAAAACACAAAATGTATTTCGAGGACAGGTTCATGTTTTTTCAAGTCTGTCTCTAAACAATACTTATGCACACGCCCATATGTAGCCACACTATCAGTGGCTGTAATCCTCCCTCCTGACTATACTATGAGATATACTTTACATGGGGAACAAAAGGCACAGTCCTCCTTTCATGTAAAAATGCAAACTGAAATTCAAGTGAAACTAATGTGAGACTTATCGGTGGGTATGTGGCTCTACAGACTCAGTAACTTTGGAAGATACCCACTTGATTTGGCTAACTCAGACTGCTTACGACTCATATTTGCTTTGGCTGAACTTTTAAGTGCGTTTTTGCACAGAACAACAATTGCAGATTTTGTTCTCTGTTTCTTGTAATGAGATTAGGAAGAGAGCTCTTCAAAGCCAGTATCGACAGGAGGGATGATTACAGCCAATAACTCTTTCAGTGTGCATATGAGTGTGTGAGTAAGCTGTGTAAAAGTTTGAATCTTTGGCTTTAGACAGTTATTGTTGTATTTTAAACTGTGCCAGTTTAAAACAAAAATGCTATCTGATGTGTGCGTGATATTAACGGCTAACGGTTTGTACCGATCAGGTCCTTGTTGCGGCGGTCGATGGACAGGTTGCGCAGGGCGATGGCCACAGCTCGGACCACCTTGTCAGAGTCAGAGCGCAGCAGCTCCACCAGGATGGGGAGACCTTTCTCCTTACGCACCGTGGCTCTGATGTAGTTGGACCACTGGAGGGGAGGACAGAGGCATGTTGTGACTGCTTTTACATAATTTCAACCTTTAACCTCTAGTGTAGGATGAGTGAGCGCGCAGTGGCAGCAGCATCCTGTTTGACATTCAGGCAGACCTACAGATTCCCACCGAGGAGCTGCCCAGCATGACCGCGCTTCTTTACTTTTGACCACTGGGAAAGCTCCGCTGGAGGAGTCCAGGTCACCTCCGTCATACCAGTCGAGGGAAGGGGTAAGACATTTATCTTTTTCAATCATTCACTCAGTGACAACAAGACAGCTCAGCACTGCTCCTTGGCCTTGACTAATTCACAACATTACACAGTGGGGCTCTGAATGGACATGTGATATAATTTCTCTTAATTTAAACATCAGTAGATTTTACTTCTCATTTTTTTGTAACATGAAACATTAAGTTTTACATAAAAGGATTTCTCTTCTAAGCACTGATGCCCCCAGAGATGTAATTAAGCAGAGGACAGGCGCAGCTGAACCACCAGGTGGCAGTAGTGAGCCTTGGGAAAACAGGCCAATACAGTGGCACAAAAATAAGCAGAAGCAGAGAATGAGGAGGATTTAAAGGAGAAGCTCTGATATCCTCCCAGGGAGCAGGGACACGCTTTGTCCGGCTACCAGATGTGCCAGTGTGATGGGTTTCTGGCTCCACGGGTTCGTGAGCTTGGCCAAGAATCCTGATCAGCTTCCACTGGGAAAAAAAAAAAAAAACGCCAAAGGAAAGAAGGATTTCTCCTCAAAATGCCCACCTTAGCTGAAAATCACTACTATTGAATTATTCAGAGCACCACATGTGAGACTCAGAGCTGGATGTTAACTCATGAAACTAAAAAAAAAAAAAAAGAGTTCAGGTGGGTTTTTTTTTTCTCTTTCCTGGACTGAGGGATGTGTTTACAGTCTGACACATGGGTGTTAAAAGAGGTGGCGTCGTGATGATGCTGCCGTGGGCTGAATACAGCCGGCCCGCTGAAAAACATAAGTGACCGCTCTCGCCCGGAGGTGCTGCGCGTAGACTGGCGTCTGACAACCGGCCTTCCCTGTTGATAATTCACTGCTGCTTGAAAAGCCAGACAGCCTCTCAGCAGCTCCACAGCCATTCTAATTGGAATAAATGTCTGAGCCTCGCTGTAGAGGTCCTTACATCATCCATCATCACAGCCAAACATCTACCAGAGATGAGAGCGTGTTGTGCATTAGTTATCAAGCTCTTATGTAGCCATTGAATCCCACGTAGACGGAAGGACCTAACTGAGAAAGAACTGTGTCTACTATAAACCTATAAATCTCCATATGTCTAAATAAAATAAAATTTCTCTTTGACAGTGCAATGCTCATTTTTTTGTTTTCAGCCCTCAACCATCGTGGCAATCAATATTTTTTATGATTTTACTGTGTGAGCGGCCTGCTGCCTGCTTCAGCTGCGCCTCTTTCTTGAGATTTCCTTCTTCTTACAAAGTTGCTATACGGTTTGCAGAGACACCATTGCATTTGCATCTTGTGACACTGAGCATCTCTGGAAGGAATCTCTGTGTCCTTTTAATCCTGTTTAACTCTAGATACTTTTGCTCCGATCGCAGTCCAAAATGTGTGTTATTAAAAGGACAACGATGAGAGCAGGAGCGGCAAAAATGCAATATATAAATAAAAACAAGTCAGACAGAACAGTGTGTACGTGTTGTGCCCTCCCCAACCCTGGACTCACGGTCCACTGTCCAGCGCTGAGGTTTTGTAGAGCCCCGGCAGCGGCCTCCAAAGTGTTGTAGTTCTGGCTCTCTGTCAGCAGAGACAGGTAGAGCCTCACCACCTCCGGCTGATACAGCAGCTCAAAGCCTGCAGGGAAATACAGAGAAACACACACACACACACACACACACACTGGTCAAACTACCTGGCAAGACACAAGCCAATTAGGCTGCATGAGGGTACAGGCAGTACAGTGCTGAGATTTATCTCTCTGGCACGAGGGGCAACAGAGAAGAAGCCTGGGTCTGGCAGCAGCAGACAACATTGATAAACGCCACAAAACAGAAATGCACACAGTTTCACAACATAGAGTCTAGAAAGCAGGAGCTTGTTCACTTGGTTTCACAATAGTAACACTTTTATGAAGAAATGCTGGAACAGAGCCTGGTAGTAATATGAAGACATGTTATGACTGAAAATATTTGTAGGATTATAAATGAGGAGAACACAAGACGGAGAAGTTATTGATCTGACAGCTCTGACCAAACTCAAAGTGTTTCTGAGGGACGCTTATCTCACCAGCACATAACACATTCAACAACAGTCAATCATTAGGCCTTCCCTCTGATGGAAACCTAATTACATTATCAGCTATTAGACAGTGGAGGCGCAGGGAGAGACAGAGGCGTTAAAATCACATCAAATCAAATCCATTCATCCAGGGTTTTTTTTTTTTATTAATTTTTGCACAAACAGGTGCGTCACTAAGTGCTCTATAAAGGATCAAAAAGACACACAATGATTCAATTAAAAAGGTCAGAGCATGGATACATCTTCAGTCAAGGTCATTTTCAGCTGTTCACAACACTGAAGGGAGTCGTACATTTTTTATGGCCGGATACATCAGTCCACAGCGAGCGAGGCCATCTCATCAGATTTCAATAGCTGCCTCACTACTGTGATGATGTTGAAGGCAAATTCTGACACTTACACACACGCTCAGGTTTTTATTTCAGATGCGTCTAAAAGAAGAAGTCATGTAAATGGATCTCAGGATGTTTAGCTCGCATATGGAAAATAATTGGCGGCATAGTTGACGGCAAAAGCGTTAAGCAAATGTCTTTCGAGCGAGGAATCAAAACAAAGCCAGAAGTAAGGCTTCAACAGGGGCGCAATCTGCTATTACTCACTGAAGCTTTAACAGGCTTCTGCTGTCTGGATCACAAGTTAGCTGATGCCTTGGAACTAGTGGCTAAAATCGTTTTTTTATTTTACAGAAACACCATTTCACCAGCAGCTTCCTTCCTATCGTCTACAACCGGACACAAGCAATTTCAAATCCTTTTTCTATCCCTCTAGGCTCAAATTAAAGAAAATATAACCCACTGTTTCTTCCCAAATCTTCTGAAGCCTGTATTTCCAAGGTTTCTATTTGAAAACCCCTGTATTATGTGGGCAAGGATATATGGAAACCCTGTTTGATTGATGCGCAAGGGCTGACAAGGCCCTCAGTACATTTTTTAGAGGTGAAAAAAGAGAATCCTTTTGTAAAATGAGTGTGACTTACAAGTATGAATAACAACCCTCAAGAGGGCATCTTAAGGTAACATCTCATTCTTTTTATTGACTTACTTTTTTCAGAAGAAGAAAAGAAAACAGTGAGGGAGGGAAGAGTGTCATTTTTGTGCTTGAGAAGTACAACGGAAACACACAAATTGACATTTGTGCCTCTAAATCCACATCTCGCACCCGTAATTTGCAGAGGGCGGAAGCCCGGGCGCACTCTGCGACTGCCAGATTCAGACACAGCAACATAGTTGTTAACACTCCAAAGGAAGGGTTTTCATCCCTGTGGCGTTTCCCCTCCCGATTATGCCGAGCCTGTTCCAGAATGTGTGTGGGAGGAAGTGCCAGGTCGGGTGGATGTTACCGTAGGTGCTGCTTGAGAATTCTTGAGCTTATTTTCAAAGAAGCGTCAGAAGCAGGAGTCGTTCCGGTTGTAACCATGTGCTCAAACATGAATCACATCAATAGGTTTTCTGAGGAGTGACGCAAGAGGGGAGAGTCTGCAAAGCAAACACTCAGCAACATTCTGCACGCTCCTCATATTTCTGGGCCTACTGGGTGCACACTCAGCAAACCGGAGACCATCTTGCAGGCAGTCTTGTTGACAGACACTTCATCTCCGAGGCAGATTCTGTCTGCACAAAATGTCAGCCATGTTGAACCTCTGTTGCCAAGTTTGCCTGCGCTCCAACACTGTGCCCATTATGACTACATTTTTTTTTTCTTTCTTTTTTTTTTTGGTAATATAATCCGCAAAGCCACATTTCCTTGTAATTCCTGGGGTTTTGGTCTGGCAACCAACTGAAGCGACTTATGAAATTGGCGTTTAACAAATGAAGGACTCGAGACAAAAAAAGACATGTACTGCTCAACAAAGGAGGATGAGAGCTGAGGGAAATTCACTGGGCCTTTAAACTAATTCCCTTATCCATAGTGGAATTTCTCGCTGTTGAGCCAGAGAATATCTCTGCCTGAGCTTTCAGTCAGCGTCCTTAGCTGGGGCTTAATGTCAGCAATGAGTACCTTAGGTCCCTCCTAGCCTCCTAGCACTAGCCAGGTCAAGCTCTTTTGGCAACCGTGTACTGTGTTGTTGTTGCTGTTGTTGTCATCAATTGTGTCCTGCTAGCCTGTTGGCCCGCTAGTTTTCAGTCTGTTGGGCAGAATTGCAATCGGGAGGAGGAGATGAGCTGTCAGTGTGACGTGACCTCGGCTTTGCTCAGGGCAGCCCTATATTCTGTGACAGACTGCAAACATGATGCGATTACGTAAATCCGGATGTATGCAGGGGAGCAGTGTGGAGGATATGCGAGTGAACTTCATTATCATTGGTGCATATGGCTAGTTATGATGGAGTCTGGTGCACCAGTGGTGGACTAGTATTTATTCACCAAAGCTGCAAACATGCAAAAAAAAAAAAGTCCTGTATTTGAAATGTTACATGGACTTAAGGCTGCTTCACCCTCACTGCTCTCATCACTGTAGTTTCCAGGAGTAGCAGAACCCACTGTACACTACCTACCACCAAACAACACAAATACATAGTTTTTGAGACTAGCTAGTGAACACAGTGGAGCATTTAGCCGCATATTTCCCTCAGGAGTCGGTGGACACTAAAAGCCAGTGAATATTGTACTTAGATTCATCAGCTTGACACAAACAGGACTCTGAATGAATGCTAATGTTGCTCAGTGTCTGCTGGATGTGTAAACAGGCATCCGTTTGGTGATGGGTTTGCTGGATCAACTTAAAAAGGTGATTATGTGTCAGACATTACTGAGTTTATATATTGCTTCCTCTGCCTCCATGTGGCTGAATAATAAAAATAAATGCAGGTTTAAACTATCAGTAAAAGCACTTGTTATGGAAGCAGACTGGTCTCCATCAGAGTCAAATAATGTTGTATTTTTCAGACCAGATTAGTATTAATGACGCATTCAAATTTAAGCAGCATTTTAATGTTGTAGCAGGTCAATGAACTAATTTTGTATCTTATAATCTGATCATGTTTTGTATGTCTGTATTCATCTGTGAAATCACTAGTACTTATGACGATGAAGTTTTGAAAATTACAATTAGAAGTTCCTCAGAAACATCCATCCATTATCTATACTGCTTATCCATGAAGGGTGGCAGGTGAGGGGGGGGGGGGGGCTGGAGCCAATCCCAGCTGACACTGGGTGAGGGCAGGGTACACCCAGGACAGGTCGCCAGTTCATCACAGGGCTGACATATAGAAACAAACAACCACGCTCACATTCACACCTATGGGCCCTTTAGACTCACCAATTAACCTATTGTGCATGTCTTTGGAGTGTGGGAGGAAGAACCAGTAGAGAACCCACACAGATACGGGAAGAACATGCAAGCTCCACACAGAAAGGCCCCAGGCCCGGCGTTCAAACCCAGAACCTTCTTGCTGCGAGGCTACAGTGCTAACCACTTCACAACCGTGCCGCCCTCGTCAAAAACACACTTTAATGTAAATGTTCCATCACTGTCAGAAACATGTAAATAAAGCAGCCTCCTCCAACCACCTAAAACACACACACATACGCCAAGTCAATTAAATAATCTATAAATGAATACATTAAAGTATAACTAACATTAGCAACATCTCCCAGTGAGCTCAGCCCAGCGTGACTGTCTCCCCTGCTTGTACTGACTGTTGGTGTGGCAGACATCACACACAGCTGTGGCCTCCTTGCAAGACTCCTGCTGAGCTTCACAACTCGTGCCTAGTGACAGACACACAAACACACACACACACACACACACAGACGCACAGCTTTGCCTCAACACACACACACACACACACACACACACACACACACACACACACACACACACACATACTCACACACAACAGCACAACACACCCACATCCCTCTTTGTTCGCACACACACACACAAACACATACAAATACAAATGGGCACATTTGGTAACATATGCACAAAATGCTCTGGAGATCTAAGCTCATCCCTAAATGAGGTGAGAGGGGAGGAGCAGCAGGTTATTTTTCAAAGCAGAAGACGGCGGCGACAACTCCCGCAATTGAGGCGAAGCTCAATTAGCGCCCGGGCACTGAAGAGAAGGGGCTTTGTGGCGCTGCGGTGCATGAAAACTGGGTTAGAAACAAAGTTAAGTTGAAGTGATTGAGTGATGCTCAGCTCAGAGCTATGGTATTAATACGGTTCAAGCAGCCTCACTATTGGCTGCAATTAAAGATAAGGTGTAGCGGTGTGACAGGCTGGTAAATGATAATGGATTAACTGATGGGTGAGGAAGGGACACACACACACACACACACACACACACACACACACACACACTCTCATACGTGTGTGAATATAATGAAGACTCTTCTCTCAGACTCACACACTGAGACAAACACCTCACTGACTCAATCGTCTCAGCCATCTGCCTAACTCTGGGATAGTAGGTCGCATTCGTGCATGAACTGGATACGCACTTCTGCAAACACCTCTGTACACACATACACACACACACACACACACACACACACACACGCACACACACACACACACACACACAAATCCACAAACACACCAAGCCCTCGCCCCGGGCATGTCAAAAAGTGATGTTCATCGATCCAGCATGGCTACATGGTGTACAAGGTCTCTTCCTGCTTCTACACGAGTGCTGTACGAGCTCCATTTATTCACTGCTCCATCTCCAGCACGCAGTGATTGCATCGAATCAGGGGTACATGATGGTGTATCTTCCTACAACTCATGGGGGAGTTTTACAGAGCTATAAAAGGAGAGGAGAGAGATGGAGGAAGATAAAGAGAGAAAAATACAAAACAGCAGGAAATAATAATAATTTAAAAAAAAATTCCTCCTAAATGTCTATTTTCCGTGACAGGTTTTTGCTCTCAGGTCGCCATCATCACACAGCCTCCGACCTCTGCACTTCTGCTTAATTAACATCACTGCTGTTGATGTCCAGTAGTGTAGGAGAAGAAGCTTTCTACTCTTACTCTCATTGATAAGTGTCTCCAGGGAAGACGGGGTACGAATAAGAGAGGAGAAAGACTTGTAGAGCAGTGCTGACCACGGGGTCACCCCCCACTGGGGAACCCCGAAGTCACCGAGTCTCCAGGCTCATTCCACATCTGAAACTCATGCACATTTAACGCTCCCAGTCCCCCTTTTTTTTTTAAGTACAAGTGTCTTTATATGAGTCCACACAGGCACATGGAGGAATGCTACAGTGCTAATGAAGGCTCTTGCAGGGCACAGCAGGGCGATAGCTAAAACAGCACATCATTAAAAGTAGAATGCCACCGGTATAATAATGGCCGCGACTCTCACAGGCTCATTAAAAACCAAAAGGTAAACAAAATACGTAAACAAAACAAGTAAATGGGCAGGGCTCGCAGGGGCTTAAGAAATGCCTTCAACAGTTCTGCCTCAGTCTGGGTCATATAGTCTTTGCAGATAATGTTTGTTGTTTAGTTTTTCTGTTGCTGTTTTTTTTGAATGCAGCACTAGATGGATGCAGTTTACAGACAGAGTCAATATATACAGTTCACTCTGGAGCAGCTCGCTGGGTAACATTTTGTTTTCAATCTACATATATAAGAAGGCCAAAGAGTAAATGAAGACTTTATTTGTCAACTTGTCAATAAAATGGCTGCAAATTGATCAGGACATGACCCTTTTTTTTATTTCTACTGCAGTGTTTCCTTTCTTTTAGAGAAACAAATAAAAAAATATGTATAAACTCTTGCTGAAGGACCTAATAATGCATGTAAATAAAACACTTTAGGCAGTAATATACTTGTTAAGAATGACTGACAGTATTCTTCTAAGGTCTAAGTGCTGCTAGAGGAGGCGACATGCACTGAAATCTGAGTATCAGCCAGGGAATGACACATCTGAATTCTGTTTGTATGCTGGAGATGCACCTTAATGTCAGGTGTGAATGTAATCAGTGTCAGAAAAGTAAACTTAATCGACTTTCAAATTCCCTTTCCGCTGCTTTTCCTGGTGTAATTTCTGTTGTGGCAAACCGCTGTGAAAATCTGCTTCTCCACACAGGTTAGGCTGAAAACAAACACTCTTTTGCAAATCCAGTCTGACCCACGTCTGCTTTAATTGATTTAAAACATGCTAGTGTCTTCATCCCAAACTGGAGGGAGAACATGTGATGGAGGCTTGCATTCCCTTTCTCTCCACAACCCTCCCGACAGGGTTTGGAGCTGAGCGGAGCCAAAACAAGAGTTCACTGCCAGGCTGCAAAGGCTGCTCACCCCCCGCTCACCCCTTCAGACTGACAGGATCCAGGAGTCAAAGCTTCATTTTCTTCTCTCGTACCCGGTTGGCCCCTGCCGCAGATTGGCATCTCTATGGGCAGCCCCAGGGGCAGCACACATTAGCATACCCACATGGTGGTTTGGCCTTAGCTTTTTTTGGATGTTGACAAAGGGAGGCAGAAGGTGGCAACAGGCCCATCTCTTGGACAGCATACCCATCAGCTTTGGGCCACAGAGATGTCCTGGTGTGATGTGGTGGTTGCAGAGAGGCGAGAGGGAGAAGGTGCAAGAGACAGAGTGAAGCAAAGGGAAAGATACCACAGACGGCACAAGGCGAATATGCAGCACAGGCACTTCTGTCCCTCCCTCCTTCCATCTTTGCCATTTCACGACAGGGGTCCTGCTCCGGCACTACCAAAAGTCTGCTCCGTGAAAGCTTGTTTCCTACCATTTAGCACAATAGGGCACTTTTCAGCAAGCTGCTCCTACAGTGACAGGAGAGTACTTCCTTTCTTGTGCTGACAAGCCAGCAAAGTCCTGCTGTGTGCTTTTAGTCCAGAGAGGACAAATCAACACCGGTAGCAAAAACACGCAGAGAAACTGACACCAAATTGTCTAAAATGTCCAGGCACTCCTTTAACAAAGTCCAGAGGAAAAGCTCCGTCAACCCCTGAACTTTGGACGGAAACACAGAGCCAGTGGGTCTCTCAGTCTTCAGCCACAGTTGTATTGGGTTTTATGTGGCTCGCTGAAGAATGTGCCTCGCAGCTATCCAGCCTCTCAGAGGATCAGCAGAGGTAATGCTCTGGTTGTTTGTTTCCAATGTTCCTCCTGCTAATGTAATAGTGTTCCAGGGCCTGAGGTGAAGGCGTTAGTTTATATTAGAACCTGGAGATATTATTTCCCTTTGGATGAAAAACATATTGACACGATATGTCACTTTTCATATTGTGTGAATTTTGAAAAAGCTTTTCATAACTATTCGAATAGTTTCATAACTATTCGACAAGTGGCCTTCAAAGTTAATATCGCCTTATGTTTATACATAGTTGTCAGACAGTGCAGAGCGCCGGCCTGTGCATGCAGCCACACAGGGCTCTGTCTACGCTGTACGCAGGTGCCGCTACCTCCATGTTTAGCACAGGTAAAAGCTGCATGTCATAAAGCATGGTACTATCAGCTGGCAATAATAACAAAATGAACAATAAATGGACACCGACGTATGTGACAGCATTTGAATCCAGGACTGTAACCGAGCACATTATTAGTAGCTATTAATAGTGTTTTGTTAGCAGGTAACTTGTTGGCCAGGTAGTGTAACTGCCTGTTTGTTTCTCTTTCTGTTTTACTGATGTTGCCAACATGGGTTTGGGGTTTGAACAGTTCAAAGTAAGACTAAAACAGGTAGAATCACAGTACCACCTCGGGACCTGGTGAACTGCCTTTCAAGGATGAAAATAATTTCTACCATGGTCACTAAGAATTCTCATTTCTGATTGGCTGGAAGGTGTGGATTATATTTAACTAACCAGACAATATAACCGCACACATCAAACTGTGGGTAAAGACAGCAACAGTGAGTCTTAACTAAAGAGTCTGGTGCTAGTGTTAATTATGTAACCACTAACAACACCTGAAAAAACAAGTAAATCACTAAGAACCACCAACAAATAAGTAAGAACCACCCACCACTTCATGCTGGGTGTTTCCTCATCCATTACACATTTCATGGGAAGTAAAACTTGGTATTATCCCTCAGTTGAAACCCACATTTAAACATCATTTAACCAACTCGCTGAAAAAGACAGAGGGAGAAAAAAAAAAAAAAACATGAGACAGAGAAAGGGGGAGTTTGATGTAATTCTGTGTAATTCTGTGTATGGGACTACACACAGACAACTACACACAAACCTGTAACTATTGTCTAATATGAATGGGCTGTTGCAAATCATAAACATGGGAATCATTCCCATTGCTACCTTCCATCCCAAATGATGTGAATGCAGCTTTACAATCTCCATCCTACTGGTTTACACACAGTTTACACACTCAGCCATGAAGCCGCTGGACCAGGCTGCTCTGCATCCTACATGCTTAACACAAACACACACACACACACACATCACAGATACATGTCTGGACTATGCTATTCATTTGGCTGCAGATGGAGAACAGATACAGAGAAGCATGCTGCTCTGCTGTGAACATTTCTTTTCTTTCTCGGTTTCTCTCTCTTTCATCTCTCTTTTCTTGATTTCTCCCACTATCTTTTCTCCTCTGTCTCCCATATCTCCACCAAAAACACAAAATGCAACAGACACGCCAAAACTGCTCTGTCTATTGATGTAGACAATATGTAAAGATGAAAGAGTACACGATGGTAGTGCTAGGGGTTGCCATGGAAACCTGCTCTCCATCACCTCTAACAAATCTGCTCATTCGATGTTCATGTGAGACAGTTGGGCCAGCAACAGCACAACAGGGAAAGGGAACAAACTGCTTCTCAATCTGCACTTTATGTAACACTTCAACTTGGTCGTACAGGTGGTAATGTATGTAAATGGAGACCTTTTTTATCCTTATCTACAAATCCCATAATTCAACAGCAACTGGATGAAATGCTAGCCTGCAGGCTGCAATTAGAGGCCAAGCCCTGCTTGTGCTCCGTGTAAGCATCAACAGCTCCCTCAGATGCTCAAGTGCTTAGGAGTGGAGAGGCGCATGTACCTGCTTTTGAGCATGTCAGTGTATATGACTGTGTGTGTGTGTGTGTGTGTGTGTGTGTGTGAGAGTGGAGTGTGTTTCAGCTTCACCCTGAGTACCTGCCCTCCTTATCCAGGCAAGTCACGTACTAATCCAGACACAAACGAAGCTAGAAACTCAGGCAACAGAAAGAGGCTGGCAGAGAGGAAGAGATAGAGGGGAAGACGTATGTAGAGAGAGAAAGAGTGAGAGAAAGATATATCCAGAGAGAGAGAGCGAGAGAGAGAGAGAGTGAGAGAGGAGGGGGGCCCACAGAGAGAAGCTGTGGGGGGCGGTGGACAATGTTTCCTATTTCCTGTTTGGCAGTTTTAGTTGCTCACCTGAGACTGAAAGGCTGAAAAACAAGCTTAAGTTGTCAGTGTAGTGTCGTGCACCACAAATTCCAACTTACAGTCAATTCCCAAAATGCTACACCTCTCCACATCTGACAGGGATTTCACAGGGAGGAAGAGGAGAGGGAGAGGAGAGGAGATAGAGAGATATGGGCATAAGCTGAGGGAGGGGGAGTAGAGGCAAGAACACTGTGTCAAAACCTTGTATATTAGTGAATGAAACGTGGCCCATTAAGACTACATGTTACCAGCAGTCACCTCTAAGCCATTTCCAGGCTGCTGCTCTGCTGCTGTTAAAATCCTGATTTTATAACCATGACATCATATGAGAAAATCACCAAACACATAAATTAAAGACAAAGACTGTGCTGTGATTTCAGCTATATTCTCTTGTGAAATGATCACTCAGAGGGAAAGTTAGAAGCGACAGAATGTCTTTCTTATTTTGTCTCTCACACAGAGCACAACAGAGGCCGTAACAAACTGCTGCTCTGCCTCTCTTTTCTACGGAAAGCAGCTTGGTTTGTTTAAAAAGTGGCTACGTTTGTCATTAGGTGCTTTTTTGAAAAAAACAAAAATAGCTGAAAACTGTTGTGGATCTGCTGTAAACGGGATGTAACGCTAGACCACAGCCGGTCAGGCCAAAAAAAGGGGAAAAAAACAGGGCTAAGAGAGGCTGCGAGAGGGGAGGAGAATGAAGAGGAAGATAGGAGGATAAAACGAGAGTGACGGAGGGGGAAAGGAAAGCAGGTGATGGGGGGAAGGGAAAGCATGTCACAGTGGGTGAGAGAGTGAGGGATGGAAAAAGTAGCAGTAATGGAGGGAGGATTGAGAGACAGAAAAAGGAAATTGTAACTGGATTTATAAATGTTGTACGGTAGATAGGACAGCTGTCCGGTGAACAGTCCACAGAGATGCATGGATCATGTCAGGGCAACAAGACTGTAACACAAGGGGGGAAAAAAAGCCAACTACAATCTACCTTAAGAAAAACTGATGCACTGCAGCACAAGATAAATACTATACTGGGTAGTTTGAGGAGGGGTTTTGGAGGCTGGGTGTCCAGCCTTTGGGAATAAGCCTAGATAATCCTACGGCCTGCTGGTGTGTGTGCGTGTGTGTGTGTGTGTGTGTGGGGAGAGATAGGGCAGTGACTGGAACGAGGACTGAAGATAAAGGCCTTAGACTGAAGCAGAAGTGGGGTAAGAGGAGGTGCGGGGTTATTGGGGCCCGGGCCTGCAGTCTGGATGATCGAACATAATAAGTTTAAACATGCACACGCACACACACACACACACACACACACACACACACACACACACACACACACTACACAGTTGGGACTAGTATCTGTTCTTGAATGTTGTGGTTCAAGTTGCTGATACCAGTCGTCAATATTGCAGGTACTTGATGATTTGTCTCATCAAGCAAATAATAAAACATATTAGCTGCCTGTGGTCATCGTATGTCGTGCCATCAAAGCGCAGCAGCAATAACAAGGCACAGCAGACACAGCAGTGTGCACGAGCGTGTAATATAATAAGGATTGGCGTTGACACATGCAGGGGTAGGTTTGGGCTGGGGGCTAGATGAGGGGAAGTATACCCCAGAAACCCACAATGATCCATTAGCCAAGACAGCGCTCCCAGTTTGACTTAATCCTAAAAGCCTTTTTTTTCTTGAAGGTGAAATCACGCAGTTTGAAAATATGAACAATTACATAAGCCAAGCAGCCAAACAGGGTTATGTTAGAATGGAATAACCTTTACCTTGTCATACATAATGCTACTTATCATACTAATACCACTTCTAACTGCAATACAAGAACAATGCTGTTTATTTATTTCCATGCCTTCTACATGGATCATCAGCTTTAGCATTTAGTCTTTCAGCTCTTTATCATGTACTGTGTGTAGTGGTAATGTGCATATTTAAGACCCATGTAGAAAAATACAGCTAGAAACAAGAAGAGTTCAGTCTGAGACAGTGTTTTCAACCAACTCATGGAGCTTACAGTATCTTTATTAGACCGTTGTCATTTCAACCGGCAAAACTGACATCTACTGGCTGGAAATATGAAGCTTGATATTGTCTACCTCTTTCTAATATTAAGGACCTATTGTTTCAAAATGAGTAAGAACTGGGGTGCATGTGTGATGCACAAACGGAGAGAGAATGGTCTATTGTCTGATGAACTGATGAGCTGCCAAACCAGACTACTGTATACGCTGTGTGTAATGTAAAGCCGGCTGTGAATAATGTGCAATGCCTTAATGGACTGCGTATCACATCCATGTCTATGAGTGTGTGGCTGTGTGTCACAGTGGGGTATTGTTGTCATGGTTATTTCTTTGTTTTGTCTCCGATGGTCCTCTTGGTTCAGTTGTTTTGTGTATTTAATTAGCCTAAAAGCTTTCACCTCTGTTGTGTCTACAGAATTTAAAGCCTCTACACAGACGTTGCTCTGCACACACACACCCACACAGGTGGTTTTTTTCCCCATTCAGACCTCTTCTGTGTGGGTTAGTACGGACTGATTGACATTTCTCTGGCTTTACTGCCACTCTTTTGTTGCACCTGTTGGGGCAGAGAAACCTTCTTATTGCACTGAGATCTCAAGCAATCCCCCCATAGCTCCACCCAGCTAACGGAAAACACCTGTGTGGGTGTGCATGACCTTGAAGTTGCTCTGCTTGTTCTATTTTTGATTCATTAGCATCAGTAGAATGTGAGGCAATAACTTCTGTAATCCAGCAGCGACGGTAAAAATACATGTATTCCTCTTATGTGACGAATTAAGGAAGAGGTGGGGAGATGCTGAGTGCTGATTTAGATGCTGGGAACTCCAATAAAACAAGATAAAACATGAGGAAATGTACACGGCTCCTGGTTTTTGTTGTTGGCTGTAAAAACCTGAACTCCGCCCGGCTGGTGCACCACAACCCGACCAGTAGCCTCTCAACAAGTGCACCCCGCTGTCTCCGGCAAGACTCTACATCTGGAATGCAGGATGACGGCTGTGATGGTGTTTGACGGTGGAGGGATCTCCTGTGTCTGTGTCGGTGTCAGCGCCCATCCCTCATTTAATACTTCCTCCGGCCGCACCAGCCCTCCCCCTTCGTGAAAATGGCACGCTGAAGTGTGATGGATACTCTGGATTAACTCTCGCCTTGGAGGATGGCAGTCTATGCTTTTCTCCACGTATACAAACAAACACACACACACACACACACACACACACACACACACACACACACACACGGCTGTGGTCAATTTTCCCAGGTAATATTCTCTCTCTCTGCAACAGCCTGACAAACAGCACCTCCTCTAATAGCCACATAATACCACCCTCATGCTCAAGGGCACAGAGCATTGTCCTTTATGTGTACATGTGTGTGTGGGATAGAGAAAGTCTGACAGAGTGTTTGTGCGCATAAGAGAGCTTCTGTGTGTGTCACGGTGAGACTGTGTTTGTGGACAGCTGTATGAATAAGGATTTGTGTATGTGTCTGTGCTTTTAAGAGTCAAATGAAAGGCAGTGAGCATGAGGCAAGTTGCCCCCTGCCGGCTTAAACGAACCCATCAACAAATCAAACGCACATTAAAATCCAAAATACTTGTGATTATAGACCAGTCAAACAGAGGCTGCTGTGGATGCTGAAAAACTCTCCACCAAAAAGTGTTTCATGTTGCCCTCTTCCCACTCACTCCTTTCGCTCTCTTATATAAAAAGACTCTTGCATCTTTCTCCTTAGACTGTTTATATTTCTCCTTCTATTCATCTCTTTCATCGCTCTCGTATTGTCGGAGGAATATTGTGTGATATTGCACTGAGACCTTGGCCTTTCCACTCTTCTGCTTACTTGTTTGCAAGGAGTGCACACATTTTATGTATCTTAAGGTAAAAGTGTCAGTTAAATCCCAAAAATGTAATCTAAGGGATAATATACAGAGTAACTCTGCTTGAGTTCATGCTCAGAGTAAAACCTCAGAGGAGGGACAGTTTGACTGGACTCCTGCCAGAGCTCAGCTCTACTCTGCTCCATGTGACCCTCCCCTTCAATTGTATACAAGGACAGCAGTCCTCTGGGTGCATTCAGGGCACTCCTGTTTACAACAGTCTAGACTGTTTGCAACCAATATTTCATTTACTGTTTAGCAGTAAGAGGACAGTGGCGAATTCTGGAGGGGGGCGTTTTTTTTCCCCTCACTAAGTCTCTGTTGTGGCTTCACTGATGCCAGTCAGTGTGCCATTAATCTGATTTTAATTAGATTAAAGCATCTCTCGCAAAAACAGGAAGCAGGGCTCTTGTGCCTCGAACGGGGCCAAACAAAGGCTCCAATTGGCAAGTAAATCTCACTGCGCTTCCTCCTACTCCCCTGGACTCATTCTTGTCTCATAATTATCACTTTGCTCCAACTGCTCAGGTTTGGGGAGATGGGGGAGGCGAATGACATGGTTAATCATCTGAAGAGCCTGATGTTGCCGGCTAATGTGGATTCCCAGCAGTTTTTTCGTGTCCCACAGAGCCTTGTAGGAGGAGAAACTCTGATCAGGGGCACTGAGATATTTGGGAGTCAGGGAAGTTTAAAGAACTTGAGAAACAGTTGATCACTGCTGGGGCAGAGTGGGTGGATGTGCTGTTAAGTTTATGCACAGTCACAGAGGAAGTACTGGGAATTAGAGACGCCCCACTATCCTTTGCCAAACACAGGTGGATAAATGCTGCCATGCATCAACGCACACGAACACACATACTAATCTGGGAGGACTTCATCCCACTAATGATGCATAGTGTCGTCGCTTTCCACGAGACCTCCTAGGAATAGCATTATTATACAAACCTCTGTGTTTCCAACAAAACACAAGGTGGCTTCACTTAAATAAACATTCGCTCCCCTCATTTATTATTATTATTTTTTACTCCTCCTCGCCTTTTCATCACTGCCTGTGAGAGGAGGGTGGGGAGTTGAAGGGGTGGGGGCTCCAGTAGCAAGCCACTGTGTTGTGCTTAGTTTTATTATCAACAACAGAGCAGAGAAAGTGATCGGCATGTGAGGAGTATCAGGTTAGCAGGCTCGGTGAATGGTGGCACTGCCAGCAGCTGCTGTGGCAGAGTGGGATTCAGTTTTGATCTCAGGTGAGGTAACGAGAGAGGGAGGGGTGAGGGGTGACAAATAAATGCATATATCTACATTGTTGCTGTGCTACTGTATGTCCCCAGATTAACTGAGGCGCCCCAAATCTGGGTCGACCCAGAGGGTGGTGGCATCTGAAGCAGTGTGACAGCTGCTAAGATGTGTCAGAAACAGAATGATACAGTTTAGCTAGCTAGCTAACAGACACATGGAGGCACTCAAGTTGCATCGCAAGTGTCAAAATCACAAGTTTAGCCGTGTTTCCACCACAGGAACTTTCCCCAGGAACCAGGAACCTTTTGAGGAACTATGCGCGTTTCCACCGCAGGAACCAGGGTCTAAATTTAGTTCCGGTTAATTGATCGACTCCCCAAAAAGGTACCTGGTCGGGGGGTGGTACTTTCCAAAGGTTCAGGAACTTTGGGGGCTGCGGTCTGCAGTGCTGAACATTTCTAACTGGTCGAGTTCTCGCTGCATTTTATTTCACCCGCCATGTTTAAAGTCTTCACCGAGCGAGCAAACACATTTTCCACACCGCGAAACAGGAACTTAAAGTTCCAGGTACTTTTTGGTCGAAACGTGTTTTTTCTTGCTGTTGCTTTAAAGCTACAGGAAGAAATTTGACTCATTTCTGTTTAATATACACAGTTTGGGTAGAAATTCCAGCGCAATTCTATCTGATGTTTTGGTTCTAGGTTTTTGTTTATTTCATGTATCTTTTATTTAACTGGGACATCTCCTGAAATTAGATCCTTTTTTAGATTTCTGCTCGTTTGAACCCCATTTAGCTTCATCTCCACCATTTGAAGGTTATGGCTGAAATGGAGCTGAACTGTGAAATCAATTAGTCACTCGTCACACCTCGTGATATACTGGCCTCCTTTTCTTAGAGCAGGATCAACTTCCCTCTGGACGTGACAGCACCCAGTATAGAGAAGCTGTGGAGGCAAAGTGACACCCTGTATATTTGGCATAAAGGAAGGTGCATTGCCAAGGGAAATGTAATGACTGAGGCTACAAAGAGATGGAGACTTATATAAGGTGCCAGACAGTCTGGATCCAACCCTGTGCGGAGTGGACACTATGTGTCAAGATAGCAGAGAAGCTGAGAGTGAGAAAGTATGTGTGAAAGTCTGTGAGCATGTGTCCGTGCAAGTGTTACATGTTTATAGGCGCGTGCTTTGTTTGTGTGCATGCTTTGTATACGTGACATCTGCGTGTGTCTGAGTGCGGACGTGCGGTAGCTAGTCATCATCTTTTGGGGTCTCAGTTTGCTGTGAAATGTGACGGCAGGAAGTGAGGAAGAGGAGGTGGAGGACGGAGAGAGTGAGTGGTGTGTTCATTCTGAACAAAAGAAGGGGGTGATTCACCCGAGTGGTCGACAGGGTGCATGCTAGCAGGAAGTCAGCGAGGCCAGGATTCAGCGTTCACTATCTGGGTGTGAAATTCCACAGGCATAAGAATGGAGAGCACCTACATGAGAGGGCTGCTTGGGAGCTGCAATGCAGAGTAAATTATTCATGATATTCTGCTTTAACTTTGGGGCGTAAAGTAGACACAGAACAGGCCAGAACTTTCCCTCCCATTGGAATTGTGCTACGCTGAAGCAGACTTGGCAGCAGTTAATGACGCAGAAATGCTTTATCTTGAAAAATGGATCTGCTTGAACATATTTGCTCACTGTGGCAGGACGTTCATCGTACCTTTCGGCAAGACGATTGGTTTTTCTCGCCGCCGCAGCTTCCAAGCCACGGCGATATTACAGGGAGGATGAGACGAATCAGATTTGTGCCACAGAGCCTTTAAGTGAAATATTTCCCCTCCACGTGCGGAGACAACAGCAGAGACAAACAATGAAAATGTAGCTCCGTTCTCCTTAATTCAATTGAGGCTCTGACTTTTCAGACTTCAAGAGCTCAGATGCATCAGAGACAGAGATGACTCCGATAGCAAGACAGTCAGTGTTCATTATACTACAAATAGAGATCTCCAGTGGGATGATATCAAAGAGGGTTATACAATGCAATACATAACAGCTTGCACTATTGTTGTTTGTCAACACGAAGACCGCGGCACAAATTAAATGCTCGGCTTGCAAGACAAAGCAGTGAGACGTGTTACTCAGTTGTCGTCGCGGTAAACGCTGGTGTTTTTTCAGTTGCTCAATGTGTGTTTTGAGAGGAGAAGGGAGCACAATAAATCTCCCAGGGATGGAGGGAGCAGTGGAGTGGCAGTGAGCGAGAGAAAAAGACAATTAGGAAGTGAGGTACAAAGAGAAAAAATAAAGAGAGCATGAGGGGATGCTCATGGAAACACTGAGGCTTTTTGAGGCCTTTACTTCTTGGTCAGCTTGCCCATATAATCAAATATGACTAATTAGCACTACCTGGTGCAGTTATGATCAATCAGCCTCGCTACAAACTACAAGCAGTGGTGAGAAGATTCATTACAGTGGAAATAAACTCAATTGGAGACGACGTTCACCCACAAAATTTCCAATTATTCCTTCATACAAAAACATGGCCTGTGAGGAGCATGCTAGCCTCAAGGTAAAAGGTAATCAGGGTTTCGCTGATGTGGATTTTTCAACTTGACAAAGTTTACATAGTACACACTAACATCACTATATGCTGCACAAAGGCTAGGCTGGTCTACAGTATGAACTTCCTGCAGTCAGAAAGGAACCTTCTTTAGTACAACTCACATCTGATACTTCAATAAAACAACAGCTAACAGCTTCATAGATGTCAGTGTTGGTCTGTGGGTCCATCACTTTTGTCCTGACTGAAATATCTCAATAGCAGACATTCATTATCCCCAAAGGATGAACCCTGCTGACGTTCTATTGAGCACCACTGTGAGGATGGCATTTTTTTGGCTCTTACTGATTTTCCTGACACTTGATACAAATATTTATATTCCCTTCAGTGTGAATTGTGATCTCTTTGGTGATTCCTTGACTTTTCATCTGGTGCCGTCATCAACTGGAAAATGCTTATTTGTCTAATATTTCAATAGCTGCAAATTTTCTTTCAGCTGTGCTGTGTGTCAGCGCTAATCGTCGCCAATTGAAGATGGAGAGACACGGCAAACGTTATACCCACTAAATATCAGCAGGTTAGGCTGCACTGTTACAGCCGATTCATGGTTGTTGCATCCATGTCGCTAAAGGCGCCTGTGTGACATTCATTTTCACCATCTGCCCATGTCCATGCAGTTTGGACTGTTACACATTACAAACACACAGACTGTGCATGCACTACAATAGTAAACTGAAAGCGTGTTTTGTTTTGTATGCATGACGTTCAGCTGCAACGGTCCTATTCCGTTTAGTTTTTTGACTTCTGGTTCGCCATCATCTTTTCTTTTTTTAATGGTAGAATGGTGACAACAAAAAATGACACACATATGATGATATAGTAGACAGGGGTCAACATATAGCATAATGGGGAAATAGTATGACTAGCCAAAAAAAAATTAATATTATATTTTATATTTATATTTTTTACTACACGTGTGTGGGGCGTTTGTGTGTGCGCAGATACTCGATTGTAGTATACTGTCCTTGTGCAAGCCTGCAGCTGAATGACCAAAGCTTTAGTCAACAAATAACTACTCTGAAACTGCTACATAAGTTGAGCTCTGTACATAAAGTACATCTAGATAAAAGACCAGAGCCCATTTTCGTTATCTATCAAGGTCAAACGATTCAGGTGTAGGTTTTCTCTGGATGTGAGCACTTGTACTCCTTCACGTTGTCTGCTGGAACTCACTGAAAAACACACGCCAGCTGTCTGACAATGCGGTGGAGAGTGTAACAGAGAGCAGATGAATGGGGGGGGGGGTGGCAGAGGCTGCATAAAGGGTAAAGGCTAATTAATGTGAGGCACTATATTTCTCTCAGGACAGCCAACAACTGTTTCTGTATTCTCTCATCCTCCTCCTCCTCAGGCTAGAGGAAACCTCAGCTCTGAGAAAACCCCCTCATTTTCAGTTTTTATTGAGGCTGTTACTGTTTTTTTACCTCTGCTCTCAGAAAAATTAGTAAAGATCTGCACACACACTGAGTAATGGCACATCACACCTTCTGTCTCCCCCTCCTTCCTCCCCTCACCTGACCTTTCTCCAATCCAAAGGTTTAAGCTGTGGTTTCAATTAACTGCTGGGAAAATGTTTCATCATCTCAGGGGCTCACCGCCTCTTTAATGAAATGTGCCTTTTCACACCTCTTAATTACTTTTGTTACATCCATCCCTCTCTCTTTTCTCTGCCTCTGTTCTGGGCAGGATAAATAATGCACTACCAGTGACTCTGGACTTCTGGACAAAGTGGCCACATAATCAATCACAACATTAATTTACTAGGTAAAAAAACTCCAGAATAGATTTTAATTGAGTTATAGTCAACAGACATTGTAGTAAGTGCACAAGAGCAAGCATTGATATTTGTTTAATGACCCTAAGTGACTCTGATGTTGGAATTCCCACATGTGGGGTGTCAAACTGTGCAAACCAACAATTCCTCCAAATAGAAAAGTTTTTTTTCAGTTCCCTCTAAAACTGAAACTACTTGGTTAAGGTTAGGGAACTATGAGAGATGGTAGGAACTATTTGGTGAACCACAGTGACCGACACTGTCGTGTTACATGTCACATCTCTGATTCCAGATTGCCACCATGCTATTTAAAATCACACACTGGAGGAGCTTCGGCTTCTTTTGGTTCAGTTTAAACAAGCAAAGGCGGCATAACAAAAGGTCTTTTTAACTGCATTATAGCGGTTTTTATTTTTCATATCCATGTAAACGTGATGCAAGTTGCTGATTGTTTTGCTACTCATTGGCAAACTAAAGATGCAGTTAAGTGAATTCACTTGTATTTATTGTTATTGCATTCAAAACTTAGCTCCTACAGCGAGGTGCGCTCGCTCATTGTACTCAGTAATGCATGTAAAAACACTCCACATGCTGTGCAAGCACATTAACAACACACACCTCCTCCGCTCTATGGATCATGCAGGTGTCTTTCAGCTCATGGTTTCGGTTTTACGGCCTGCAGCTTGACTGTTCTGGTTCACTCTCACTAAAGACATCAACGTCCCTTCCAGTCACAGCAGGCAGGCAAAAACTGACGAAGCCCCTGTACACTACCTCACAGCACTGAAACAGCAAACACACAAAGTTAGCAACTGTGTGTTGAACATACTGGAGCATTTAGCAGCTAAACAGGCACGCATGTCTCTCATACTGAATAATGAACTTAAAAGATTTTGGGTGGCCAGAAACATGAAGCTCTGTGTCTGCTGGATGTAAAAAAAAAAAAAAAAAAAGCATCTGTTCCCTGTTTGTTCTCTATAAAAAATAAATATAAATGATGAGTCAATTGTGTTTACAGCTTTCTCTTTCATTTTCTTTTCACACACACTCCTGCACGCACGCACGCACGTACTCACACACACGTCCACACACAAACAGTGCGTCTAATCATTGCCCACTGCCAGGTCCTGCCTGGTCCCAGTGTTGACCTCTCTCTGTCTGACATCAGATCAGGACCGGGATACACATGTAATCTCCCGTATCTCCCTCAGCCATCGCCACAGAATGAGAGCTGCTCTCTCTCTCTCCATCTCTCTCTCTCTCTCTCTCTCCCTCTCTCTCTACAAGCACAGATGACCAGGGGATGTGGTGGCGGTAGTGCAGGGTGGAGTACGTGCCTGAGCATACACAAAAATACATCTTCATAGACAAACAAACAAGCGGCCAAACGACTCTGATGTGTCCTGAAAAGGCAAAAGTGATGAATGTGCTTTAAAAGTCACTGTGGGTTTTTGCTCCGGTGATTAAGCTTATTATCCGTGCATCTCACTGTTGTTATTCGCCTGTGTGTCGAGCTAATAAACGTCAAATATGATTTGTCAGTCTGCGAGCGAGAAAACGCAGAGTGCTCTCTACAACCTGAACCCACACACACATTTCAACTGTGCCTGACATTTAGGTCTATAACAATAATTGCTTTCTCTGGATTCAAAACTCAGAAGGGTGTTGTTTGCACATTGTGTAACGTAATCACACCACAATTGTAACCGCTATAGAAATACAGTGTCAGCGTGCCAGCTTGGCTTATACCCATGAAAACACAGCGAGTGGAAAATATTAATTATCATCCTTGAAGCTTTATCTGCCTCCCTTTACTTTAGAAGTGATTCACAAAAAAAGGCAAAATCGGTTTAACTTGGAAAAGCATGGCAATTAATTGTGATCTGGCTTAAAGACAACCCACTTTGCCGTGTTAATGTGGTTAATTAACAGTCAAACAGGAAGTGGTATTGACTTTGAGAGCCTGCCACTAAACATTGATGAAGGTGCTGATGTGTAAATACCACATGAGGGTCACTCTCTCTCTTTCTCTCTCTCTCTCACACACACACACACACACACACACACACACACACACACACACACACACACACGCACACACACACACACACTCATTGACATCATGCATTCCCTTACCCCTACCCTAATCTTAATTCTAATTCTGAAGGTGTGTAAGACAGTGAGGACCTCCTCACTCTCTTAGGAAAATACTTAAGTTTGGTCCTCACTATGCAGCATTTACAAGTAGTGACACACACAGATACACACACACACACACACACCTTTCCACAGAGGAAGGTATCATACAGACTCATACACAAGCAAATACACATTCAATTACCATCCAGATGCACTGCTGTATATGCTGCATGCTAATTTGCTTTTATGACTGCTACTACCTGACTGCTGTGCCAAAAAAGAGAGCATGAGTGTGCGCACACACACGCACACACACACACACACACACACACACACACACAAACACACACACACACACACACACAACACACACAACACACACCACCACACACACACACACAACACACACACACACAACACCACACACACACACACACACACACACACACACACACACACACACACACACATACACACACAGTTAGTCACAGACTGTTGCCAGAATCAGTTCCAGAGTCTTGGGACACAGTCGTACTCTTCATACCTCCGTGCATGAGTTTGCCAGGTTACCTTTGACATGTCACTGATCACCTGATATAATGCTATATTCATACACAAACTCCCAAACAGGAGAGGACAGGGGAGAGTATGCTGTGAGATGATAGACATTTTTAACTATGATCAGTTTTTCTATGCAATTTACACTGAGGTGTATGCCTGAACTCTCTGAGGGTGCTAACCAAAATCAATACACAGGCCTTCTTTATGGGAATATTGGATTTGATTTCAATCAAAATCACAGAATTAGACAAACACAAACATCCCTTTCTAGTTAATTTATCTATTGAATTAACATTTTGTCAACTCTATTTCCAGGAACTTTACAATATCATGATTCAGTAAATATCAATATCCCAATTGGGACTGTAACTAAAGATTGTTTTCATTATTGATTAAAGGCACTTAGGTACATGCCCAACACTCTGGGCATGTATTTGTTCACTTTCTTGCAGAGAGTTAGATGAGAGGATTGATACACTCTCTAGGCTGTATGGAAAATGACTCTAAAGCCAGCAAGTGGCTAATTTAGCATAGCATAAGGACTGTAAACAAGGGACACAGCTAGCCTTGCTCACACTGTTAACTTGGAAAAGTTGACTTTGCTTAAAAAATGTAAGGCAACCAAACAATAAACATTTTAAGTATAGAATGAAATAGAAACTAATTTAACTTAACTAATTTTACTAAAATTGACTAGATGCTGAATCAATTAGCAGCAACATTTAAAGTTTAATATTCAAATTATTTGTACTTGCAATACTTAAGTTGTGAAAGCTCAAAATATATCTTGTTCACTAATAAACACAATGCAATACATTTATTTATTTTTTATTAGAAATACTATAACATGTAAAATAGATGTACCATTTCTTTCCTAAAATAATGTATTTTATACTTTACATCAGAACAGGCTACACTTGCTTCAAAAAGCACAGTTTGACAGTGGCTAACATTGATTACATTAGTTAAATATATTGATATTATTTGTGGAATGTCACAGAATCACATTAAAATCCAAACTCATGTAATTCTGAAACAATTTGTCAATTAAGCCTCAACTGAATTTCATCATATGAAAAAGATGAAGGGAGAAAATGGCGTAGCCCCCTTAACTTCATTACGGTCAGTGGTCAAACGGATCCATATTTGTCCTATGACAGTGAATAAATGTTAAACGGAGGGAATGGCAGTGTTTTTTGAGTGCATTTAACTCAGTTAGTCCACATAATTTGATCGAGTGCTGAGGAGTTGGCGCCTTTAGTGAAATAGAGACCGACGATATGAAACAGTGAAGACAACGTGGAGGTTGTTTTCTTTGGCATGAATAAAGCCCTCATCGAGCCCAGACAAGCTGAGCGAATTAGACTATTAAAAGCTGGCAAAGTGCTGCAGCGCTGATGGGGGGGGGGGGTCCAGACTACAAAGGCTGATCAACTAAACAACGCGAGTAAAAACAATAGTCCATTCATTATAGTACAGTATACTGAGATTGGTTAAGTGATGCAATAAAACTCAATGATGTTGAGTAATATTTACTCCAATTGTTCAAGTAGAAACAAATTCCAGGCTAACAGAGCAGCATCGAAATCCACTGACCTCTACATGAAGAAGATATAATGTTTACATTAGAGTTGTAGAGCTGCTGTTGGACAAAGTCTGGTATGTTTGGACAGAGCCAAGACAGCTTTTTTTTCCCATTTCCAGTGTTTATGCTAAGTCTTCTCATCGAACTTTTGTCAAGAAAGGAAAAAAAAACATTTCTAAAGCTCAAATATTTGTGATAATCAATGAATTCACAGTGAAAATCAGCAAATCAAGTCAAAATCAAAACAAATTCAAATCAGAAGCGAGGATGAGCTACACTACGTGCTGCGCAAAACTTGTTTGGAGTGAACACTGCCACAATAGAATGACAAATACTGGCCATGTTAAAACTAAACGAAACTGTCATAACAAACAAAGCATTAATAACCAGAGCATTCTCAATAATCACTTGGCTTTCAGTTCCCACCCTCTCTCGTTGACTGTCCCTTCACTTCCCTGTTTGGGCCAAAAGTTCTATTTAGTACTGCAAAAAACAAGCAGGTTAAGAAACCACAGTGACGTGTTCTGTCCGTCTGTCTATGATCTCCTCCGCTCTGTTAAATCACAGTGCAGCACCTGCACACACCAAACAGCGCTTAAAGGACAGTAGGTTGGTCAGAGTGTGTGTGCATAATGATAATAAGTTAACGCATTAATGGGGAAACAAGCAAAACATGGTCTTGACATTGACAAAGGCAAAAGCTATCGGCGATCACTCTGATGATCATCGATCACTCAGGTCATGGTCTATCGGCACAACCCTATTGACTTGTGCTCCGGTGCATTGCTGCAGTATTTAAGAAAAACATGGCATCCAGAACGGATGCGCTCAAAAGCTGCCAACAATCGACTGCCACACTGGAGGCACAAAAACCTTCAAAATGAACAGACTTCTTTTTCTGTCACACTTTTGTTGACCAACGCACCTGACCTGCTGTCAGACAAACGAATCACACTCATGTCTCCGCCAGCATTGGAGACAAAGATCTTCCTCTGTCTTCCTCTACAGGATGACATGTAAATACAGCAAGTTATTTACAGACTGGCTCTCCTCTGGAGTACTCTCACTCAGCAGTGAAAGTGTTAACACAGGGACGCGCTGCTTGCCAGACGAGCGCCTACCTTTCGACGGCTCTGTGCGCTTGGGCAGATCCAATGTGTCGTAGTTTTTGTCGTTCTCACCGTTTTTCCTGCCTGGGTAGGAGAGAGAAGAGGGGAGACGATGTCAGTGTCACATCCCGAGACAAGCGGATTGGAAAGGACAAAGTTGTAGATACGGGAGTTAGACCGATACGGGTTTGGAAAGATATCATTCTCTTTGGGTCATGGAGCATCTCAAAAGGATTAAAGTCCACTAATAGAACTATATTGGTATATAGATTGGTTACAGCTGATCAATGTGAGGCAGGTTCAATGGGGGTTGTACAAAATGAACACATATCGGTCTAATCCAGGTCTACACTACACACCTACCAACAATTAAGCATGAATGTATGCATGTACACACAACACAGAAAGCTAGAAGCGTGATATGTTCAAACACACATATAGAATACACGCTGTCTTCTGCCCTCGCCCTGAATTGAGTTCAAGGCCACACACGCACATGTACAGTAAATCACTACACTTTCTTTCCACAATCACATACACACACTTCTCTAATGTAACAGCAGCACTTCTACTTCAACACACCTTGAATAATGCAGTGGCAGAGGGTAAATGGAGTGGGGTGGTGGTGGTGGTGGGGTTGACTGCAGCACAGCTAACGGTCATCTCACATGCACATGCACATGGACATGGACATGGGACGGTAAAGAGATACAGAGACAGAGAGGCTGATGCCTTAACTAGATGGAGGTGAAATTTACGGCCACTGGGGCTGGGGGAAGAGGAAGTTATGAAGCGCTCCCTCTGGGCTGAACCCCCACCTCCATTCAGGAAACAAGCTCATACATTTAAGTTGCCTAAATCAAGGTTAGAGAATAATTCGTTTTTTTTTTTGTTTTGTTTTGTTTTTTTAAATGTGAAATAAGATATTAGCTAGTTAGCGCTGTCCTCCTGTGAAATGATTTACTGTATAATGGATCAATGTTGCATTAATCATGGGAAGCTCAATCTCAATCATGAATGATTCTAATATGGATCAATATAATATTCATTTTTGCATATTTCGAGGTCTGGTATGCACACCACAGGCCTCCAAGGACGGTTTTTTTTTTACTATTCCACGGTCAGAAAGTACTTTCAGACAGACAGCAGAAACACCGCCATGTTCTGGCTGTTGGCCCTGGTTGAACTTCTTCAGCTTGCCACTGCAGTGTGTGAACTGTGTGACTGTGGCAGACCACAAAAAAAAACAGTGCTGAGCTAGTTTTACTGGTAAAAACATTTTAATGCAAAAGGAAAAGGTGGCTAAGGTGCAGTGGGTAGAGGAGCAAGACAAAAAGAAGCAAACAAAGGAAAAGGTGGAGTTGAGCACACACTGAATTTTTCCATTTTTCAGTGTGTGGACAACCTGGACAAGTATAAAGACTGGAAGCAGGGGGATGGGGTGGGGTGGGGGTGCAGCTATTCTGGCTCTGACTAAAGGTAACCAACAGTGTGTGCACTGTGTCTGTGTGCAGGCTGTCCGCTGGCTAGCTGTTACTACCACTTCCATTCTTTAGAGAAACTAAGCTATGTGACTTCTGGCCTCATCAGTAATGCACAGACATGAGAGAGAATCTTCTCATCAAACGTTCTCAGAATGTTAATAATGGACCTTTCCAACCAGCAGAAACACCCTAACTTTCAAGGTTAATGAACTTTGGCACAAAATCTTGAATATTGGCGGCTTCAAATCTGATCACACATTTGTACATACACACACACATACACACACATACACTAACAGGGCCTGCAGCAGAGCTTGACATTTATGCTTAAACACAACACAAAGGGATCAGAGATGAGGTTCAGGTTGGATACAGTCTGTAGTAAAAAGTTGCACAACTCAGTTCAATCACAGACTCTGACAAAAACCAGTTTGGGGATAGATTTCAGGTTTTAATTTCCAGTCCTGCATCTTTGATTCAGTTGATTAGTCAAGCTCTACTTACATCCTGACGATAACCAATGGACTTACCTGCTTTTTACCCTTCACCTATTATATAAGACTAAGGAAGAACTACTTCTAACAAACTGTGAGGATCGGGACGGGTGGAGACTATAATACTCAGTGCTACAATAGGTAAGTAGGTATGGTGAAGGAATGCATGTGGAATGAGTGAAACACCCAGATTTTCTGAAGTCCTTGGAAGTTTTTCAGGGTTTTTGGAGGACACCCAAACCTACTTTTAACTATGTTCTACAGCAAAGGGACAGGAGGAGGAGGAGGAGGAGGAGGAGGATGAGGAGGAGAGGTGGGAGGATGGAGAGGAGAAGGAGGAGGAGAGCTGAAGTGAGAAGGGTTGAAGGGGGGGGCACTCACCTTGATTAAACCATTCCTCTATAGTTAGCCAAGGAAGCAGCAGCAATGCCAAAAAACACAAAGCAGGGAGAAGAGAGAAGAGGCATGGTGAAAAAGATGTGTGTGTGTGTGTGTGTGTGTGTGTGCGTGCGTGCGTGCGTGCGTGTGTGTGTGTGTGTCAAGAAGCTGTGCAATACATGTGAAACACAAAGAGGAGTCATCTTTTACTGAGGAGTGAAGGAGAAGGAGAAAAAGACCAACAGAGAAAAAGGAAGGAGTACTTTTGAGATATATAAAAAAAAAAAAAAAGAGGCAAGATAGGAAGCCATTAGCAGTCCATAGGTGTTGTCTAGGAAGGAGTTCAAAGAGTTGGCATCAGTGGAATGGCTTTTTAGAGAGAGGGAGAAATAGCCAGAAAAGATATAAAGACCTGGTAGCGAGGGAATAGGAAAGAAAGAAAAGAAGGAACAGGGGAAAGACTAGAAAAGAAAGGAATTAGCCTCTACAGCTATGAGAGCAGGACAGACCAGAACAGTGAAACACATACATAAAAACAGCACATCATTTGTATAAGTGCTTCAGTGTGTAGGCAGAACAGAAATGTGCTCAAAGACACGGAAATAACGACCAAGAGTCAGACTGTTTATTAGCTAAAACAAAGCATGAGCTGCTGAGCGCGTGCTGATCATAATGTTATGCTTTACACTGAAAGTGACATTAAACTGTAGACGAGGCCAAACTCAGCCTACTTAAGGTAACCAGGCACATTTGCCGACAGTGTTGCTTAACTACCCGCCTCCATGCTCCTTTATAGCTGCGTTTAATGTTTCTGTACCTGAGCCTCTTTTCTCAAAGAATACCTTCAGGGTCTGCAGCAGCTAAACACATCTCATTATTTTAGTGTGTGTGTACATGTGTTGGAGCATTCGTGTGGCTAATTGGGTTCTTTATAAATCTGTGTACATGTTAGCGTCTGTGTTGTCCTGACCCCTGAACCCTGATTCTCCAATGAGTCGTTAGAAGTCAGGGGTCAGTGGCTGGTAGTAACGCCTCATTGGCTGACTGATTAATGGCAGCCATTATTGTTGTGCAGCAGGGAGATAACAGTGTCGTTTAGCTAACAGCCTGGGAGAGCGCTGATTAAGACGTGGCTAACAACACATACGTGCATGGCACATCTGTTAAACCGAGTCTGTAACGACGCAAACATCCTGACGCGGCAGACGGCGCCATGATAGGCGTCCATTATGGAAGTCATTTAAGAGAACTCAGGTGTCAACATAGTCTTGTATGGAAGGTAAGAGGGTACAGTTACGCAGTAAACCGCCTCATCTGTAATGACTGCACACACACAAAACACTCTGTGGACGTGTGGCTCGTACGGAGATAAATATTTAATATGTATTATAATTGTGAACGATGCTCTTTTTTCAGTGTTAATGTACACATACTGAAATGTCAGTGCCCTGATGTTTATGTGACTTAGTCGCTGCGTGCGATGCCTTCACTTACAGTTTATGTGTTTTAAATCCTGTATACAAACCGAGCATCAAATGGGACAATACAATTGATGTTGAATAATTGTAATTGATGAAATTAAGTAGAAACTGAAGTGATGAGACGTTTCAAAATGTGAACTGTTTTCTGTCTGAATCCCTACAGCAGCGAGTGATGAAGCGGATTCCTGTGATTGGAATGTAAAAATGACTTTCATGTGAAACTTCAAAACTGCACTTTGGACATCTGTCCATCCATATTTCACAACAAAGGAAAGAACTGTATCTATGCGGTCTACTCAGTTTCTGTATTGCACTGCCATCAGTCAGCTGTTTCTACATCTTACGGATTTCATCATAGAAAAGAAAAGAGATTTTGAAAACACTACATGTATCTCTTTCCAGTCATTTTAGCAAAATTACATTATAATAAATTATAAGGAACTTTTATAATTGGTCCTGGGTTGCCTGTTATGAAATAAAAATCACCATAATGTTTTTATGCAATTCTACAACTAATTAAGTAAGAGTTGTAAGAGTAGGTGTTTTATTGAAGAGGCAGAAATCTGATTTTGGAGTTCCTCATATTTATGATTATGATTATTGGCGATCCTGTTTTCATCTGTCTCCCTCTTTCCTCGTTCTCACCCTTGGCCTTCTTTCCTCCGAAGCAGCCGGCGTCATCCTTCTTCTTCCTCTGTGGTCCCGCTGAGCCGGGGGCCTGTAGCACTGAAGGGTCCTGGAACTTTTCTGCCCCTGGCACCTCTTTGTGGACGTGGTAGGACAGGTTCCTCATAATACAAACACAGTTCTCCACAGACTGGGAGGAAAGAGAAGCAGAGACGTCATCATCTTAAAGTACATCTGTGTGGTACTTCGATATGAGCTCAGTAATTCCTATGCAAAAGACTGAGAACATACGCCGTATACTGTACAGCTGTTGTCCTACCTTATTGTCCATGTCTTTCTTCCCTACAGCTGATTGGAGAGCGTGCAGCAGGGCGTCCACCAATCCCTCGCATTCCCTCAGTCTGCGCCGAGCCTCTGCTCCGTCCGAGCTCACATTTCTACAGGAAAAAGTCAGACACACACACACACACACACACACACACACACACACACACACACACACACACACACACACACACACACACACAAACACACTGTCAGTGAGCATGAAAGAGGCCATGTAGAGGAACATCAACATCAACTATAACAGCTGCTCTGAATTTGCTCTTCTGCAATTTCTACAGCAGATCATCAAAATTTTAGGATTGTGAGGGAAGTTTTGTATTATTCAAAGGTCTGACTTGCTGTAAGTATATATACAGGACAGCATACCAAGCTGCATTTGGGTTTTATTGATTTTTTTGCAGTTGTCAAAAGTCAGTATTTGAGACAATGGTAATCATCTTAAATGTAAACACATGTAAATCACATAAAACCCTCAAAATCTGAGAAACTGCTGATGCATACTATAATTCTCCATTTGCAACTCGTATTACTACGACTCCAAGAAGTCTTATTGTTACTACAACTACGACTATTACCACTTTATGTATAGTGGCAAGGAATTTTAAGTTTAGTTCAAGTTTACTCTGTCATTTCAATCACAAAAAATACATCAATAAAATATCAGGAACAGTGTATAAAAAACAATTAAACATAAAAACAGTGACATCACTTTTTTTTTCCTTGGTGTGCTACATTGGCATCACTTCAGGTTTCTAAAGGCAAGTGTTTGAACTGGCTGACGATGACTGGCAGATAAAAAAAAAAGGCAGATATCAGTCCAAACCAACCGTGTGATTTTGTGGCTTTTGCACGTGACCCATGGCCTGTCTGCCTCTAATGTACAATGTAAGAAATCCCAACTGCTTTAGAAATAATCTTAAGAAAATGATGAATATAAATTTCATTTTTGGTACAAAGGGAAATGCCATCCCTGTTACATCAGCCAGCGCCCTGAGCAGCTCTTTATAAGCATAGCAGCAGAGCGGGTGCAGTCTTAGTGCGGCTGTCTGACTGACTGTGAAAGGCAAGGCTTTAAAGAGGGTTAAGGGATAGCTGGGGCTCCCTGCTCCTCTCCAGGGACTTCATTTATGAGGGCTTCCAACCCACATAATCCCATTAGCCGACCCCCAGTTAGTCCTGTGGCAGAGTGGCAGCCTTGCGGAGGTAAGCAGTGCCGGAGTGCTTCATAGTGCTGTGTGGACCGAAACACACATCGCATCCAACGCCGCTGCACATGTCGATGTTTCAGTTTAACAACAAAGGACACGAGTGCAAGGCCGATCGATACTGTTCTATATTTGAATGATTTAAGAATAATCCATCTGTGGTCACTAATTATTAATGTACAACTAAGAATGCACACACATCCACTTATTGACCTTCACAAATGGGCAGAACCCTATACACAGAAACATATCACCTGCCTGACACCGTGTATGAGTATTTATGCCATTTGTCTATGGAGTGCAGACCCGCACTCACTGGTAGAGACAAGGCAGACGGCACCGGCCATCTGGACCCACTCATGAACCAAACCCACCCGTCTTCAGCTGTCAGAAAACAGTCACCACCGTCCCTGTAAACGGATCCAGAGGAGCGCCCGCCTTGGATTTATTTGACAGGAGTGTGTTTGGGGGCAGACAGACAGAAGAGTTTTATTGTCAGCTGTTTCATTTCCAGGAGTGTTTCAGGGAGCAGTTGTCTTGGTGGAAGCTTTATGGACGGTGCATCTGTCAGTGGAGACGGTGTGGGAAGGTGCTGTTGTCTTTGGAACAGGTTATCTGGTGGTGTAATGTTGAGTTTTTAGTGGGGGTTAAGGTCTATAAGCACTGATGATTATTGATCCACCAACAGTGGACCATCTGTTGTTGTATTACCGCACTTCCTCTCCAGGTGAGTAACCTACTAATGCTACCAAACATAAAGAGTTCAGCTGCATGCATTTGCTTTTTTTAACGTATTACATCAGCTCCAATTACATCTATCCTTAAGCACTTAAGCAGTAATCGGTTATGTAGGTGTGTGAATAAAATAAATACGTTTGTAAATTGGTTAAATCATGCATTGATTATGTTTTCTATCTAGCTTTTAAGCAGTGTTGTGGCAGTGGTATCAATTTAGGCTGCGTCTCATAGCTTTTCCCTGCAAATGAGGCATTCGGGTGCGGGACAGCTAATTGTCCCCAACACACAAAAACCCACAATCCGAGCAGCTTTCAGCTCAATCTAATTTCAGCTCTTTGGGTCAGAACCAGTTCGGTCATCTCTGTCTGTGTTTACAGTGACAACCTTCCATCGCTTACTCCGATATCTGCTACTTCTGGCTCCTGTGCACATGGAAAACTGGCGTGCTAGAAAGTGTTGCTATGACAACCAGCAACCATCCATTTGACTGGATTTTTAGCCATGCTAGCAGCACGGCTTCAGGGCTGGCAGTGTTGGTCTGTTGGGCAGTCCGTCCGCCACTTTGGTCTATGATATGTAGAAGACTTTGGGGACGTCCTGACGCTTCCTCTAGTGTCACCATTTGGGGTTTTGAGAGAAATGTCTCATTAACTATTAAATAGAACAAAAATTCACATTGCCCTCAGGATGAACTGTTATAACGCTAGAGGTCCGCTGTCTTTTCATCTAGCTCCACATTACAGGATACCTGCTAACCATAAACATATTCTTCTTGAAAGTGTTAGCATTTAGCTCTAAGAGGCACATCACCAGTTCTGGTGTATTTCAGCATCTCCAACATTTTTCTTTTTTTCTTCCTTGAACAGCAGATATGTTTCTCCCTATGACAACGCAATTAATTAATGACAATATTTTGACAGTCAAAGAAAACAGTGACAATATAGGAAAAAACAATGACTGAGGTCTGTGAGGACAAGGTCGTTCTCTTCACTGTGACGACTAAGTGCAGAAGTGGAAGACGTGCAGATCTCCTCTAAAGCACAAGGTCTTTTATTATTAACCAGGAAATAGTTAGCTCCATGAAAGAAAGCTGTTTAAGACAGTTGTCAGTGCGCTGTGCTTCTGCTGTTCTTTCTCATGGTAGAAAGAAAAAAAAGACTGAACTACTCACTGCAGTTTTTGGTGGCATCATGCAAAACAGGACAATTTGGCCACTTTCTGGTCTCATTATTTCACTTTATAATCAGAGGCTAAATGAATAAGTGGGTGTGCATTCAGAGGTCTGTCTGGATCTGCACAGACGCCGACAGCCCGTCACTGTGATCTGGATGTGTCCATAGTGTGTCCGCTTTATCAGATGAAGTGTGGGTGTGAAGGTCACTCAGAGTCATGTGGCCACCAGAGGACAATAGAGCAGCTGGGAGGAATAGACCGGAGCAGGACTGATGGAGACTGATGGAGATGGATGGAGACGCGGTTGACCTCTGCTATCGCCCTGCAAGGTCAATGGCAACACTGAAATGACCATATGTGCACCCCGGGGTAGGTATCTTTTAGGTTTTATCGATTCTGATTCCGTTTCTGATTCAGCCTCTTATCTTATTGTCGTTTAGATCTTTCTCATTTTATCTGAATGAAAAGAGAAAAATACAGTGTGTTGGAAGCCAAGCTGATCTTTATTATCGTCATATTTAAGCTGCTAGAAACAAAATCAGCCTGACATTTTGCTCATGTCGGCTTTTCACTGCCTACGAGCTGGGGTTAGTTTGAAATAGGTGTTTTTCAAATACACGTCGAGATATTTGAGTGGATAAATGAAAACTTTAACCTGCTGGTTGTGCTGAATGAAAAGTCTTTAGGATTCACCCTCTGGGCAATCTGGATATGTGTGCCAAATTTCATCGACAGAGTGACTAACACCGCCTTCCCAAGAGAGACACTGCCAGTGAAGCCAAAAAGACCAATATATAAACATGCACATGTGCTCAAGTGTTTGCTGTCGGACATTTGTTTTTGCTTGAGTTGGATGTCTTAATATAATGTGATTCTGAACCATTATGACCATTAATCACAATAATACATTTTATTTATAGGCACCTTTCAAGGCACTCAAGGACACCTTACAGCACACAGTGAAAGCTAAAATAGCAAGCACAAGGCATAAAAACCCAAAATAAATCAGAATAAATATAATTGCATAAAAGAAATATGATTTACAGGAAAGTGTTGGAGTTAGACAGAATAGGCAAATTTGAAGAGGTGTGTTTAAAAGACAGGAAGAGAGTCAATATTACTGATGTCTTGTGGGAGTGAGTCCCAGAGTCGAGGGGCAACACGACTGACGGCTCTAAAACCACTGGTGTTCAGACAGGCAGGAGGTAGAGAGAGATTAACAGAAGAGGAAGCTCTAATGGGACACGAAAAATTCTGTGTTCTTGAAAAAAGCTTTCTCTTCACATGAGTTTATTTTTGATCAGTGATTCCATGTCCTTGGATTATTCTTGTCTTTTGTTATAATGATCCACAACAGTAAACTCTACCTCTGATCTGACATTATTATTATCAACACCACACCTGTGTAAGCACTGATGCCCATGGAAACCCAGCAGTTGATAGTGGAACAAAAAAAGTCTGTTCTTTCACTGGGACCAGTTCCAATTCAGAAAGAGCTCTTGATATCCAACCCTGGTGTTCACCTTCACCCCCGACAACACACTGTTTCCCCTTACTGAGCCCACAGGGTAAACACTATAAATAAGATGGCCCGTATCGACAGCAGAGGCCATTATAATAAAACTATCCCTGGCTTGATTGAGGTGTAAGCTGCGTCTCAGTTGGCACAAGTAAACAGATTCTCCCTGGCATTAACGCTTTCTCCCCCTGCGTCTAGGCAACTGTGGGCTTGGTTACAGTTACCATGGAGACATATTCTCGTCAGCAGTGCCTCTGCCAGCGCCATCAGTGGTTGAGGGAATGAGAGTGACAGGGAGATATTGTGATATGTGACAGCGATGAGACATGTGGCATCAGGGGTGATGAGGTTTGGATAAAGTGTTTGGGGAAAAAAACGGTGAAAAACATACAATATATACACAGCAAAAGAAAAGCAGAGAGTGTGACATAATGAAAGAAATCATGAGAAAGAGTAAGGGCAGCAGACAGAGCAGGTTTCCCACTGTGGCCCTGATGTAAAATTCCATGACTTCTCTATGACTTTCCTCAGCTCTATCAGAGCGCTTTCATTTATTCCCTCTTGGTTCATTAATGCTGCTCTTCAACTCAGCGGAAAATGTTCTAAAATTACAAGCAAGTTTCCGCACTTTCTACAGTCTGAGAAAGCTGGCTGGAAATCATCTAATGCCATGCAAAAATGTGTGAAATACACTCTGGAACTTTCTGCCTGAGCTGGATTTGGATGTTATATTGTCCTGGATCTCAACCAGCGCCTACTGCAGGAGAACTTCTTCCCTGGATTACAGTCTAGACAGGCTTGGCTGGCCCGGGAGGAGACGGAGCAGCCAGGCGTGAGGCGTGATAACCCACATACACACTCCCCGTCTTACACTCTACTACAGTCTGTCACTCTGGGTTGAAGACAAAATGACAGATTCAGCGAGAAAGCTAGAAGTGAAGATATACTTGGAGAGGGGAGAAACTACTTGGAAGTTAATAACAGGAATTCAAGATCGCTGTGCTCAAGTTGTCATCCTCAGTGGGTGACAGCATTTAAATGAACGAGGCAGAGAGGATGTTTGACTGAGGTTTTGCAGTTTTTGAGGTACATTTGATTTTTGTCTGACGTTTACGTTGCCTTCAATTTGAATATTAGGAACTCGGCTGATGCTCATGTCCACAAAACATGCAAAAGTGCATCATTTTGAAATCAGGGAAGCTTTTAGATAACTGATGTAGAACTGCTGTTTTCATTCCCAATTAATCTGATAATTATTTTCTTGAAATAATTAATCATTTGATTGATGAAATGTCAGAAAACAGTGAAAAATGACACGCATCATTTCCTAAATACTGAGCTGAAATCTTCAAATTGCTTGTTTTGTCTGACCAACAGTCAAATTTAGTTGATTAAACAATGAAATCATTATCAAAATAGTTACAGAAGAAGTTTTTGTTGAACAATTGATCGATTAATCAACTGGTTATTTAAGCTCTACTGATACAGCAACATGAAAAAGCCTTAGTCCTTTGACTGCTCATTGCAAAGCAACGTCCAGACGTCTGATCTTCTGTCTTTATGGACATGTTTATGTTAATTCTGTCAGATGACCACAGATGCTTGCTTCTCTTCCCCATGTGGTGATGAGGGAGCTGTTTTTACTGATAAACTGATGGACCTAATAATACACTGTATGGTGATGTAACTACGTTTAGACTTTATCGTATAGTTTGAACCGTGTTTGACACATATTTTCAAATGTAGCCGCGTTATTGTTGACATGGTTTCTCCACAGGTCAATGGTCAACTGGGGAGCAGGAAACCGCTAATTGGTGGCTCTAACAGGTTCAAGCCAAACAATCATCATGCATCTCTGTTTTATTTTATCAGCCAAATACAGTGTGGCGGGTTTGCAAAGACAACCGAGAGCAACTGTAATGTCACAGTATGTATGGGGTTTAGGTAAGGATGCAGCTTTATCTCAGACTAGAGCCCCTCAGGACTAAAGCAGACCTTCAGTTTTTAAAACAAATGGACCAGAACGGGTCAGATGAAAGGCTGTGTGAGTCACACCACTTTAACTATGAGGTGTGTCAATGTGGAAATGGAGACGTTAACACCATTTTGGAAGACTGACCTAAGCACAACTCATTTCGGATGCAGTCATTGAAAACAGTTAAAGCAGAGGAGTGTGACTCAGTCATTCCAGGTTCAGTGATGGGGATGAGTGTAGCTCGCACAGGGCTGTTACCAGCTGAGGACTGTTTTTCTATAATACTTTAGGTACTGAAGGTGCTGTAGATGTCGTAGGTACTGGAGATGTGATCCTTCCAGGACTGATGAAGGCAGTATAATAACCCTACCTGACCCTAAGTGACCTAGCCTGACATCAAACTCAAAAGAAAAGAAGAAGACAGGCCCGGTATACAATAACAACACATGGAATGGCATCAGAAAGTGCATGTACAGCAACTGGTCTGCCACGACTTGTGGAAACAAAAACACACCAACCAGAGATATTTTGCATTTAACACGGATCATCAGCAACAAGTTATAGACGACCACCAAAGGCCAGTCCGCAAGCGATGCCACAGAACATTTCAAATACGACATCTACAGTAGCATCAGAATTCAGGGTGAGTGAGTTTCTGTTGTTGACTGTATATTAACAACATGTCGTCAAAATGTTCATGTCCTGAAATGTTTCCATTATTGTTTGCAAACTGCAACAGCTGGCATCTGTTGTAGCAACGCTCCACACACAACGTTCACAAAGGCTAATGTTAGCTTGTTCAGGATAACGTAGCTCATAACATGAGCTGGATGCTTACAACATTAGCAGGCTCCAGTCATTACTGTTCAGTTTAAACTGCTGCTTGCACACTGACTATATGTTGGTGTGTGTATGAGTGTGTGCACTGTGTGTGTGCTAACACAAGAGTTGATGTTGTCTTTGTAACAAAAGGAAGGAGTACAATCCTAAAACACTAAACAAACATCCTGACTTGTTGTCATGAGGCAATGATTTGCACTGTGGACTCAGTTTACCTTCACTCAGCTTTATCAACTAACTAACAACTAAACTTCATTTGTGTGATTATTTAATTGTAACTTGTTTTACAAATTAATTCCCAAACTACAGCAGATAAGATAAGATGTCTTTTCAAGTGATAACCCATAGCTGCTGTAGTCACAAGTACGGCTATGTCATAAATAATTTTATGTTTTCTTAGAGTCACCCAGCAAAGCCACTGCAGACAGACATTCAACACATTACACTTCACATACACACACACACACACGCACAGACTGTGACAGGAGGAACTCAGCATCTGCCGCATCATAAATTCTCCGAAGAACATAAATCTGACTGTGGCTCAGGGTGAACAAGAGCACATATGTAGACTCATATATGTGACACCTGTCCCCAGCTTCAACTGGTATGGTAATGAAAACAATCTTTAAAGGCTCTGGGTGTGTGTGAATGGTTTCCAGGATGATCTCCGTCCACATGTTGTAAACCTGAATAAACTTCAACCTGAATAAATCTGCCATCTGTCTCTACAATTTAGCCTAATGTCTGTGTCCTTCCTGGTTTAAAATTAGTTTTGTCCATCTGCCTTAGCTCCAATAGACGGCTCCAGGCTTTCATCCATTTGATAAATGCAGCCAAGGATTTTTGCTGCTAAATTTTCACATCTGATATTTGGAGGAATGAGTTGAACTTCTTGTTTAAATTGATAATTTGTTTGCTTATTTTTTTTGGTGCCATTCCCACTTTAGACTTTCATAATCAGAAGATCGCCAATTATTTTCTTCAATTCAGTTCAACTTTATTTATAAAGCGCCAAATCATAACAAAAATGATCTCACTGCACTTTACAGCGTAAAGTCAAGACCTTACAATATTATAGAGTTTCAATCTATCGATAAGTCAGTTTGCCTTTAAAATGTCAGAGAATGATGAAAACTGCTTATTTGTATTTCCAAGAGCCCAGCGTGAAATATAAGATTCACAGTTCACTGTCACAAAAAAACAAATCCGACATCAACCATTCAGTCAGTAGGAGTCTTGACCTGAAACCCACTGTTTTCAAATTCTTATAAAATGATTCAGTTGCAAACTTTTCTCCCATTTCTCCATAGAATCTTTCTGATCGCTCAATTCTCCCTGCCTGTAATGCATCGCTCAAACATGCATGACTCCATACAGTTAAATCAATAAATGAATATCTAATCAAACAATATAAATAATCTACATTATGTTGGGGATGAGAAACAATGACCTGGTACATGTATAAACCAACCTGAGGCAGCCGGAGGTGTTCTTGAAGACGGTGGTCCACTCGGCATCGCGGGGCTTTGAGTCCTCGTTGGGCTCGTGCTCCCAGCCTGAGTGGGGGATAATGACCTCGTTGGTCATGGTCTGCAGGCCGTGGTTGATGATCACCATCTTCAGGGGCTCATAGGATGACAGATTCCACAGAGTTCCTGGAGGGAAGCAGAGGAGGAAGGAGAACAAAAGAGAAATTAAAAGACAAGGAATAGGTAGCAATGACAAGAAAGAGGGAGGGAATGTGGAGTGAGAAAAAATGTAGAAAGAAAGTGATATTGATGTGATATAATGTAAAATTGGAGCGCAGACTTTAAGATTGCAAATCAAAACCACATTCAGACTGGCAGTAAACCACATTTCAAAAGAAATAATGGAACAAAATTGGTTGTTCCTTAGCCAGTCGTGATGTCAGCTAGACATATTGGACTGTATTAAAGAAAAAAAATCATTTTAATATTATTATTATTCTCCCATGAGAGCTCAGCAGAGTACCACTATGTTGTAATCAATACTGGGTTTATATCAAGCCATCTCACTGTGATATCCCTATACTGCTCTCATAATATTGCTATAGGAATAGTGAGGTTTCATTCACCTTATGATCCTTTATGTCTGTAGCTACTGTGTGCATAGGATCGACGTAAATGATCTATTTTAGCGTTTCTGTTAACACAGACAACACACTGTCTTCTCTTCCAAACAATCCAAGCAGAAGAAAGAACATTTTTTTTATTTACCTGCACATTTCTAAAACAGGCAGCCTATTTCATACTGCTGGATATGTGCATCCTGAGGTTTCACAAAAAAGAGAGGCAGCCAGGCAGATAAAGTGGAGAGGAGGCCATTTTTGGCAGCGTGGCCAAGCAGCCAACCCAAACAAAAATAAAATGCTGTGTTAAAGCATCAGCATGAGATGATCAGACACATGGAGGCTGTGGAGTGAGCCAGCTTCCAGTTTGAGGAGAACAAAACGAAAAAAAAAACACTGAAGTCCATGTTTCACAGGGGTTATTAAGCCATCCTTCAGGGGTCTCTCTCTCTTTGTCGCTCTACAGTACCTCACACGGCCAACTATGGTTCCTAATACGCTGCTTGTACAGCTGAAAAGATTTGGGACTTGTATGATTATTGTTTGTCTATTATTCTTCGATTTAGTTAATTATTGTAGTAAAAGTTTAGGGAATGTAAACAGGAAGTATAATGTTGCTATGGATTCCTCATTGAGTTACTGTGGGCTATAGCTTTAGCCTTTTAAAAGCGAGATGAACATTAAAGGTATGTACATTAAATGTATACTGAATTAGCTATTTGTAATGTAACAATGGACATACGAACAACTTTCCATGGATTATTTGATACTGAAGAAAATTTTAAAATATTATGATTCTCAGACATGTTCTTTGATTATAATGACCGTCTTTTAAGTGGATTTATCAGAGTTAATTATATCATCAGAAAGTGTCCCACTGAGTTTAAAAATGTGTGTATCATGTCTGTGTGCCCAGATTTGATTTAAGTTATTTTTGATGCAAACTGTGGTAATTGGGCACTTTTTTATTGGAGCTTAAAGCACCTTAATTGCCTCCATGTGCTGTGTGTCTACTGCTGCCTCTAACTACGTCCTGTCTTTGTGAACTGGCCAAACTACAACACCTTTTCAGTGTTCTTCCCCAATGGGGAGGTGCACCTTTTTGAAAACCTCTGGACCAAAGGAACAATAACTGGGCACTAGGGCGTTAAAATTATCCACACATACAGGAACACACACACACACACACACACACACACACACACACACACACACACACACACACACAGAAGCACTCAAAGAAATGCACTCTGCATATTATAGAAATGCACTTGTGCACACACGTGTACAGACACCCACAGTCTATGATTCCCTCTTGCCCCACAATAACAGACCATTAGCGGAGCAGTGAAACTGTCATACTTCCTCGCTTTGCTCTTTAAAACGGTTTCTGTACATTTTCCAGACAGTCAATATTTCCTCTGTTAAATCATGCTCTCCACACAGAGAAAAAAAAAAAGTCTCAGCAGACAGACCCACACTAAAAATAACTCAAGTCCTTCTGGTGTGGTTGTGCCTGGAGAAAACTGGATTCCTACGCCAAGAAACTGAAAGAAAAAAACTGATGAGACTAATCCACATACAGTGTTATAGTTGAAGTCTGAAGGCGGTTTATGACCTTTATTCTCTCCCATCACATCTGTCCTAACCGAACTATCAGACAAAACAGATACACTGTACCTCCAGTCCCAATGTGTTTACAGTAGGTGACTCGACCGGCTTCCTGTGCGTCACAGACTACCAGGCCTCCAGTATCTCACTGGGAAGCTATTAGATGTGCAAGCTGAGGTGTGGCTCCACTCTAGGCCACATTCACACACACACGAGGTGTGATGGAGGATATTGAACACACTCTCAGGCCAATTTTATATAATCCTGTGTGCTTAACAGATCATGTTTATGGAACTTTGAAAGAGCTTAGTGCAGGGAGAGATTGAACATTTTGGACAGTGTGTATGATCTGCTGTAGCATTACTAAATTCTGGAATTCCTCAGATCTTGTACGACCGTCAATAACATCACATCCTTCTTATCCACTTCACAGAGTTTGATGGGTACAGAACATGTCCTGAGAGTAAACATTGACTTTCAGAGTAAAATTTCCCCAAAGCCTAAAACAATGAATGTTCAGGTAATTTACACTGTTTTAAATTTTGTGCTTCATGTGTTTACTGTAAATTTCATCTCTGCAAATTCAAAGTTGATTTCTTTTTTTATAAGCACTTCATGGTGCGTTAAACTTGGAGGAACACAAGCTGAAATGTTATTTAAACATATATCACTGAAGCTGTGATTGAAGGAATGACACTAGTATTATTTACGTTTGTTTTCTGCTTTTATTGCATATTGTGAGTATTGTAGCTTGGTCTATCTCCTCTGTTTGCACAAAGGTCCCATATTGTATAAAGTCATATTTCCATGTCTTTTTTTATTATAAAGCAGGTCTAGGTTCTATATTAATACTGTGAAAGTATCAAAGTGCTCAGTCCACAGAGAAATGCACACAACCTGTATTCAGAAACTGAGCCTTAAAACCAGCTGTCAGGACTTGTAACTTTGTGATGTCACAACTGAGAAGTCACCACTCTCAGCCATGCCCCAAGCTCCACCCACCTGGACCCACCATCCAACCTTAAGGAATTTGGTTTCTTGAGTGTTTACCTGAAATCTGCTATATTTTCATTCGATCACTCAAAAAACAGCCAATCAGAGGAAAGGCTCAAAGCCTCCTCTCTTCTGATTGGCTCCCTGACCTGTTGTAGCTAGAGCTCCAGAGAGAAGCCTGAGAGAGGAGATGTAAAACTACATTGAGATGGTTTTTGGCTCTTAAAACCACAAATATATCTTCTTATGGATCAATTATTCGAATAAAACACTGAAAAAGCATAAAATATGGGACTTTTAAGTGCTTTTGGCTGAAAATGATGAAGTAAAAAAAGGCCCTCCCTTTTCCCACGTTTCCTGTCTCTTCACTACCCCATCAACCCCCCACCCCTTCCTGACATAACATGAGAGAGCCAATGCTACACTATTTAGACTTTTTAATTTCATGCTAATGAACTACCCAGCACAATTAAATCCAAATAAAATAAGTTAAAATATGTGATGTTTGAGTTCAAAAGAGCATAGAATCCATATTAAAAACAATGGGCCTTTTATATCTATATAATTTTGCATTGCAGTGAGAGTCAAGTTTTTTGCTCTGGTGCATATTTCCTCCACCGTCCTCTTTCACATGGTCAGTTTTGTCATTTATTCCAACCAAAGTCACAAGAGCCAATGAGAGCGAGTATCAGCATCCAGGCATAAATCAAATTAACAACAAATGTGCTCTTGGGATGTGTGTGTGTGTGTGTGTGTGTGTGTGTGTGTGTGTGTGTGTGTGTACTCTGGTATGATGACAGCTAGCTAACATTCATGCCTGCCTGCCAGGCTGACAGCTTGATTACCCCCACTGTTGTGTCATTAGCATTAGTTTTAGATGTGACAAGCAACATCCAACATGCAGGCTACACACAAGGAGGCAGCTGGCAATGGCTTAACAAAGACAAGCAGAGCATAAAGAAAACTTGTTACTAAAAGGACAACATTGAAGCCTGATGTAAAAGCCTTGTGTTTGCCTGCTATGAGATTATTGTTGCATTATTTTTCTACATCATCATAAAACATCAACAGTCCAAACCCAACATGGCTGCAAATGTATTTCCTGTGAAATACAGCAGCATCCATCTGAAACTTGTCTTGCCTTGGCCAGTGCTTAAGCAAAAAAGCAATTTGCAGAAACAACCAAGGGCTCATATAAACCTCAGTGCTTCAAAGTAAAGAAAGATTCCTCAGCCTTGATGCACAAAGTATCTCTCCGTCCCCCCTGGGCTGTCCCCCATCACCTGCACTATTCCAGCTGAAACACTGCTCAGGCCGGAGGAATCAGTCAGCTTTACACTGATCACATATGCCAGAGGGGAGGAAAAGGCATGTCTTTGCCGTGGCTGCGATCCATCAAGTACGACCGGCATACAGCCCACAGACAGAACGTTATTAAAGATGACAAGGAGCTGTGGAAGTGACGATCTCCATCCCACGTCCTGCCACTGTTTCAGAGCTGTGACGCCGTTATTCCATTTGCTGTCCTCCGTCAGACTGTCAGAGGTGGGTGTGGCAGGAACGACCTGCTCGCTCACAGGGACTGAGGCAGATACTGAGCAACTGTGATGTCAAAGACTCACTTCACACCTGATAATAAACATACTCACACTGAGTTTGGGTTTGTTTGATAGAAATTACACCTGATTTTAAGACGCTCCATCGATACATACTGAAAGAGGTAGGAGACTGTCAGAGTTCATTTAGGTTCCTTTGAAAATGAATGCCAACTCTGTGCTCGCTTAAAGGACTAGTTCAACATTTGGGGAAATATGCAGATACATATTCAATACAGGAAATGTTAATTTATAACCAGCAGCTGGTTAGCGTTAGCATACAGACATGAGTGGTATCAATCTTCTCATCTAACTTTGAGCATTAAACTGCTGAATTATTCCCTCAAAAATCTAAAACTACACAGCACAGTTAGCAAGTAAACCACTGAGTCACCAAATAGATAAATAGCAGCCATATACCGGTGAACAACAACTTAATATGGACTGAAAGAATATGCATATGGATATGCAAAATATTACAAGGAACAATCCAAGAATAGCTGTGACGCTGGTTATTTTTCCAAATGCAGGCTTAGTGTAGGTTATGTGTGCAATTGTTGCTGTATTATGCAGACAGTAATAGAGTTAGAATTAATATTGGTTTGAGGGGAAAGAACATGGTCAGAAGGTAAAAGTAAAAGAAGAGGATGAGAAACTTAGATAACATTAGAATCAGGTCCGCAGGCAGCTTGCGAGTAGGCTACTAGTCCTTGTCAGGATTAAGATGCTAAAGACCCAAATGCAGACTCTCAGACAGGGTTGGTTTGCTTCAAGGATTTATTCACCAAAGGAAAAACACAAAGTCTTACTTAAAGGGGTGAGGCATGTCCAGTCCTGGGAAGCAGGAAATCAACGAACCAAAAACCAAAAACCAAGGCGAAAACTCAGGAACATAAAAGTATAACAGGAACACAAGGAATCACAAGGAGGACTGAACAGGAGCATGAGGAGGAAACTCAACAGGGGCAAAAACCGGAGCTAAACAGATGGACTGACAAAGACAACTGGGAGCACAGAGACTGAATACACACAAGGAGAGCAGGTACCAAGACACAGGTGTAACACATTAGGGAAGGGCAGACAATCACAGCGGAGGGAAAACAAGACAAAGACAGGCAGTAAAACAACAGTGGAAACACAAGGAACGCTTCTTCAAAATAAAACAGGAAATCAACAAAAATTCAAACAAAAAGTCGAGAGAATGAGTCCCTTCGGGGCAGACCACGACGGTCCTTATGTTAACATACTCACTGACAGACTACTGAACATTGTGTGGCTGACAGGACATGGAGCAGACGTTGAGTGAAGCTGAATAAAGTTGAATGAGACTATAACATCAAGAAGTTATTTGACTATGACAACACTGAAGCCCTCAGGGCTGTCGGTGGAAGCTTCGCCTATGGCACCAAATTAGCCAGAGGCAGTGTTGTTGTGTTCGGTCTCACACTGTCCCGCAGTGAGTTCAATCCCCATGAATAGATACTCGCTTGTTCCAAAATCAAAATCATTTCTTTTGTGCTCTTAGTGTTTCATTTAATGAAACTGGTCTGACACCAACCAACAAAATTCATCCACCCAAACAAACACACGTCTGTTTCACAAATGATTGCTCTCTGAACCGCCTGCCTACAGTTCTGAGTGTGCTTTCAAGCAAGGCGGGGAAAAAAAAAAGCTTAGCTCTGATTTGTGGAATTGTTTTATTTCCACCTCCAGGTTAGCTTTCTCCCAAGTTTGTTATCTAATACAGACAGGATTCCCAGCAGGGCCATAAATACAAAATGCTAAGACTTTACCATGACCTTCCATAACTAAGTCAAACTGCTTTCAAGATCTAAAAATGTTATTGCTCCCTGGTTTATTAATGTTGTTTATCTGCTGAGAAAAGTTCTAAAGGGGTAAACAGTCTGGTTGAGTTGGTCGTGAAGGAAACCATCTAAAGAGCAGCATGGAATGAAGTAAATGTGCAAAACAAGTTGTAAAATATAATGTGATATATTCATGTAAACAGAACCCATTCAGCTATAAAAATACCTCCAGACCTCTGAGAGAGTATGTATACATTTGCCATGGCTGAATCTCCATAAATAAGAAAATACACGGGGGGGGTTTCATCTGTATGTACTGTATGTAGCAACAATCCTGCACACCTGTGATCCGCTTTTGGTTTGTCTTAAATCCAATCCAGCTGCAGGGCAAGTTGAACATGCACATTATTACCTGCCTCTTCAATCTTTTATCGCCACAAACAGGCACTTTTGATTTGTCAGATTTTTGTCAGAGCTTGACATAAGCTAACAATGCTTAGATCAAAACATGTGTGTGTTAGTCAAAGTAAATGGAAGGATGAGGAGCAAAGGAGACAAGATGTGATCTGAGTGTAGACAAAAGCTTACGCTCTGTTTCTCTATTTACTCCCTTTCCTTCCCTCTATACCCATCCCCCTCTCTCTATCTGATACCTGGGTGTGAGGGCTAGAGGGACTGGGACAGGGACTGGGAACGGCACTGGAGCTGTGGCTGAGGCTAATTCAATTTTCCAGGCACCACTGGCAGGCATGTTGCTCTTCAAGCAAGACTATTAACTTAGCTCTGCCCATTACCGTTCTCCTCCCTCCTCTCCTTCTCCTCCTCACCCCTTACACCATCCATTACACTCTCCGTGGTGAAGACAAAGGGTGAGGCAGTTTGGAAAAAACGGAGGGCGTTGGAGAGACATGGAAGGAGGAAGAGAGGGAGGAGACCGCAGCAACTGTTCCCCGTGACAGCAAACAGAAAGTTAAGTAAGAGAAATGGAAGATTTATACAATGTGTGTGCATGTGTGTGTGAGATGAATCCCCAGAAAGCAGTTATGAGGTAGGAGGGGCTATTCATGCACACACACAACACATGCTGTCCAGACACACAAACACACACACAAACACACACACACACACGTGCACACACACACATATAGAGGATGATGAACTCTGCAGGTTGTCTCATGGATCATGGTGGAGGACCTCAGATATGTTGACCTGTATGTCAGTGAGTATGAGTCACACCTACAGGAAGTGTATGTGGGGTAGGAACACACTCTATGTGCTGAATCTGAGCTGAGACCAGTACACTGAGCCCAAACCATCCTGTTGTTAAGAATCAGCTTAGGTCCAGTTAGTGTCAGACACGTGGAACATGGTGGAGGTGACGCAGTGTGTTTGATCACATACTTAGTGAAAACACATCGATCACTGCTGCACGTGTCTTCGGGAATTGAATTAAGATTTGTATTCTACAGACACGAGTATTCCTGGGATTTGATTTGAATACAGTAGAGTGCAGTAATCACTGTCCTTCACCGTCCTTGCGATGCCCTTGGAGAAAACCGCTGCCAACAGCTAAGCGGTGATTTACAAGTAACGGCTGCGTCTGCTGCCCCACATCCACAAATTTAGCAACTTCCAAGAAGCAGTAAAGTGGGCACGTGAAGCCTGTTCTGTTTCGAGAGCATTTCTGGGTCAAATGAGAAATGTGACAAAATCTGTGTCTTTTACTGGGTTCCTTTTCGTCCACTGTGATTTATAATTTAAAATACATTTTCATATCTGCCTTGAGATTGGCTGATAGTATCTGAAAATCCTTTTCTCAGCAGACACATTTTGAGTGTCATAACAGGAAGAAGGCAAGTGCAGTTAATAACGCCAACATCTCATCAAGTGTCTCAGTGAGACCATTCAAGTGAGCCTGCATGCAAAACATCAGAGGAGGGATCTGGAAACCTAAATGGAATGCAGCCATTACTAAATAATGTTATTAATTACACCTGTGCTTTTCCTGCTGTGACTGTGTGAAAAATGATTGCTCCAGGAGGCTGCTCAAAAATGTATGTACCTCTCCTACTGCTGTAAAATGTACATTCAGGTATCAATTGATGAAGAACATATTTTCATCAATATTTTTCTATTAACAATTGATGTAATGTGGAGACTAGGTTTAGTAAAAGACCCACAGATTAAATAATAATTACAGAACTCCGCAGTTGTCCTCAGCTCTGCTGAGCATTTTATTTTGTTGTTTTGGTTTTACAGCCACAAATGAACAAAGTCTCACTGCTCTCATCAACTTTGGTTCTAGCTCAGCAGAAAAAAAACCTCCAATAGACCCACTGTGCACCTAACAGACAAAGATGGCGACCAACTGGTGAACATGTTGGAGCACTGCGCAGGTAAAGAGCCGGTTGGCAGGAATTGGTGAAGACCTAAACAAAGCTCGAAGCAGAGTGAAGACTGGACTTCATGACTGCAAATCAATTCTAATGTTGCAACTTATCTGCTGCATGAGTAGACAGGCAACTAACACATTAGTTATAACAACTTCACTAGGTAATAATGGGTCAAAATTATGTTTGTAACTTATTGTGCTGCCCCCATGTGAACAAAAAAGGAGAATTTATATTGAAATGGTCTGAGGTAAGTACATCGTACTGTTTGTTGGTTGCTTTATTAACACCCTGTGTGTGTTTAGTTCTCTGAGGCGCTCATTTAGCTTCAGACAAAAACATCCACTAAATAGTGCAGCATATATTATGTTAAACTCAGAACAAAACAACACAAAGCTTCGGCATATAGACATGTATCTACACATCATTGCGCTTTTATCTTTCAGGCCCGCCACCTTGCACTGTATAGATTCTTCATCCAAAGGTGTGCAGTAAGCACCTGCCTGACTGGCAATCAACCAAACTTCGACACTACCTGCAGGAAAAACTAGAGACAAATTCGCTTAATAATCTACATTTCCACAGTGGGAACTGCTGGAGGGCACAAACAGCCCAGAGCCTACTGAGAGAGGGAAAACAGAATTACTCTGAACAGCACAAAGCTCTAAAAATATGAACCACTGGTCTGTCTGTCTGTCTGTCTTGTGTGTTGGAAAATAAAACCACTTGGTTCCTTCCACGTCACCCGTTTCCCCTGCAGAAAACAGAGCTCTCTGTGGTTTTACAGGGACAGCACAAACTCCAATGGCAAACTCTTAAAACACATGGACTAAGAAAAGGGGCCTCTATTTAAAGACCCCCAATTATATTTAATTGTAGAAAAACACGGCCAATTCTAGCCACACGGGCTGAGGCTGTAAGCTGAGCTTGCATTGTGACTGGCCTGTTTTCACTGGGGCCAGAGCACTGGCAATGGAAACCTAAAGCTGGAGACAGAGAGAGAGAGAGAGAGAGAGAGGACAGGAAGAAAAACAGCGAGCGCGTAGATAGTGAATGAAGGAGAGAAAAAATTAAATTGAGCGAAGGAGGGTGGATAATGAGTGAGAGAGGGAACGAGCAGAAAAAAAAAATAAAAGAGCCTCCCTCCACTCTGTCCTCCTTGTCTTGTGGTGCAGGGTTATTTTTAGCTACGATGGGGAGCAACACGATGCTGTACAGACAATCATTTCTGCTGAGGCACAGTCATCGCTCACCACGACATCTCTGTCACAGCAAAGGAAACACACACACACACACACACACACACACACACTTACACTTGCATGCACACTACAGTTCAACAAGCATGGGTTTTTAGGAACCGGTATCTCTGTCAATAGCTTTGAATTGAAGCTGTCAATAGCCAGTGTCTTGTACTGATATTCACTCTTCAGGGCCACAGCCTCACAGATCTTCACAAAATAAAATCCATTTAGAAACCATGAACAGCTGCCAAACCGCGGCTTGAAAACAAATTTCCTTCCCTACACAATGTGAAATTACCTAAAAAGTAACCTCTTCTCTGTCTCGGGGGGTGCATATTACTGTATCTTACACTTTGTGGGCAACTTCACAGAGGTCAAGTGCATCACTTTAAAGTGGTTCTCGTTTTTCACACGTGCAGTGAAAACAAAAAGCCCCTTCCCAGATGGCAAAGCGTGCATACTAGCCAAAGTGTGTCAGGTCAAACCAATCGTGTTGGGGATTAGCTGAGTACTTGGAAAGACACACATACGCGCACACACACACACACCCACACACCAACACATACACACACACATACACACAAACACCACTATATTCTACAGTTGGCATTTACCGGGTCAAGGAGAAGAAACCCTATGTTGGTGTCTGAATCAATACCTTCTCTTCCAGGAATTAAAATATATTTTCATTACACAATGCTTTCCTTCTAAAATCAGTGTTTATATCCCAGATGCTTTTCCATTTTCTATGTCTCCTCCTGCTCACAGTTAAGTCATCAAATATCACAACTCTGATTCCAACTGTGATCCTTGTGACCATTTATTTGGGAGAAAATGGCTTTCTGACAATGTAAAGAGCTCATTAACATTTGTTGCTCTTTTAACGAGGGGACGCCTGGCATTCAAACAAATGAGAAAAACAGCATTTGAGCTTTTCTGTGATATAAGCAACACTGTGAAAACTGTTGCAAAAACACTGAGGTGTGGAAAACTGCTTCTTACTATTAGTATGACTCACAGCCCTGCATTACTATGCAGAGTATAGGATTATGGCTGCCAACTCAGTGTATTCCTGGATGGAATATTTAAGAGATGGAAGTCTGCAGCCGGTGACTGGGAAAGACTAAGGTATCAGCACTTTTATACTTACACGATGGGTAAAAGAGTTTTGAGACTAATTAGACAGACAGAGGACTCCTACATTTCGTGGAGGAGACGGCCGACTTGGCTACAACAGTGCTACGCAGGTGGTTTTTGAATAATCCAAGAACCCTTTACCTGTGGCAGAGCAATTTTAAATGATGTTTTAGTTAAAGAAAAAGCAATCAGATATATCCACTGCACTTATTTCAAGTCATTTCATCTACATTTTTATGTAGTTTGATGGAAAATATGAATGTACAGTATGTGAGACTTAATACAATGCTGTGGTTGCAAGCTTTGCAGTAAAATTGGTGATGTGGTTAAGACAAATAAAGTCATGAGTTTAGCAGAACATTTTTCTGATATTGATCTTCCATGATACGGGAAACAGTCATTTATACCAGGCTACCCAACATACACATGTTGTTCCTCCTAGATTGTGCTCTTTTTTTTATGTGGTAATAACACCGGAGTAAAGCAGCTTAACAAGAAGTCGGAAAACAATCACCTGCTTGGATTGTTTTAACTTGATGTTTTTAAATTCAATCACACATGAATTTTAATAGCTGATGTTGTTGCCTGGCAGCACGGTGGTGCAGGAGCAAACGCTGTTCCCTCACAGCGAGAAGCTTCTGGGTTTGAAACACTCAGCTAGGTGGGGCCTTTCTGTGTGGAGTTTGCATGTTCTCCCTGTGTGGGTGCTTTGGTTTCCTCTGGGTGCTCTGGTTTCCTCCCACAGTCCAAAGCCATACAGCTTAGGTTAACTGGTGACTGTGAAAACTGCCTATAGGTGTGAATATGGGCATGTCTGTCTCCACCTGGCAACCCTCCATCCAAATCTGTTTCCTAATGACTAGGTATTGATACGAATGAGTGAGCAATGTGCAAAAAAAATCATATTAGATACTGTGATTGTGATATGAGTCATGATTTTAGTGGGAATTTTTCAATTTTATTTTCACTAAAGAAAAATATGAATATGATGATGATGTGATTTTTGCTGGGGTCTGCACATTACATATGCATATGTATATAAAATGTTGATTCTTACCGGTGATGAGCTCTCGGACCTCCATGTCATTGGTCTTCCTCAGCAGGCGGATGAGGGCTGGGATGCCGTCACAGTTCTTGATGGCCACCTTGTTGTCATTGTCCTTGCCGTAGGAGATGTTGCGCAGGGCACCACAAGCTTTGCGGTGGACCTCAGATTTGGGGTGGTCCAGAAGGCCCACCAGAACAGGAATCCCCTTCAGCTGACGTACGTCCTTCTTAATCTTGTCATTTTCATAACACAGGTGCTGCAGGTAGGCAGCGGCGTTGGACTTGACCGGGTCGATGGGGTGGCCCAGCATGGCGATGACCTCAGGGAGGTCTGGGTCACGCCAGCGCGGGTCCTTGCGGATGCTGTCGATGGAGGGTGAGCGCCGGCCGCCCATGCGGTCCAGACTGGCCATGCTTCCTCTCTCTGGCTGGGCCAGAGGCGCTGAATACATGCCATGGATATAAGGGTGGCGCTCATCGATCAGCTCTGCCTCAATGGGGTCGTCCGGGTACCCTCTGGAAGACAAGAGAAGAGAGGACGATGAGGACGAAGGAGATGGACGAGGTAAATGGAGGGTGACTCAGACAGATTTGTCTGAGAGAAGAATTAGTTAGCCGCGGGAAAGACTTTGAGAGAAGCCAAGCGAGGTGAGAGCCACTGACTAATGAGGGGAGAAGGGATAGCAGAGGATAGGGTGAGTGAGAGGTGAAACGATGTGGGTGTTGGAGGGGAAAAAGGAAGGAGTGCAGGACAGTGAAGGAGAGACACTGATCTGTAGTGTGGATCTGTTATTAACAGGTATGTTAGAAAGACTGTGGCGGCACGGTGAGCACCATTCTCCTTATTATTCCTCCCTGTCAGGTGGTAGCAACAAACACGTCAGACTTCAGCAAACATAAAGTTGCAGAGAGTGATTGAGAGACAGGAGAAGCCTGCACAAAGAAAAACTAGGCAGTTCACAAAGACACAGGGACAAAGACAACAGCAAAGAAGAAGCTTTGAAGGAAAAGTCATATGAAGTTTTTTTAAGAAGCCACCTTAGAGAGGGGATGTGGTGACTTCTCCCTCAGGGAACAGAGAAAAGAAGTGTGCTGTCCCCCCAGGGAGCACTAGGAGCCCCCATTATGCCCCGAAGGCTGCCTTTGCTCACAGTGCCGAACACTAGCATGCAGTTGCTAAAATGATAACGACCATCTCTGCGGGATGTATCTGCCAGCATTAGACTCAGTGGCATCGCTGCTCTTGGGTCAGGGACGTGAACAGTATCGAGCTCTCGTCGGGAATAAGTGTTGGGGAAGAGGGGAGTCGCTTTTGAGGGTCTTTAGGGGGTTTCCTTCAACCAATCTCTATTTCCCAAGCTTGTCAGAGTCTATGAGCTACACTCTGTTCTCTAGTGTTCTCAACAGCCTCATCAATTCTCTATGTGAACATGGGCGAAAATATAGGCCTTCAATTCCAATGACAGATCATTTGTAGCAGGAGTTCAGGCGACTTATTTTACTTAAAGCTCTTTAATCACAGGAGCGATTTCTCACAAAGATGGAGTCGGGAGAGTCACATTTTACACTGGCAGAGAAGTTGCACGAAATATTTTTTGAAACTTCACAACTTTTTGAGCAAACACCACTGAGTTGTTTAAAGGGACGGGAGAATGTTTGGCAGGAAAAGTTATGACATGGGGAGAGGAATTTAATTAGGGTTGTGTAGTTATGCACAGCCTTTATCACCCCACCCACCCACCCCACAGCTTGAGACTTGTTTACCCTCGTTACATAATCCAGCTGGTCTCCTCTCACCATCTTTGATGTATGGCGGTTGGTGGTGCAACAGAATGGTGGCCAACGCCGTTGGTTGGCAGGGAGTTCCAGACCGAGTTCTAATTTTAATGAGTTTTATGTTAATTATGTGTTTTTACAGTTCTTCTCAGGCATGCTGAGGAAACTGATAGGAGATGAACCGGGAGAAAAAACTCCTGACTGAGCAGTGTAACGAGATTCTGAATCCTCCATTCACACGGATGGAGAGAGGATTGATGGAGATGGAGTCACGCACCACTGCAGTCGAGTACAGCCCGACCAAGTTCAAAGAACCCCAACGCAGACCGCCTGTGGCAAACTTTGGTGTCATGGGCACGGATCAAGAGGCAGGTGCTCTTCCAGACAAAAAAAAAGAAAAAAAAAAAAAAAAAGCTAACCTAAACCAAAGTGGATCTGGAGTATCAGTGCTGTTTATTTCTCTTTTAAAAGTATTTTTTTCCCAGCTTTGTGGAGCAGTTTGGACAGCCATAAACTTCTATACGCAGCCTGTAACCACAGTATGGAAGGAGGGACCAATCAGGAGCCTGATTACAGCACATCATTTGGAGAACAACTGCTGCTCTGAGGTTTTGGCAAAAACACTGAACCTTATGACAGACTGTGTGGAAAAAGAAGGAAATCTTCGAGTACGTGCGCATGTGTGCACGTGTTGGTGGTTACTAAATGCTTCCTTGCGCACACCAAGATCTAAACACACACTCGCGGGCCGTCATCCAGCTTTCAACTGCTGTGGGACACTGGACATGACAAGGCAACTGGAGGCAGGGACAGGCCGTCCTAAAGAAAGGGCAGTACACAACCTCAGCATCTCTCTCATTATCTGTCACACTCTGTTTGTGGCACACTTTGTCTCGCACACACACAGACACACACTTCAACACACAGATGAGATGTACAGTTGTGTAGATGGTGGCTCATTTAGATCTGTGCCGATGCGGCAGGGCTTTTGGCAAAGCAGGCGTCGTGAGGCTGAGTGATGGGAATGTCAGGATTTGCATTTAAATTGGCGCCATTGTGTGTACAGGGAGGGGTGTATTCATAGGATGTGAAAGGGCCCTCCACTGCCAGACGCGATGCTCTGAGCATGATTACAGCGGATCACTCTCCTCATGTTAATCGAGCTGCTGGATGTCCGGGCTATTTCTGTGTATCTGTGCGCTGGTCTCTGTTTTTTTTTTTTTTTTTTCGTTCTAAGACACAAAAAAACAGAAGAAAAGATAAGCAGATACAGATACAGATACGAGATGTTCACAAAGTTCAGGACTGGACTCTCTCGCTAGTCTTCCTCCCCTTCATCTTCTGTCTGTTACTTTCATCAGCCTTCAATCACAGCCATGCCTGACCCCTCGTCTTTGGCGGGCCCGGAAAAGGAGATTACAGACTCCGAGGAAGTGTTCACATTACATCTCTGCTGTGTTTATGAGCTCTTCACTGACTGTCTCTGCCGAGCACGCTGCTCATTTTGAATTATGGGCAATAATTGTTTTATGATACACAAGAGTCTTTGTGGGACAAAGAACAAAGAACAAGAAGAAAAATAAAAAAGAATAACAGCAAAGCTGGAGTGTTTATGTCTCGCCACTTCCTAATTTCTCAGGCTGTTTTGACGGCATTATTCACTGCCAACTCTGCTTGTTTTCATTCAATTAAAGGAGAATGACATTGCTCAGAAGTTTCTCCTATAATTTAGGGGATGCTTCTGAGAAACCTCAAACATGACAGAAGGGGAGTATCATATTAAACGCAGTATTTGGCTCTCAGTGAAATCCTCTTGGCATAATCGAGGAGGGCTGAGCTGGCCAGTATCAGATCACTTCCATGGGCTGTTCCCTACAGACACCACTGGATTAGAATGAGACCCCCTCCCTCTCAAATAAGCGATGAGTGTCTTTGTATGTGTGTATTTATATCTCTCTATGTGTGTGTGTGTGTGTGTGTGTGTGTGTGTGGTGACTCCTAGATGCAGGTGTCCAGGTGAAACGGAGCAGGTCGCCCAAGGAGAGATGAGCCATTAGAGATTGGCTTAAAAACGCCCCTGTAGTATGGCAGAGTTCAAAAGCAGCTATTAATCACGATGCCGTGAGGACACACACACGCACGCACGCACGCGCACACACACACACACACACACACACACACACACACACACAGGATGGTGCTCATGGACACGCACACTGACACGCACATAAAGGATGGATTGGGATGGGGGAAGATAGAGTAAGATGCACTCACATCCAGACAGTGGAAGAGAGAGAGAGAGAGAGAGAGATGAGACAATCATATTTTATCTGTAAAAGCCGAGGACTGATACTGAAATACTATAAACCTTTATTTATCAATGTTCCGAGCAAAGTTTTAAAGTGCTTCAAAATCAAGAAAAATCGAGACTGAATACTGACAAAACTCAGTAAACAGAAAGACCAATGACAGAGTAAAAATTGCAGTCCAGACATGTAGATAAAACTAATCTCAATTAAAAAAGATGAAATAAAACAGAAAAAGTCAACAGATGAAGATAAACATGTATTTCACTGCAATTTTTTATTTTCAATTTTAATTCTTTCTCTCCTTCAAGCTTTTCTAATTCCAACACATGACTGTCTGAAAACAAAACACTGGTAACACAGCTAATGACAGCAGGCCTCCATCCTGCGGGACAATAAAACACTAACGCATCGATGACGAAAGTTCATATTCATATGATTCAAGCCATTTTCATCAAACTGCGCAGCGAGCCCTAGAGGTTTCTGCATTCGACATGTATCTTCCCTTAATTTGCCGCCCATCTCTACATTGCAGATATGCGAACACTAAAATCCAAGAGTGAGGCATGCCCACACATCCAAGGAACCTCATCGTTCCCATCCGTCTGCGAACACGCGGCGGATTCCACGGCCGTGACAAAACGAGCGCCTGGTGCCGATGCGTGAAGCTGTTATAGCTCTAAACATCTTCATTTTTGACGGCGCATAATTGAGAGCTTGCAATGCCATGATAAGCTGTAAATAAACCACTTTAATTCCAAGATTCATTACAGCACTTTGGAGTCACCGCTTCCGTCTTGGAAGAATACTAATGGCTGCGTGAGCGCACAGGAGAGGGGGGGGGGGGGGGGGGGGGAAGTATGCCTATAGTGTACTGATGTTTTGGTGTTCACGTCAGCTGATACGAGTGCAGGAGGAACGGGGGGAAAGCAGACAGAAGGAAATATTTGTGATTTATTTTCTGCCGCAATTAGCCAGTCAGCAGTCAGTCAAGAGCGGCTTCAAACGCGTGTGTGTCTATGATTGGGCATTTCATGCGAGCGGCTGTGAGTGTGTGTGTGTGTGTGTGTGTGTGTGTGTGTGTGTGTGTGTGTGTGTGTGTGTGTGTCCGTCTGTGAGTGTGTGTTTCGGAAAGGGGTGTATGTGGCTGTTAGGGCTGTGTTGTGACACATGTAAGGCAGGCTACAAATTGCCTGTCACAGCAAGTGCCTCTCACTAGGCGGATGGGGGAGTGACTCATTTTCTGAAGATGTGGATTCTTATTGACTGTTTGTGTGTGTATGTGTGTGTGTGTGTGTGTGTGTAAGAGAGATACTGTGTGTCTAAGTGTCAGAGCGAAGTCAAAAGTGTGTAAAGACATGGAGTCTGATTAGGCATCTGCTCTTTCGTGTCTCACACACATCAGTGGAGGGGCCATTAAATTCAGCTTGTTGCGTACGCATGAATGTTTGTGTGTGCGTGTGTGTGTGTGTGTGCGCGTGTGTGTGCATGTGTGTGAGCTTAATTAAGAAGGAAAAGCGAAACTCTCGCGCTATCGAGACAGCAGCAAACCTGGATTCAGCATCACCTTTGATCGTGACAAAAAACACACACACACAGATTAAGAGACAGACTCTTTCCAGTCTTCCTCTTTCTTGCCTCTCGACCTCAGCTCTCCTCCTTTAGATCTGGCTCCGGGCCCAAACATTTTGCCCACAGATTGGTGGAAAATTGTAGACAAGTCGAAAATATCCATTTTCTTCAGGTCACTGCTCAAAAAGAAGTCTTTAAAACACACTTCCCACCAACTCAATGTCAAAAACCCTGCATCAAAACACTTTTTTCTCCAGGGTTTCCAGCCCTCCCTTTGGGTGGCAATGAAATGATCGGAAGCTATTGGTGGACAAGAGTCCACTTTGGGATCTTATTGTCGAAGGCTAACAGGCTTTTTTTCTGCCTCCTGGAGCCAGGGGTCATACTCCTCTCAACAAAGGTTAATAACTGACAAAAGCTTCCCGTCCTCTCCCACTCTCCCTCCATCCTGTTTATCCTCCCTTCCCTCCCTCATCACATCTCCCGGTATTCCCACCTCTTTACCTCTGACACAAACACATGTTCGCTATCCATTTCCAGGAAAAGTGGCAATCAAAGGCTCGTTTTGTCCTTGCTTCCTTTCTCAAGCAAGTTGCTCAAGGAGAGGAGACATCTGTTTACTTGAGCACAGTGTAATGTAGTCTTTTTTATGGCAAGAACAAGACAAGTATTCTTTATTCTCTCTTATCTTAACAAGCCCCATCTCATCTAATGTCAAGGCAAAGTCTGTGCTCATGCATGTGAACAAGAACACACTGTCCAATGTAAAAAGAAAAACATGTATACTGTATGAACTCGCACACCTTCAAGAAGTCTTCAGAAAATGAGTCGCTCCCCCTTCTGCAAAGCATTATCTCCTGTAAGCTCCAGTCGGCTGAATCTTTCAGCCCGAACACAACTGTCAGGTTTTATGTATCAACACCAGGTACTGATGTCGACAAACAACTAATATGCAGATTAATCTGTGTGCTGTCTTTGCTTTGAGGTAGATTAGCAGACCTGCATAGAAAGCAAACCTCTACTCTTAATCTTTTTTGCATTTCTCCTCACCTGACGCGGGGTCCATCACGCAGAGGTTCCCGGTGGGTGCGACCCCGGTTGGCCCCCTGCAGGGTGCGTCGGTTGGCGGTGGAGTAGTCGGGCTCCAGCTCGTACGGCTCCTCTTCCTCAGGACCCAAGCTGCGGCGATCATCCTCCAGGCCGTACGGCTCAGGCTGGAAGCGCTCCGGCTGTGAGCGGTTCAGATCCACAGTGCTGGTGCCCATGGGAACCTGCGGCTGGGCAACATGGCCATAGTCATCCTTGCGAATAGGAAGCGTGTAGCTGTTCTCCGGCCGGTAGCTGTTGGGCAAGTAGGGGTAGCGTGGCGGTCGGAAGTTGACGCCACGTGACAGGCTGCCATAGTTGTCCGTCAAATCGGCGTAGCCGTCGTGCAGGCCGTAGTGGCGAACGTACTGGCTCTCGGGCGTCTCGCCGTATGAATCGTTGTAGGAGTTGTTGTAGGAGCGTGTCAGGGTGGAGGTTGCTTGAGGAGTGATGAAGCGGTCACCTCCGTTCTTCAGGTAGCGCCTGTCAATGGAGTCGGTGTAGCTGCCCAGTGGGGATGAGCCCTCAGGCAGGGGCAAACCATCGGGGCCGAGGGGCACCTGACGCACTGTCCGTGTGGTCACCGTCTTCACCATCTTGGTCACCTGTGGAGGGCAACAGATACACGTGTCAGATAGTCTAGCTTGTAAAAGTAAAAGAGACAAATAACCATGGCATGATAACTTTGAACATTACATACACATACATATAATAACATTTGAATATCAAACTTAATGCAGTTAGTTCAATCCTATACACTTTGCAGTTAGTTTTCCTTCATTGTCTGGAGAGAACTGTGGTGCATTATAATGCTATAAAATGATATTTCATAAAATCATGAGTTCCTGAAGATTCAAGCATTATACAAGTGTTCCTTTTTTGTTTTTTTGTTTTGCATTTTATGGCTTTAATTGATAGAATCAGTAGAGACAGAAAGGAAATTCAGGGAGCGAGTAGCGGAGTGACATGTAATAAATGGTCCAGCCAGCCGGGAGTTGAACTGGGGACTCACTACTCAGGGCATATGAGCCCATGTGGTATGTGCCCTAAACATTCAGCTCTAACCCCATATACAGTTGTTTTTACACATTTTCATCAGTCATCAATTTTAAATTCTACTAACAAAAGAACACTGGCCGCACTCAGGGAGGAACCTCTTCTGCACTGGAGGTGGATACTAACTGATCAATATCCAATCGTAAGACCAGTGTCACCAGTTAATAACTCTTCACACGTGCTCTGACCTGTTGACAAATACTGTCAGCCAAAATGCTGCATATCCACAGTTAACTGTCTTGGCCTTAACTGTCAGCCTCCTGGATTGTGTTGTAACTGAGCCATCTTGAAAGTGCTTCAGCTCCACTGGACCTTGAATCCCCTCTGTCCCCAAGAGGAGCGCATCACACTCCGTAGCAGGTAGACTGTGATAACCAGACCTGGATGCATCTGTCCCTCACGCTCACCTCGTCCTATTGCTAAATAACTCCACTGGCTCCGCTGTCACTGAGGCCGTCTGACTGGAGAATTGCAGACAGCGACTCCCCTCCCTCCCTCGGCTCTCCGCCCATACAGAAACCAATTTGCTGCCCAGTGAATTCTGCTGTGGCCGATAATTGGCTATTTTGTCCGCGGCTATAAATTCATCTTCAAAATTAATGAGGTTGATGAAAATTAATCGTTGTCTGCGGGGGTACAGGTCTGATGCAGTTCGTGTTGTGCCTGACAAGGTGTTGCATAGAGGTTCATTCCCCCTTGACGAGCACAGTTCGACAGTCTGAATTACATGGGGAACAGGAGGAGGGAAAAAAAAAAAAAAAAAAAAAACACCACTCCGTTTATTCCTGTTTCTGATGGCTTTAATTTTTGACACCAACCCTCTTAATTGTAATATGTTTTTTTATTTTCCCATCTAGGCCATAATTTTAATTTTAATCAGGAGCGAGCAAAGGCATGTAACAACATCAAGAAACCACAACGAACCATTAACCCTCGCTACAGAGGAGGCTGCCAAGAGCAAACGCACAAACCACATATCCGTTGTTCAACACGCCATCCTCATTAACTTGGTTGAAACAAATAGAAATTTTCACTGTCCTTGTTTCTTGATTACTCCCTGACTGTGAGCTACATAACAAAGCCTTTTTCAGGAGTGCCAAGGTTTATTTCCATGTTTGGAGTAATTACTGAGTAATTTACGTTTGTTTCTGAAGCAGTTTTGCCTTGGCTCCGCATAGTTAAAAATAAAGAGCTCAGTTGCTTGATTCGCATTAGCTAAAGCCCATGTATAACCTTCAAATAGCAAGCTCACGTCCGTCCTCTTGATTCACAGTGGTAGACCATGGCAGAATCATATCATGGGCCCTAATGCTAACTCCGGGATTCAAGGGGACTGCAGGGGCCAGGGCTGAATATCATACCCCTGCATGTGCTCATAATAAATGCCATTTGTGAAATAACATTTTCTGCCTTCCGGAGAGAGAATAGTGTCAGGAGGCTTTTGTTCATATCTGGATATTCAACTTTTATTTACAGTATCATCATATTTTATTCTGTTCTGTTCTGGCTGTCAGCGCTGAGAGGAGAGCACGGTGAATGCTACAGCTTCCCAGCCTTGACATGCCCAGCTGCCTTGTACTAACACAGCTTTTTAGGTGATTTGCAAGGGCTGCAAAGGGAACCATCACACAGGTTTCAAACACTCTTTGATGTATGCTCAAGTTCACAAGGCGTTAAACAGTCACGCAAGGGGAAGTGAGAGGAGGCGAGGGACCTGCGTTTCAGAGGAGCCTCTGAAATATGCTGAAGCGGGGTAAACAGAGCTAAAAGAGAATTGCTAAAACTGCAAGAGTGAGTGTGTGACTGTGTGTACACGTACAAATACTTGTGGGAATTCTACATGTCGGAATACACTATAGATTCGTATGTGTGTTTGCACATGTTTGGACAATCACGATTGTAGTGAAAAGTGTTTAGAGCGACCACAGGCAGTTAGACACAGGAGTCAACTGTTTACCAAGCTTTTAAAAATGGAGGGAAAGGCTGCAGGCGTCGAACTGTCCACTTTACGGTACTGTAAAAGGTTTCACAACCTCTGCGGCATTCAATTTATTGAGAGCTTAAATGGACACGGTGGCCGGAGGTTAGTGGGAGAGGATGAGGTAGTAATTCAGGTTTTTAAGCAGCCTGTGATTGTGAACCCTGCGATTCATTTTCCAGCGAAGATGACAGGAGTAGAAATTGTTAGTTTCTCCACAATGACAGCGAAGTCAAAGTGGATAAATGTGGGCCTCTTTAAAACGTGACGTTAAAGGGAAAATGCAGACAGGGGGAGGGGAGAGCACAGCAATGATCACACAGGCATCCGCATCCTTTACTGTGTCTGTCTCGGAAGCGGTGGGACTCGACGCGGAGACCGGGGTGGGGGTCCGGGTGGCAGGCCTGGACTCCACCAACAAGTTGTCAGTCAGCGTCACGGGGTGGTAGGTGCAGCGGGTAATGGTTTTGACCACTTTGGTAACCTGGAGTTGGAGGGATGAGTGGGTAGAGCTCTCAGCAAAATGCTTTAGATTACATATTGCTTGTAAGTATATGCAGCCCTGTTGTTTCAGCTCTGTAATGGCTTGTGGGTAATGACACAGCCTTGCATATACTGAAGCTACATGGAGCTGTGTGCAATTTGAGAGAGGTTAGAGTGTTCTTGCTGTGCTCCAGAAACTATTTTTAAAATCAGCTTGCAAAGTCTGTCTGAAATAAAAATAAAGTAATGCACTCAGAGTCGAAAGTTTATGTTCTTTCTCCTTTTCTGTTCAACAGTGACACTTCATTTCTCACAACAGTTGTACCTGATGGAACTACCATTTGGCATTTTTTTTGAGAAGTTATTAACTAACTCCTGCCCACTGAAGGCTGGCTCCCCAGTGTGTGCAGGGTAGTGAAAGTGCTTTTTATTTGTTTGTGTGGTCTGTCTCGACTCTCATTAGCTCACATCCAGAGGAAAGAGGAGGAATGCTGCTTTTATTGGCCGAACTCAGCTCTTCCTCCGACACGACTGGTGTTCCATTCAGTGTGTCTGCCAGCAGGAAAAAGAGGGCTGGATGATTGCCAAAGGGAAGCATGGCATGCTGGGACAGGAGGACGGTCGTGGATCTAATTGAGCGTGTGCATGTGCTCGTACACACACACACACACATACACACGCGTGCGCACAGTGAAGTGGTCCAGTTCCCTTTGAGATGCATTGATTGCAAACATAAATAGAAACAGCAGTTAATCTGCTAATGAAAGGCCATTCATACTATAGTTGTTTTCTGATCGTACATAAAAACCTCACACTTTCATTGAAACTTACCTTACCCCCCCCAAACACACAACTGAGTGCACAACATGACTCCAGTCCGTCTTATACAGTAGCTCTGCCAGGGTGCCAGTTTTTATGTTCCTTTCCCAGTATCCTAACTAGTAATATAGCTGATACTAAATCAGTTCCAAACATGTTTACCACCGAAAAAACTTTTTTTTGCCTGCAAATCTGGAAGATGGGAGAAGCTTGAGTGTTTCATCTTCCAGCAGTCAGATGGGGGATAACCATCAAGGGAAAGGAGTGCGTTAGCATTAGACAGTATGGCAAGACTTTGGTTCAAAAGAACAGATAAGCACATAAATAAAACTGTGAGTTGCTGCGAAACAACGAGAGAGACAGAGAGGGAGAGAGGGGGGAAAAACAACACATTAAAGTGAGTCAGAGAGAGGAGAGACAGAGAGGGGGAAAGTGAGGGAGACACGTGGAGGGGCTTCTTTTGTGTAAATTCTCAGCTGGGTCTGGATCCATTTGCCTCCGCAGAGATGTTGGCTACCAGAAGTTCACCCCGAACATTAATCTGCTTTTCTCCCCAAAGTGGCTTCCCTCCTCCCAGCAGGGCGGCAGGCCCTTTCGAAAGAGTGTCCTTCCTCTTCCCTTCCTCAGCAGCAAAGCCCCTGATTAGCGCAATGTTTCAGTGTAATATTTTACTGCATGCGTTTGTGCGTGTTACTCCAAAGATATTTTGTGTGTGAATGCATGAAATCATGTGAGTGTGTGTGGCCAATCCCCTTGCAGTAAACAGGCTGGAGGGCAATGGGTCCTCCCTGATGAGGGATTAGACCAGGCTTTTTAATTACAGTCTCACAGTCCCTGGAGTAGGAGCTCCACACAGCGCTCTCCACTCCAGCAGCAGCCGACTGTACTATAGCCACGTTTACATTTGAATCCCCTGCAAGATGTTGCAATATAAGGTTATCATTGAGGCTATGTCTCCAAATGCAGAGGCAAAGGAAGAGTTTCCAACCCCCACACCTCACTTCTCAGATGGTGTAGACTTGCTGGATTTTTTAAAAGGGACAAAGAGTGATGAATGAGAGTGCTGCTTTACATGTGTAAAGATGACTGTGGTGATTCTGGTTACCGTTTAAAACAAAGAACCAAACAACACAAAGCCACAGCAATAAAAGCTAACTTTTTTCAAAGTCTCTGACATTGTGTTTTCTGTGACAGCGATTAATAGTGTATCTTCATGATTTAATTGTTAAATTACGCTACGATCTAAGGCACTATCTCATATCATAACACTCCTGGGGGGATGTAAAATGTGTTATTGGTGCTGAGCACTGCTATTTTGCACCTCCAATAACGTTAATGAGGGATGTTGAAAGATAAAATTTCCAGGAGAGAATGAAACAAAGAGAGACAGAAAGAAAAGACCATGCAGAAGAAATGAGAAAGTAGAGAATGAGTCTCATCCCAGGAGGTGGAAGCAGCAAGCGGTGACTTTAAATACTTTAAATTACAGACTGGAGCATTATTGGGCTTGTGATGAAGCAGACTGTGTAGCGCACTGCTGCTGTAGCCTCTATGGGCACACGTATAAAATGGTGGCGTGGTGGGAGAAGCCATAGTGGTATAAAAGTCCACTCACCTTCACGTTAGTTGACAAATCCTTACAGAAAAACAGCAGAACATAGCAGAGGACGAATCAACAAAGGCGTTTTTAAGAAGCACAAAACCAGGAGAACACCAGGGGAGATGGCTCATAATAACACAACAATCAAATAAATAAAGCCATGAGAGGGAGATGAAACCACTTTGGGCTGTAGGATTATGGGATTTAGAGTTCTTAAGGATGGAAGTCTGGGAGTGCAGGTGCGGTACTGTGCAGTTTGGAAGCAGTGATCTATAAGCATCATTCAAAGCAATATTGAAATGGATCAAAAGGACTTTTGCAGCTAAGAGCTCATTGGGATCTCTGTGCCACGACGATAACACTACAGGTGAAATATCAGTTCTGTTCAGTATGTTAACATATGGACCATCAGTTCTACCTGACATTTTTTAACAGTTAACATTGTCTAACATCAGTACAATATGAACACAGCTCTATGTACATATGTACTCTTTTTTCTGGCATGTATTCATCACTTTTCTGTCACTCACTTTACCGTATCAGTCTGTCTATGCACTGCACTACGCTGAGTGCACCTCTGCCTCTTACCTTGGTTTCTGTGCGCCGTGTGGTGCCGTCATCAGAGGTGACCACTGAGACGTGGGAGGTGGGGGTGCCAGGGTCTTCCTCTATGGTGACCGTCTCCTCCACCACCTCCTGTGGCTCCTGCATCATGGCCAGGGATGTGGCGTTACTGGGGCTCTGCTCCTGCACAGATAAGAGGGGAAAACAAGTTATACAAACAGGATTTACTGTTGGCTTGATTTTCACATTCAATTGTTAAGACAGGTAGGAAAAAAAAAGCACAATTTCCAGGTAATCTTCCATTAGATATATGACAAGATGAAACTTTAATTGGGCCACTGCAGCAACAAATGATATTAGAATCCAGCAGAGAAAAATAGAGCATGAATAAGATGTTGCAAACGAAGGGTATTAAATATAATGCCACCCATAATTTGCAATGAGACACTTGAGCATCAGCTTGAGGGATGGAACGTGTGAAACACAGAACATGAATAATAAAGTGTGGAAAATAACTGCACTAAAATATACTGAGATGAATGCAGTGTTTCTAATATAAAAACGGGCATGAAAATAACTGCAAAAATAATAATGGCTCCTATATGACTAGTGACAATATTTAGAAAATACGTCACTATTATACATTGTTTACTGTACACATATACAGTATAACAAGACGAAGTCAAAACCTAGTATATGGCTGGACAGCATGTGGCAAAGTGCAAAATTGGGGACATAGTTGAGATCTGTGGAACTGTGGGAAAGCTGTTAACAACTGACATCCTGTCCTATTTGCATTCAGCCTAGAGTCAGCTGTTTCTCTGTGGTCACATGTACAGTATTTTACAGCTGAGTTCCCAATGAAGCTGTTTTCATTTCCATTTTTTTCTGTTTCTGCTGTCAGATAATAGAAAAGGTCTGAAATAGAGACAGAAACATGGCTCATTAAGACTACATGTTAACTGCCAAGCTGCCGCTTTGCTGCTAAAGTCCTGATTTTATAACAACATAGTCTGACAAAATCACCAAACACAAAAGTTAAAGACAAAAGGCTGTGCTGTGATTTCAGATATATTTACTGTAAAATGTTCACTCAGACAGAAATTTAGAGTGGCAGAATATCTTTCTTGTTTTGTCTTTCACACAGCGCACAATCTCTGTCTGGGTAACAAACTGCAGCTCCGCCTCTCTGCCACTCACTGAACAGAGCAGACACAGAGAGACGTGTGCCAAAAGACATTTGTCCAAAAAGCCACTAGATTTGTCACTAGGAAGCTGTTTTGAAAAAAGTCTCTAAATTTAGCGACAAATGCAGTAAGTTGGCAACACTGCAGGCTGTAAACGAGCCCCTAATACAAACTGCTTGTGCCAATTCATTTTGAAAGGGCAACAGCAAATGGGGAAACTCCAACACTCCAACACAGGCAGTCAGTAAGTCAGTCAGTCAGTCAGTCAAAGACATTTGCATTCACAGGGCTGGCCCCGCTGTCGCAGTCCAGCCAACAATCATTCATTTTGTCAAAGATATGCAATTCATCCAAGTAGATATTTACATTAGTTTTGTACAGGTCAAGTAGATTTTCATGCACATTGTCCAACTTTTCAAAAAGAAATGTTAAATATAGAAAAAAGCAGTATTGGTACTCCCAGTCCAGGTACTGTCAGAGCCATTCAGGTGCTCATCATCCCAGCATATCCTGAGGTTGCGTTTAGACAATCCTCTCAAACAGAACAGTGGATATTGGACCGTTCTTGCAAATGGTTAAGGTTCGGCAACTAAAACTTAAAAAAGGTTGTAGAAAATCTGTGACAGTGGGCAAGAGCACAACTTGTTAAGGTAGGGGAAAATCTTGTTTGTGGTCAAAGAAACCAAGCTCTCTGGAGTCAAAGTGGGACACAATATATAAACCCATCCAGCACCGCCCTGATCCCCACAGCCTTACTTCCTCTCGCCTTGCTCCATAACATGACTATGTTCCACAGAGCAAAGCTTAAAAACAGCCCTGAAAATAATGCATCTGTAAGCACACGCGCTCTTGACAGCACCCATATACTATACAAGCAGGAAACTATAAATATATATATAATATATAAATATAGATTTTTTTGTTTCTAGTCCTGACAGTCCATGATTTATTTGGCCCTAATATTATATCCAAACACTGCAATGCAGGGTAGCTAGCAACTCTTCACCTCTTGAGACTTCAAATTGAGTTAAAGCTTCTTTCAAGGCAAGCAGAAGCCTGGAGGACTGTTTTTGATTCATATTTCATTGGGAGACCATGAATTTGAAGAAAACTTGGCCATGGGCTAAGGATGAAAGTGAGTATATAGTCCCCCGTACCCCACCTGACCCTGCGTGAATGCATGAGAAAAATGTGTTTCTCGCTGCATTTCCTGCTGATGTGAAACGATATGAAGTCAGTGGTCAGAGGTGCAACGCCTTGGCACGGCCCACCGCTGTGCATGAGTGTGACAAAATTACAGCTCTCGTGATGGAGAGGGGAAGGAAAGCATATGAGGCAATCACTGATAACCAAAAGACCATGGAGCCAAGCAAGGGAGAGGAAATCAGAGGTAATGGAGAGGGCGGAGAGGGACACAGCGGGAACAGAACAGTGTAGTGGGAAAAGAGAAACAGGGAGTTGTAGAATCATACCATAAGTATGACCATAAGTATTTTTTTCAGGTTGTTTGACATCACTTTTATTGTGTGCACTTCCTGTTTCTTTACCTTTACCTGTCTTAGAGGACATGTAATTTTATTCATAGATGTGACAAAACAACCAAATTTATGTGTAAAATGCAAATTTTTAACTTTAAATTGACTTTAAATGACCCCCTTTTAATCTTAATCAAAAGAAAAAAGAGAACAATGAAAAACATTATTTTAACTATTAACCTCTGTTAACCTCATCATTTTAACTATTTGCAAATTCACCTCACAATGTGAAAAATGTGAAAAACTAGAAACTAGAAAAACTATGTTTGTCTGACCAATCACATCCAGCTGCAGCGTGACACAGAGTGAAGGCCGAGGAGAGAGCAAGAGGAAAAGTTTTTTTTAGTCTCCACTGTTTTCTTGAAACATTACAAATGGTGCCTTAGACTTGCTTGTTTTCTTCACATCTTTGAAGACACTAACGACTGAACAATTCTCCATTGATTGGCCGGCTCCTCTCAGGCTTCAAAGCTCCTCACAGTCCTCATTGATCTCCAGTCCTTCTTGCTGATCAGTCAAAAGTTTGCACTTTTTATGCTGAGGATATTTCCCCCTAATCCCACGACTCTCCAGCCTCTCCATGTTCCTGCTGGGAAAAAAGACCTGGGCTCTTGTTTTTGTATGTGTGCCTCATCTCCTTCAGCAGCACAAAGAAAATGAAAACATTCTCTATTTACCTGCCGCACTCTATCCACTAACTTAGAGTCAATTAGCACTCTGAACTGAGCTGAGTTAGGTCATTACACTTGGAGAAAGTCCCATTATTGGGGTTAATGACTGGGAAGACTATCTGCTGCATAGAAAGAGGCGCATTTATTTACACACAACCGTTGCTGAGCTGAGGAAAAGATATTCCTTACCACTGACCTCAGGCTAAACAACACGACTCTGCAGCAAAGGGCCTTATAATGGTATTCAGAAAAGGTCAGTGCTCATTATTTGCCTCCAATCAACAACCTTGTTCTGTTTGATTATTTATGTGAGTTACCTTTGTGACTCGGTGTACACCTTATTTAGACGAGTCTGTGAGTGTGTACAGCATCCATTTAAAATGTCCAATGTTTACAATGCCAAGGGAGAAAACGAGTTCACAGAAATGCAAGCTCCACTGAAAATATAAGGTCAGAATGTGCGAGTCCGTTCCAGGTCTCTGGTCACTCATTGGCCGCCTGTTGCGACTTGACAGATAATACAGCTGCTTCTTAAGTTGTTCTGTTGTTTTGTTTTTACAGCACACTTTTACACCACATGAAACATGCAGCCCTGTTACACTGCTGCAGATAGCATTCTTCCATTGAAACACAAAGACGCATCTCTCCTCGGCATTGAATTAAGAGAATTAAGCCGTGTGTGTGTGTGTGTGTGTGTGTGTGTGTGTCTCCATGTGCTTCTAATTGCACGTGTGGCATGATTTATCCGTTCCTCTTCAGTACAGATACTGTTTACCTCCTCGGCTCTCTGCGAATGAAATCTGGACAAATTAACTGCATTCCTATGACGTTTCATTCCTTTGAAGTCTCATTGGGTGAACCCAGACATGACACCGTCGTCCAAACAGGAATATGAAATAACAGCAGCAACATCCTACACTTGTTTAACATAGCACTTGGCGAAGCATTGGACAGAGAGGAGGGAGGGATCCTCGGAGGCTCGCTGACAAACTGGCTTCTTGATCCAAACTTAATGCGGTGCCTCTCGTTCACTTTCCGCCGCTCTCTCCCTCTCGTCTCTGCGTGCACTAAGTGAGAATGTGGAGTTGAACTTGACGTTACAGCCCCCTAAATAAATGATTAAAAGCTGTCTGGCCATGAGCTAGCACGGCTGTTTGCCAGTCCTGGGGGAATACGAGGCTGATTCGAGGAGTCGAGGAGACTCAGGAAAGCATATCCTTTAGTCAAGGGCGGGAGAAGTGGAGCACAGTGGGTTAATGGCTGATTTCAGAGCGATGAATGATAAAGTGGCAGGAGGGTACGGCAGAGAATGTGATAAGGGAGGGGGAGGAAGTTTGCACATGCAGATCTTGTGGTAATGGTTTGTATTAGCCGGTAGAATAGTGGTAACCTCTAAGTTGGATGAAGGAGCTTACGATCTGATGGTTGCAGAGTAAAATTCTCCAATCAGCTGGATCAGAGAAAAAAGGGAAAAGTCCCTCTCAGCTAAAAACGACGCCAGGATTCATTGAGCAGAGCACTTCCGTGCACCTGTGCCCGGGAACAACTGTGGATGTATTGACCAGAATGCCATGAAAATGTGAAAGCATGTGTCAGCAAGAGTCAAACCTGGATAAAGAGGATCAAAAACATATTAAGAATACCTGGTAAAGAATCAAAACGCAAGCTTTTATAAACCCTGGCAAGCCAATACACCTTAGGGTTCCTGAGCCCAAGTAAATAACAAAGCAACAAGAATGTTTCTCTTCCTGCCTAGCCTAAAAAGCCTCGCCAAGAGCTGGACCCAACTTCTGATGAGGGCTTGCGAGAGCTTTGCCTGTTAAATCTCTGCTGTTCGTCCAGTGGTAGCAGAGAGGCTGCGGTGTTGAACAGACAGGGATCTGACTCTGAAGGAGGCCGGAGGATTTGTGCAACCTGCACTTTATTCAGCTCTGACCGGCAGTATCATGAAGAGAGTTTGGTGGATAATGAAACCTCATCTTCCTGATCAGTGCCTCCACACAGGCTGACTCCTGAAATTGATTAGGCTTGGAGTGTGCTCGTACAAAGGGAAGAAGATTTCATAACCCTGTTTGCTACATTACAGGGAACTACAGGAAAGCATTGTGTATGTCTGACCAGGAAAGAGACTTAAGAACTCGAGCTCTTAGCAATGTCCAACACGATCAATGCCTCCAAAAAACAATGCCCTTGATGAGAGTCCTTAAGTAATCTCCCGTGGATTATATTTCATTACAATAGATCATGCAGGGACACACAGCTCCTTAAAAGCGACTAATCTCGACTGTAATGGATCGCTGTGCTCTGAAAAGCAAAGAAGGAGGAGTAAGTGGAATACAAAAGCGAGAGATGAAGTGATACAGCGGTGTCAATTAGCATCAGGCCTGTTATCTCCCATCAATCCACACCCATTCATCATCTGTGTTCAATAAGCTGCTCGGATGTTGTCTCAGGATGGAGAGATAGAGTAAAATGATGGAAAAGGACAGAGCGTACGCTGATAAGGGGCTTTCCTTCCCCTCGGAGAGAACCACAACAAGAAAACTTCAGTTGGAGTTAAGAGAATGAGTCATCACTGCAGGAGGTGTCCAAGGTGTATGGTTCAGATAGCGCATGGATTTTACTGATGTTGCAGTGATAGTGTTAACACTAAAAGAGTAATGTGGAGGAATAATATATATTTTCTGAACTTCTGTCCATCAGAAAACTTTTCAAACGTTAGATACTGACACACTGAGCAAGTTAATTCTGTTATTATATTAAAGGGGCTATTCGTAAGTTTTATCTGCCGCTGAATGTGGTTTCTTGCCGGGAGCAGGGGTCGGCGATTTGTCGCTTGACAAGAGGTTCAGCCATCTTTGTCTTTATAATACAAGAGGTTATAATACTCCCTCTGAGCAGCGCTACATGTCCAGGCCAGACTGGAGGCCACAGTGAGTCGCTATCAGAAAGTGACGAGACGTTAGCATGCATTGGCGTTGCTTTCCACCACTGCAGACAGCTCTTGAGTGAGTGAAGGAATCAAATTTGATGCCTAACTCGCAATGTCTGTTCTATACCGGTAAGTAAACAGCTGTTAATGCTAACGCTGGCTCTGTAGCAATAGCGAAACTTACAAATAGCTCCTTAAAATGACAAAAAGAGTGATCCTAGCAGCCCAGTGGTCAAGATGCACGCTGTACAACCCCGACGTCCTCAGTCGATCCCAACAGGGGACCTTAGTTCTAAGTCCTGCCCCTTTCTCGCTTCCCCATGTTTCCTGTCTGTGTCTACACTGTCACACAAAGATAAAGAAGAAAAACTTAATCATATATTTCTAGAACATTGGTAGTAAAACTCTGGTAATTCATTGACAGCATTTTCAAATTCTTCCCAAGTTCCAATATGATGCCTAATTTCTGTATCAATATCAATACAATGCATTTTTCAATACCTTTGCTTGTGGAATACAAACATGTCTTTCAGCCTCATATAAAGTGAAGTAATAACTAGCACCAGTCTCTAGGTTGCACATACCAGCGTTTATAAAATATCTTTTAATTGAGCTTAACTTTTGAGAAGTCAAGAGAGACAATGAAAGAGAGCTAATTATCTGTAAGGGATGGTTTCTATGATAGCACCGTGTTTCCTTTTGTCAGCTATTACAGGTGTACATGAGGACAACATTTCCCACTCACTCCTACGCAACCACAGTGAGGAGAAATTAGATCTGTAGGTCTGAGACGGAACACAGTGGGAGGGAGGCGGCGGTTACTGCGGCTGAGACAACAGAACCTGTCAGATCACCACCTGGTCACGCATACCGCCGTGATCAGAGTCACCTTCCTTCCTGATACACACATACACGGCACGCTCAGTCTTAGCCTGACCCCTGTGCAGTGACTAACAGGATTTCACTGCAGAGTCATGCCAGCAATCATTACATGGCTCTTACACAATTAATCCTCCAGCAAAGATCGCCTGGCTAACCTTGGGTCGTCCAATTTTCTATCAGGCCCTTCTGTTTCTACCACCTGCCCTCTCGGCGGCTCTGCACAGCGAAGAATCACATGATGAAGCTCAGCAGAGAGCGAGGAAGTGTGTGAGAGCGTAGTGCACTTGGGTTGCCCGTAAAAAAAAAAAAACAAAAAAAAAAAACAACAACTGTGAAATGTGGCCATGTGATCCAAACATCCAGCCAAAACAAGGCTTGTTTGTGGGATGAAGCAGAGGCAGAAGGGAAGTCAAGTAGAGGAAGGGGAACTAGAGAGGCTGACAATGCATGGCAAAGGCCCAAAGCAGCATGCTCTCCCAGGGTAAAGAAGGAGAAGGGGGGGGGGGGCATTCAGTCACATCCAAGGCCAGCCAGGCAGACCTCATCTTGGTTACACCCAGGGCAAACATGCCAACTCTCTGGAATGATTGGGAATCCAACTGACCTGGTGATGGGTGTGTGTGGTGGTGATCTTTGTGTATTTGTGCATGCTTCAATTCTAAAATATCCTCCCGGTCAACAGTGTTAAGGGGTAAAGCACACATAAGCACTTGAGGGGAGAGGGACAAAGTCCTGATGATGCAGCTGGGAATGATGGGACCTTAATCTCTCCGTCTCTAGTGACTGATCCTGGGCCAAATCTGGCCTTCTCTGCCTCTCTCATCTCTTTCACGCTTGGCCTCCTGGTTTCAGACGCCTCCATCATTTCCCACCCTAGTCCTGCTTTTTCTACCTCTTCCCAGAAGCCCCCGTCTACTTCCCCCCTCACGCCACCTTCTGTCTACGTGCCCTTTTGTTCCTTAGCGCCCAGAGACAGGACAAAAATCGGGTTAGCCAAACCGCTTGACAGGCTCAAACCCTCAAAGACAGAGGCCAACTCCAAGTCTCAAAACAACAGTCCAAAAAAAAAAAAAAAAAAAAAAAAACCCTGCAGCTAAAGCTTGATTGCTTCCTGACTGGGCATCACGAACACATTCTCCCACTGCAAACGACTATCTAGCGACAAATGGAAACCCCATGTCGACCCCTCGGCAACACTCGACACCACCTTAATCTCTGCAAAGACTGATATCCTCATTCATATTGGCCAGCAGATGTTTTGAAACCTTGGGTAATTTCTTACATACGACATCAATTATACGCCATACATACAAACATGGAGTCACATACCACATGTGTTTTCCTCACAATTCAAGGCCTGAAGTCAAATTAGGTGTCAAACACGCAGAAAGTCACTCTCAACAATGAATTCATGGTAGCAATGAGCAACTCGAGCAGCAGGATAAATAAGTTGTGCAGATTTTCAGTAAGTAGCCTAAGAGAGAGGGAGAGGGAGAGGCGGATAAATAAAAAACAAAAGGAGGAGAAACCACTCGGAGCCTGTAGAGTAAAACCAAAACTATGAGCCTTGGAGGGGGGTCGGCTTCACGGCCAGGGTTTGATTATTTGGACAGCGGGTGCGGCCATGAGAGAGAAGAGAAAAAAAAGAATTCATCGCTGTAGAGGCAGATTAGCGGTAGCTGGCTGCGGTCGACGGGTGGTGGGCGGGGTGTGGGGCGGTGGTGGGTTTACCGTGATGGCGTAACGCTGGGTTCCCGGAGGGTGGGTTGTTTGCAAGTGCCCCTCCCCTCGGCCTCCGGATCGCTGTCAGCATGACTCTGTCGGCAGTGGGCCGGTGATTGGAGGGCTGGATTGCAGTGTGTGGAGGAGGCTGAGAGACAGGCTTTGCCAGAAGCTCAGTTCATGTGAGGTCTACTGGAGATTTAGGGAGTTGGAAAGGGGACATATGTTCCACTTCCTGTCAGGCAACCAGTGCAACACTTATTGTCCCCCCGACACCCTTTCTCCAAAAAACTGTCTGCATGTGGAGCCGCAGGGTCTCCTATTTAGCAGAAATTTACCCCCCCCCCCCCCCCCCCCCCCCCCCCCCCCCCTTCCTCCCTCCCACCATCTCTGGCTTTCTTTCTGTCTCTCTTGTGTAGAAAACAGTAAAGCCTGCGGCGGTTATAATGGAGGACTACTAACAGGCTTAGCAGGGTACTCGCACTGTTTTAGGAAAGATACTAAATGTCCTCCTGTGGGACTTCAGTGGAGGAGTGTGTAGGGGATTCTCTACAAGAAGCAGGATGTCATCACAACAGAGCCATATTTCTCAGGAAATGCTAAGAGTTCTCAAACTGTTTTATGTCGTGAATTCAAAACAGACCCGATGAACTTGTTTGGCAAAATTTGTGCTTTTACTGATATACTTCCAAACTCTACAAATGTCTACCTAGCCCCTCAGGAGGTAATAGAAGTGAGACTGAAACCTGTGACCGCATTCGCCCTAATGAATTCTCTAGTTAGAACATACTAGAACTACTCCTCATCTTGACAAGAAACCCCCATAACCTACTGAAGGAGCCCCAGCGCTCCGAGGCACCTCGGACACCACTGAAAGTGTGCTCTGGAAAACTGTCACTGCACACATAGATAACACCTCGCAGAGCTAACGCACTCCATCACAATAACTGCGAAATGCTTTTCAAATATGTACTCAGTCAGACGTGATTAACCCCCCTCTGGGGACACTTTTACGGCCTTGTGCCAACCGCCTGGTAAAAGATTGGGCTCATTTTGCGGGCAATGGCAAGGCGTCAGAGCCAGAGGCGGAGGACAAGGCGCAAGAACTGGCCGATGGAGAAATCCCTTCCAATTTACTGCTAACCTTCAATGGTTCGTGAGATAAGGTGAAGCCGGATGTATATGTCTCCCATAAAGGAGCCATTGTGCAGTTGGATAAATCTATCAGGGGGCTTGAGCTATGGCCCAGTTTCTTTATTTATTGTTCTCAGTGTCAGATGAAAAGAAATGCGATATTACATCTACTCTGCGCTGCTCTGCTCAGAGGGCCTTGTGCAGTGCATGTGTGTGTATGTGTGGGAGCACTTGAGTAGGTGTGTATAGGAGCATCAGGTTAATGCATTTCCCTCTTATTCTGAGTGCTTCCATGTGGACAAGACAAATCTTCAGATAGATCATTCAACTGACACAGAACTGACTGATTTATTACAGGAGCATTCGCTTGTTTGTGCTTTAATCAGCCTGTCAGACTTCTGAAGACCAATACACAGACATTTTAGCACCAAAGCTTGATAGAGACTAGTACAAAATAATACTAATCATATTAACATACAATATTGATCATCCAAACAACAATTTCATATAAATTAAACTCTGTAAAAAGCGTCCATCATAAATTCCCCAGAAAGCCATAGATAAACAATTAACAATGATATAAATGAAAGAAAATCAGAAAGAAATCCACATTTCGGAGGCTGGAAACAGTGAACATCTGGCATTTTGTTTGATGAATAAATTTAACAAATCATCAAACAATGACCAAAATTTTTGGAGAGTGATTGGTTAATTAACAGACTTATTGTTTCATCACTGGTATCACGTTACATCCACACTAATACATTTTAGTTTTAAAATGCATTTCTTTTGCTGTTGATGTTTACGCCTGCGGTCCGAGCCACTCCAGACTGTTGGAGACTTGTGGAAACTCTGCTGACCCCGTTTTAGTTTGAAAACTCCATGGACACCTTCGTAAATGATGACGGAGACACTCACGTACGCCTCCTGATTGGTTCTCATCAGTCACAACTACCAGTGGTGATTGCTAATTACAAGTGTTACTGACCTTGTTGTCTTTGCTAACAGCTATTGTGCAGTTAAATTCTGCATTTTAACGCCAAGACTGCCTTTGCTTTTCCTTGTTCACAGTATTTTCTTCAACTAACCAGCTGCAGAGTAGGCAATCTGCTTCCTGTTTACACTGCCACGCGCATGCCCAGTGAACGGTCGTGTGTGTTAGTGCGGACGGAGATAATTTCTGGTAAAGAGCTACAACGCTCGTCTGGATGGAAATTAGTGTGGATGTAGCCTTAGTCTTAATCTCCTTGTGTATAAATACGGTCATTATTATAATTTCATGATATAATTATATATTAAAAACACTTCCCTCCATCAGACAGTCAGATCAGTTAGATAGTGACTGAGGGCTGAAGTCCTCTGCACAAACACAGTCCCTCAGAGTTTGAGCAGGTTGGAGCCAGAGCTGACTGTTAATACAACCACAGATCTGAAATCTGCGGGTCAACTGGAGTACACACACACACACACACACACACACACACACACCATGCCCTCTACATCACTCCAAAACAAAGACAGAGCTCCCTCTCATCTCGCAACGTTGGAAGTGAAAAACAATGAGTCTGAGTCTGCACAAAGCATTTTTCATGACGAGGCTCATAACAGCAATAAACGTGAGGGAGAGGGAGAGAAAGGCAAGGCCACCGTATCTGCACATTATGAATTCCACTGGAGGTAAAACTGGATAAATTGGATCTGAACAGGATCTGTATTGGTTTGCTACAGATGAAATTGTGTTGCAGTTAAGATTTTTAATCAGAGATTAACAGCACCACAAAAAAAACAACAGCTCATTTACAAGCTAATGGAAACAAGTCTACCTGATTTCCTCTGAATATTGAGTAGGGGATAAAAATGCAGAGAGACAATAGACACGGCCCTCACTCTGGTGCTGTGTGCCTGTGTGTGTGTGTGTGTGTGTGTGTGTGTGTGTGTGTGTGTGTGTGTGTGTGTGTGTGTGTGAGGCTGGGAGAGCAAGAGAGTCTTTTAAGCTCACTTTCAAAGCTGCGAGCTGATCATGAATATTTAAAACGAGGCAGATATCTGAAATATAGTTTTGGTGCTGTGCCTTTTTTGTTTTGCATGCTAAATTAGCAGAGAGCACATTTTCGGCAGGAGCCACGGCATAAAAATAAATAACATCTTTAAAGCTGTGGCTCATTCACTAAGAAGTGTGGTTTTCACTCCAAACATTTGTCGAATGAATTAAAAAATATCAGGAAAACGCATTTGGAATGATCAGGAGAGCACTCCAGAGAGTATATGTTATGAATGCAGAGTAAAGCCTTTTGGCTGGATCCAAACTGAAAACTGCTGCACTGCTGCATAAGAAGGATGGGCGACTGGGTGGGTGGGGGTGGACATTTTTTTTTGTTTGTTTGTTTTTATGGTTGGGTGGGTACGGCTAAGTTGAATCTCACTATCTAATAGAGTCATTCCATAACTGTGACATTAGATATGAGGGGGCATCTCTTTCTTCCACTCAAGCATTAGCACTTGTTAAATTGTATTTCTGTGTCATGCACTATTCATGCTCTGGGTCTGTGTTGTGTTGCTCTGCAGGTGGTTGGGAGGAAGAGGAGGATGCAGATGAAATATGGATTATCTCCTCTCAGTGTCTGGCTAAGCCCCACTTTGCTGGCACCCCTGCTTTTCAATGTAGCTCCCCTCCCACTCAGCCAGCCAGCTGCAGGCCTAGCATCTGTCTGCTAACCCCCCGCTCAGCCTTTAATCAAGCAAACACACACACACAAACATCTCTATCCACCCCCCCCCCCCCCGCCCATAAATGAAAACACACTACGCCCTACCCCCCCCCGCCCGCCCCCCCTCCTCGCACCCCCCTCCTCCCTCCACATCAGCTGCTGGCTGTTCTGTGCAACAGGAAATGCTGACTTCTGAAGATTTAGGTATCCAGTAAACAGGATCTTGGACCAAAAGAGCCGTTAGCTGGAAGAGGAGTGATGACAACTCACAGACTCCAAACTGTCCTATTAGGAGATAGGTCAGGGTAGTTTGGATGACAGATATCATCCAAACCCTGGTGAAGACATGACTCCTTACAGGAAGGAAATCTCAGCCCAACCCTTCAGAGTCCTCTGGGAGATCAGCCAGAGCTGCTTCTAATCCTAAACCCACACAGCTCTACAGAGTCATTCACTTAGCCTCTAGATATCACCCTTCCCTACCCACACTATGAATTTATATCAAAGAGTAATTCTGTTTTTTACAACTAAGGTCAGACATTATTTTTGCACTTTTGCCCATTATTCATATCAGTAGTAATAGCATTACACTCACTCACAGGGCAGGAAACACAAGCAGTCAAACTTCAACGCAGCCAAACTTATCTGGACAAAAACATGAAATGGAGGCCAATGGCAAAATCATCACCCAAACTGTCCATAAACATCTATTATAATTTACAGACCAACTCATTGGATCAACTTGGACCGACTGTACTGTGCAGTTGTGCACACACACTGTGTTCATGTGCGATCAGGGACTATCACCAACATTTCAGAGGCAGTAACTCTCGGTCTTACCTTCAAATAAAGCAGTTCAGATAATCTTGCTGACAACGATAGAAATCATGTCCAAACCTATTAAAATAACATCCAGGTTGTAGCTAAGCAGAATTATCCTTTAAGGGATATTTTCTGAACATTTCTCCACTCAATAACATTTAGGTGTCAAAACGATCTGCAGGAGATGAAGCAGAGGAAACGAGTAAAGGATCATGTTTCTGATTATTTTCATCATCGTTGAATCTGTTGATTACTTTCTCTATTACAGTCTTGACTCATTGATTTATTGCATATAATTAATTGATTATTGTCTTTAAAACAACAAAAACTAGTAAAGAGTGCCTCTTGTTTTGTCTGACCAACAGTCCAAAACCCAAAGATATTCAATTTACTAAGAAAAGCAGTGGCTCTTCACATGTGGGGAGCTGGGACCAGGAAATGTTATGACTTTTTTTGCTTAAAAAATGACTCAAGTTATTAATCAGTTACCAAAATAGTTGCCAATTAATGCTATTTTCATTGACTAATCGTTAAAGCTCTACAGATGTGTGACGTACAGTAGATTGAACTAAAGGTGGCTGAAGTCCATATTAGATCCACAAACTTGTACTATGCTAACATACATTATGCATGAGGAGTTCTCAGAGATCTTCGTGTTACTGACCCTCACTGCCTCGTTCTGTGTCACACCAGTTTGCAGAAGTTGGTACACTGCCGCTGGTTAATTAAGAGTGAGCAATGAAAACATTAAGCTACTGCTCATTTTGCTGGGGACCCTTAGAGCCTCCTCAAGGACCTTTAGGGATCCCAGCAGTCCACTTTGTGAGAGATCCACACCACAATTATTTTAACCCCGGGGACCATGGGTAATGTAATCGCAATTATGCAAAGAACAACAGTCATCATGGCACACTTCAGCGAGTGGTGCTTCAGGCTAGTCCATAAGCTGAAGAAGAGACTGCAGCAGCAGCTGATTGAGCCGCTGCGCCTCCCTGTCTACAGCTGTGATTATCAGGAACACTGAGGAGCTTGTGTGTTTTTGTCTCTGTCAGACAGAGGATGTCCGCTGCAAGCCAGCCATCTGATTACCCACAATTCTGATGCCATGCATCCACTCTAAATTAGTTTAGCCTCATCTTCCTCTATTAAGTGACAGAAATACGGGTACTTTCCAGAGTTGATGACCAAGGTTGTTTAGCAGACTTGATGAAACCTGAAACCAGGATACAACATGTTGCCCACTGTAGTGTATTTGTGGTTGGAGACATTAGATTTATTTACAACCTTGTGATGTGGGTACTTTCCAGTTCAAATCATCTTCTAAATGACGACCTTCACCTAACATTAGGGGTGGGTCAATGTCATCTGACAAAAGCCGCAGTGCAACAACTTAAAATACTGTTGTGAATGTGAAACAGTTATTATACCATGTCAATAAGCTGTGAGAACTCAGGCTAATGTCCACAGATAGACAGTGTCGTTAACCTCAGGTACTTGTTTATCTTATTTTAATGCTAAGTGGCGTATTGCTGGCACAGCGATATGAACACAGTGGGCGCTGGGAAAACAGCATGCAGACGGGAAGGAAGCGCGGGTGCTTGTCGCTTTCCTGCTGTCTGCCCACTGTGGAATCCAACCCCACCCTGGCAGGCTAAACCCATGAAGGGGGGGGGGAGGCTGACTGGTACAGCTCTGCAGAATTTATACGACACTGGCTTTCTCATTATTATGATTCTGAACGTTTTCTGAACAAAAAAGGAAATACCAGAGAGATAATCCACAATGACGTTCTGAAGACATATATCAGTTTCCTACTGCTGCAGCTGCAATTTTGCCAGAAACACAGTCTAAGTTCATCCTGTTTTCGTCCAACTTCACAGATTGAAAACAAGACAGTAAACTCCTCAGAGCATGGCACGCAGTGTTGTGTCCTGACCCACTGGGACAGCCCTGACAAACACGTCAGCTCTCCTGTTAGAGAGCACACTTTAATGAGCATCCTCCTCTGACTTTGAGTGTATAGCCAGGGCAGAGGTTTACTGAGGCCGCACCATTCGGGACATTACCTCTGCTATTACCTTTGCACCAGCTGGCAGTAGCTGCTTCGTGTGTGTGTGTGTATGTGTGTGTGTGTGTGTGTGTGTGAATGTCTTGGGTGAGCAGAGGCCCACGCTCTGGCCCACACAGAGAGAGTGAGGTCCACTCAAGGGGGAGCGGGCCTCCGTATGAAGGCTTAAAATAGAGTGGAGGGTGTGAGATGACTGCAGCCAGACCGAGTTTGTAGTGCGTTTGTGTGGGGGGGGGGGGGGCTTTGGAAAGAGAAGGGGGTGCACTGCTGTGCAACGAGTTCTGCAGCATGTAAGTGGAGCCCAAAAATAACTCACGACAATGTTGGATCCAGATCTAGATCCTGCGAAGACTCAATTACACTCAAGTCTTTTATGGTTCAAGGAGCACAGGCTGCAAAATCTTTCCCAACAGCATTCGTAATCAGACCCTAGATTTTCTAATAAAGCAAGAATCATGAAATAGTTCAAGGTTTGTTTGCAGCCACTGCCTCCTCAAGCTGCTGAGTAAAATCACGCCACACTGGAATAAATGTAAGCCTCATAAGACACAGTTTTTATGACTATTATTATAATCATAAAAACATTCACTGGCTGTGGTCACAGATGAACATCCTTCATTTCAGAGGTGGACAAGGCTGACTGGCCAAAATCTAATTTTTAATAAAAGTGTGAATATATTGGCTAACACACTAATGTTTTCTCTCACAAGATATTTCTGTCAACAGCAGCCAACAAGCAGGGCGATTCTCTCTTCCCTCAAACACACACAGCTGTGTACATCACAACAGAGGCACACATACAGACACACACACAAACACACACACATACACACACACACACACACATACACACACACACACACACATACACACACACACACACACACATACACATACACACACCACTGCCACAGTACTTTTATTTGTGGGTGCAAAAAAAAATTTACTGGACAGCGACAGCCTTTTCCAATAATCCTGCAGGAGAAAGAGCTGTAAGAAGCAAGCTTTGGCAAAAAAGAAAAGCAGGCGCACAATCGAAAGCAAATCTTTCTCTGGGAAAACGGAATATAACCACAGGGCTTTTTGTCAGCTTTACACTGCTAGAAAGGAGCAAGATATGCAAGTTTCTCAAAAGGTCCTTGTCAGCTTTTCACACGGGATTGCAGAGGTTACAAAAGCTCTGCATAGGAACTGACTTGGAGGGCCGGGCCGACACCAGCAGCATTAACGACAAGACGCGCTAACATCCTGTGCTTTTGTGGCTTTAGCATTTTGTCCTCTTCCTTTGTGCTTCAGCAGGAATGTGAACTTCATATACAAAGATGGTCTGTGACACAGTGCAAAGTGTCCAGGAAACAACGCTGCACACTGACATGCTGTGTCCTTGAGGTGACAGAGAGACGGTTGGTGGAGATACAAATATAAATCACAGTGGACTAAATGACAAAAGAAAGTTTTGCCAATTGAGGATGAGCCCACGGCATCATCCAAACCTCACTGCTGCAAAGTCATGATGGGACAATGTCAGTGTTTAGAAATGATGCAACTAGCTACAAACCAGCACAATGACTGTAAAGATTGATAGTTTGGAGGTTTCTTTTCCACCGACCAAAAATCCGTGTTTATGATGATGGTTTCTACCCTGCTGAGAAACAAAAACTTTCAAGTAAACAATGAATTGTTGTCATGGATTTATTTTATTTTTTTCCAAGCCCAATCTTTCATAATCAAATATGCATCTTGACATGACATCGAGCTGATTTCTTTAAAAAGTCAGTTCACGTCTAAACCCCTTCGCAGCTATAGGTGTAAGAGGGTCAGGCTCAGCACCTGACATCTATGGTCAGCATCAGCAAGCGGTTCCTTAATCAGAACGAGTTCATGACCGACAGCTGAGTTTGGAGAGAGAGACAAGTCTGATGCTACAGGGACTCACACCATCTCCTCTACCTGAGACATCCCCAAATTTCACTGCAATTACTCCGAGCATCTGCACGCTGCGCCGGCTGCATCCACCTGAGCTCCGAGCAGCGTCGCCCCTCTCACTCAGACTGGAGGAGCTGTGAGCCCGCTCCCTCTGCCTTGGCAATTTAAGCAAATAAATACCATGTGTAACAATTGTTTCACTTCTAATTCAGCACTCCAGATGCACCATCATTTCAGTAGGCTGAAATTCCGACAGAGACAAAGAGAGACAAGACAGGGCCATAAGCATCGCATGCCAAGGAGTGGTTATATAGACAGCAGCAGGCACCATCCAATAACTAAATGAACTCTCAATCTTACTTGGGATCCCTGGAAGCATTGGGGTTGTGTTTTTCTCTTCAATCGGAGCAGATTTTTATCTAACCACTAAACTGCTGCGAACAGATCGACCGCTCACTGGAATGCCCCAGTCATGGTGAATATTTCATATGAAGCCTATTGTTGTCTGCCCCACTGGGGCCTCAGCAAATGGCCCAATGAGGGAGAAAACACTAGAGTGGATTCCACAGACCAAAGCCCATTAGTCCACTGGCCTCAGGAAGGAACTAGGCAATATCTCAAAATGATGAAAACAACTTTTTCAGGCCAGTGATGCAGTGAACAAAGACTGAAGGATGATATCTGAAGACCTTGGCTAAACCTGAGGAATGTATCAAACAAGGAACAGCCTGTTCCACATTATGATTAAAGGACGTGAAGAGAAACTGTCTGCAACACCCCCACAAATGATTCTCCACACACTGGGAATGAAAACCTGTATCGTGTAATAAGACGCCTAGAGACCCCCACCCTAAAAAAAACCTCAACGACACAACCCAGAGAAATATTTCTTCCAGATTTGATGCCTACAGGAAAGACAACATCTCACAGCGTGCTGACTCTGAGCTGCAACACAAACAAAAGCCATATCTTTCAAAACAACATTACAAAAAAACAAACACGTCACCGACTCGATAATGAAACTGTAACAGCTGCTGAGAGTTGATAAAAGATTGCACAGAACCTGTTTTAACTACTACAAACAAAACACATGTTCACTTTTGAAATTCTACTTTTAATACTACTACTTTCTGTATATACTGATACACGACAAAAATATACACTTAGAAAGTAAAATGGAAAAGAAATTGTATAGGAGGACATAAAACTGAAAACACAACATGTGAACTTGAACATGATGAGTAATGCAGCACACTGGTCTGAGTCCATTTAAAATCTCAGTCCCAATCACCAGCTGAGAAAAGAAAAGCTAACAGGACATGAGAGCATCAGTTGGTCTGGGAAGTCTTGAATCACCGGCACCTATTAAGCGAGTCAGCGAACCTCTCGGGACAACAGCAAAGCCCAAACTGCCTTACTGCCCAGCAATGCATCACACCACAGACACATGACTACTTTACTTCAGCACTGCAGACACCTTGGGTGTATTCCAGAGAGCAGGTTTAGTGAAAACTCTTGAGTGTGTGAACCCTGAGATGAGAGAAACTCTGAGTTTCCTGCTCCAGAAGTTACTGTAGTAACACACCTGAAACTAACCTGGTCCCTGGCAGGTTTTCTCTCTGTCTCCTCCCCTCCTGCTGAGCCTGAAGAAGCTGTGTGAGACACCGCTTTGTTTCCTCATTCATACAGTCGATGTCAAAGCGCACATCAGAGCGAAGTTTGAGTCGAGAGAAGAAGATCAAAATCCCAGTTGGATATTAGTTTGTGACCCGAGGCCTATCTTTACTAACGTTACCACATTTATGATCAGTCACCAGTGTGAGGACAGAGACAGAGATCTCTACATTATTCATAGTTTACATGTACTTGTATTTACATCATGGATTCATCCTCAGCTCAGAATAAAATCTATACACTGTCAATCTTTATAACATCATCATCAGTACCCCCTGCACTGAAATGTTTACTGCACAGACACTGATCGGTTGCACTGATAGAGCATAGTTCACTGAGGATGATTGATTGATGATTGGTTTTAAAACTACAAAAGCATTTCTGTTACTATGTTTAAATGTACTGTATGTTGAAATGTAGTCTTTAAATGCTGTTCAGCAGGTTTTTTAAATGTAAAATAGACATCTAAAAATGTACAGTCAGTTTTAACCTACAACGCTTTTTCAACTGCAAATCACCAAAATCTTGCGGCTGTGACTGGGACTAAAGGGACTAAAGGTCACGATCACAGGTCTATAGATAAACTTATGTCTTATGTCCACCAGCACTTTGCACCCATCGGGGTACAGCTCAATAAATATATTTAAAAACTGAATGTAACAAACAGTAAGATTTTCTGCTTTATCCGCCCTTAAGGAAATACAAGTCTGAGTGGAGCACACTGAATGAAATGTGATGATGTTAACTGAGCGACTCTTCTTTCAAACTCAGCCTCTTTCACAGCCACTGCGTTTCTTAAAAGATAAATGTCCATTCTTTCACATTAATAACAATGGAGACGCTGCTCTTCATTCACACAAGGCCATGGTGAATCATAGTTTCTCCATTGATGGCTTCTTTCATTCACCATGCACACACTTAACTCAGACTGAACCAAACCAGATCAGCTGTACCGGAACCGAAAACCTCGGAGTTTCCCATCTCGGCATGGGTCAACCCAGAGTTCAGGGTTGGGTTCTGGAAGAGAACGCTTATCAGCTAAGGCCACAAGTCAAGAAACCCTACCAGCGCTCCCGACTCTTGCCCCGTCTTGGTGCCCCACATCCAACAACATAGACATGGTGATCTCCTGTGTGCGTGCGTTTGTGTGTTTCAGAAGTCAAAGAGCCACAGGAGCGCTACAAATGGCACTTTCACACTGCACGCCAAAAGAGAAGCCACGTGGGGAGCGGACTGCTATTTTCTCCTGAAAAACAAGGGCTTCAAATTCCTAACATGTTGTGGAGATTAGAGAGCAATTCGGTGGAATTCCGAGCCCCATATGGCGACAAGGTGCTCACATCTCCCCTTGTTAGAGGTTTGTTTTCCTTGCCAGGAGTTCCAGCACTTGTTCTAAAGCCAAAATAAAGATTAGGGCAACAGAGGGGAGCGAAGAGAAGAGAAAGCCAGCGGCAGTGTGCAGTGAAATAATGCTCATTTTGGTTTGACTGGTTAAACCTCGTCTCATCCGCTGCTCCAACAGCAGGCCCCGGACTGTGGAGTAGCTAAGGGAGGGATGGAGAGGATCGTTTGTGGGGACGGGTGAGGTGAGGGGGGAGTTTAGTCACATGGATAATGACTCATTTGAGGTATTAGGCCACTGCTCTTCCAGTCAAATCACCTCTATAGACTCGCGGGACAACACACAATGAGTCAGCCCTTGGACCTTTTCAATGAAAAGACAGAGGAATTCCCGGTTCAATCCACAGTGAGTCCAGGGAATAAGCAGTAAGCTCCTATTATGCAAATCTCTGGAGTTTTTCGGGAAGAGCCCCACCCTCGCTGAAGTCTAAACAGGACCTTTTACCTGTGGCCGCTATCATGGAGTGTTTACTGGCTTAGTAGAGTGTGGCAGCGTTTGGTAATGACATCAACAAAACAAACCCCCATTGAGTTTTTTCTGGAGTAACATCAAAACAGATCCTCTCCACATCCAGCTTGAATTAGGTTGTCACAGTCTGAGAAATTAGTCTGTGTAACTGTCTGAGTGCATGGCTGTCGCATTTCATCACACCCGTTGTTTCACAAGACCAGCCTGGCGACACACACAAAAACAGACCCAGCAGACATTAACATAAAATGTCATCTCTGCTGGATCCCAGTTTTGACATCAGACGGCCCAAAGGAGGCATGAAAGAGTTATGATTCCTCCGGGGCACGGCCTCCTGAGCGCCGTCACCAAACCAAAGCAGTTTGTTGCATCATCAAGGCTGCCCTGCTCGCTCAAGCCAGGATGTTAGAGAGAGAAAACCCAGCGCTGACTGATTGGGACTCCAACAGCCCCATTAGTGAGGCACGTTCCAGAGGCATGCAACAATTAAGGCAGCTCTGCCTGCCAGGGAGGACTGAAAGATCCATGTGCAGCCAAATCCTCATCATTCAAAGCAGCCAAGCTGAAACCCCGAGCCAAAAGATGTAACTTCTCCAGAGAAAAATACCCGTATGAAAATAAATATAAAAATGATTCTGTCTGCAGTGATCCTGCTGCACATTTGTCATAACTTCATTATGAAACATGCTCAGAGGCAACCCAAAACTGTATTTGGACAAATTGGACCTGCTGTGATACCAGTGAGAAGTAGTGGAGGACTAGAATATGCACATCCAACTTTTGAATATGCATGGTGAAGACAGATGGAGAAGTTCCTGAATAAATCACCATTCATCCAGTATGCAGGTATCTTATATCGTTTTTTTAGCTCTTCCATGTCCACAGGGGACAGAAATGTGTCTACTCACAGGGATGGTAAAGTCCGCCCGGACTCACTCGCTCCTCCGAGAGCGAACGGGAGCTCCGGCACTGTGGAGAGGCTGACCCACTTCAGAACCTCACTGCACAACACTGCAGTGCTGCTGCTGTTAGCAAAGTTCACAAACACTGCCAAACATACGCGGTACACAGGAATTCACACCATAGATGCATCAGTAACAATCACGCAGCGTCTACTATCTGCACCAAAACCAAAACACACAGGCTCTGTATCGCAAACACAGCAAAGAAACCTAGTTTTAAACTCCATCCTGCAGATTTCAGCTCCTCCCTGGAGAGGTTATCTGCAGTGGAAAGGCAGAGAAAGTTTTCCTCTGCAGCACCTGCTCTAGACACTGCAGACCTCTGCACCCCTCAAACCCCACAACGGGGGAAAGCTGAACATAATAAGTTTGACTTTGAAACAAACCTCTGAGAGATCAGGTGCCGCGAACTGGCACGATATCGCCAAGGTTTGGGAATCCGTGCACTCAGGAAGAAAGCATATTCAAAGTAGTGAGGACTTTTCAGAGTGCACAGCTGTGGCGGAGCAGAAGCAGGAGCGTTCAGCCGAGAGGGAAAGTTAATTAGGTTTGTTGGTGTGTGTTGGAGAGAGAAGACAGGAGGCTTGTTTGCCACAGAGACCGGCGTACAGCACAACAGCAGCAGCTTGTGGCTTCAGGGTTCCAGAGTCGGAGGACTGGGGACATCATGCCAGTCCTGCTGCCTGCAAGCCTCAGATTGCACAGCGTGGATGGAGGCCTGTAATTTCAGATCAGTCTCTGTGCACGTGCCCACTGTGATTTCCACACCACAGTGTGGCGGGGGACACAATGGCTTTCCCTTTGAAGACCGTCCCACATATATAGTATCCAACTCTCAAACCCTGCTGCAATGACCATATTTCAGAGAGACTGTTTGGAATAATTCTGACTCTTTGGAGAATGCAAGCAATTTGTCATCGCTAATATAGCAGAACATGACCATATTTGCATATTCATCATTTGTAAAGCTATAGTACAACAGAAAATACAGCAGCAATGAATTACTTAGGGCTGAAATACACAACGATTTTCATCAATATACTGGTGGAACACTAAAACTGATTTAAAACATTTGCCAAGGGTTCAGGAGGCCACATGTAGTTGGCTGACAGAACCAATAATGTTGAACCTAATAGTACAAATAATACACTGTATTAACAATCCATATTGTTATCCAATGGGTAGGGTTGGGCTATATGTTGATATACTGGACGCAGTGAGATGGTAGAAATGTTTCAGTTCCTGGTTGTGTTAGAACATTGAAGGCAATGTGGCGATCAGTGGTAATATCACTGGATTTAGCGCCGTTTGTGTGCGTGCGTGCGTGCGTGCGTGCGTGCGTGCGCATGTGTCATCATGGCAAAATGTGTTCCTGGAGACACCTGCTGTAGCAGGAAGTACCACACAGGTGGTTTTGAGGACTTGGCAGGTGTTTATATGTCGGTCTGATTTTGTCCCAGCTGTAAAGATTGAGTCAGGAAACTTTACAGGTGTGTAGTTAAGATCAAAATAAAGTAGTAGGAAGAAGTAGATGTAATAATGTAGTAATAACTACTGAGTACTCAGTCAAAACGTCAACATGTTCAAGGGGCGTCACGGCTGATCCCATCGCACGATGGTCTCTAGTTCACTTCCTCTTCCCTCACTGTGCTGTGCAGTTGTAACAGTCATTTCTCTGTGAGGCTCATTACAGTGTTTCTGGTTCTGATAATGTGCATTGATTTCTCAGGTAGTTAATTCAGTGACTCAGCCAATAATCAACTTTCCAATTTGATTATTCAACCTATTACCAGTTTCTGAATTGAATTTCCAGAGAATTTGTTGCATTACTGGATCAACCATCTGTGAGGTGACATTGTTTACCCGCACACGCTGTGATCCTGATTAAATTGCTCTCAATTTCAACTGTTTTCTGACTTTTAGATTAGATTAGATAAGACTTTTAGAGTCAAGTTGTCTAAATTTTAATTTCTGTCTCATCGACAGGGAAATTAGTCGATAGAATCATCCGTAGTCAGGATATGCTACCTTCCTGTCAACACATTCCAGAAAAGTCGCTCCCTCCCATACCTTGGCCGCTCCTGCTGTGTCCCATGGTTCAATGTGTCTTGCACCTAAATCCACAAAACTAAAGTAAATGTTTATTTCCCCCTGTAAAGTTTCCTCCCTCTCTGTAGAGAGTACAATCCGAGTTCATTTCTGCAGGTAATTAGAGAAGGTAGTAAAGCACCCAGCGCGCTTCACTTTCATCGCCATTAGCAGTACAAGACCGTAACAAGGCCCTGTCACAACATGAGCGGCGTGAGAACATGACGGACGGGGGAGGGGGGGCACTCAGGCTGGTCTCCTGTGACTTCTAGCACACCGGTAAGTGGCGCATCTGCACGGCACAGGGAAAGCATTGATACATGTTCTGCTGGCCGGTTACATATACCAGCGGCCTTAATTAGCACCAGTGTTTGAGGGACATCATGCTTGAAGGACCGTGGATAAGTGGCACAGGGAAAAGAGCGGAGGTGGGTTACGGCTCGGAGCAGAGCGAGGGACGACTTCTCTCATCTGAGCATTCGAGTCTGGAATGTAGCTGCTCCATGACCCCAAAAACACTCCCAGTGTTCCCTTGTGGTCTGAACAACAGAGGCTGCAGCTGGAGCCTCCTTCACAGGAACCCCCCCCATCAACATCCACACACACACACACACACACACACACACTCAGAGCAAGATTGAAGAGAGACAAAGCACAAAACAGGCGAAGAGTGGGTTTTATTGGATTAAGCCTCTCTTAACTGTACTAGAATATGATGGAAAGAATTTGGGAATTCAAGGAGGTCTGTGTCAACAGGCCTTGTTTGCTTAACTCTGAAAACTTCACGGGGTTTAGTGAACCCTTTTCCACACGTCCTAAATCTCAGGAGGTAAAAAAGCAAAAAAACATGCCTCAGTACAGCTCCTGACCAACCAGGGTGTTAAACTGAGACCCCCGTTGAATCTCTAAGGATCCAGGAAAGCAGTTTGGTAACTCACGGCAACTCAGAGCGGCCACAGGGAAATAAATACACATGAGAGAGTAATGGTTATGGCATCCAAAGGTCCAGTTAGGAAAACACAGACTGCGACTCTTCTGTTTTAAAGGTAGTGTCCTTGCAGTATCAGTCTTCAAAGCTGTATGTCTACAAGCACAGATAAAACCAGCAGCTACTCATGATGCTGTCTGCCTTTTGGAGACATGTAAAAGCACAAATAATGTTGGAAAACAAGGTGTTCCAGTGACTCAGTGTCTAATGCACCTGCACCGGCAGGTCATGAGTGTCCTCTGTCTCAGACACTGACACTCTCGCAGTGCATTATTATCTATTGAAGTAAAAATGTAATTTAAGACTGCTACATGGAGAATATTTCATCAAAAATATGATTTAATTCTTTCTGAATTATGCTGAACCAATAATTAATTCTGAAAGTGTAATAGCAGTAAAATGAAATGGGACTACTATTGAGAAAATTGGTTCATTTTCATTCTGTGTCCCAGAGTATGACTTCCCTCTAATCCCACAGGATTGAGTTAGAGCATAAAGACTGTAATTTGTGCTGTGTTTCATGTCCACTGTGGTTCTCCTGGCCTGCGACTCAATCCGGACACAACCTTTTCTCTCCAACTTTCAGCTGCCCCCTCTTCAGAAAAAGAACAGACAGCTATGATGTCCTATTACCAAACTAAAAGCTTGCTTGGCTGGAGCAACAGGACACTGGCAGCTCTAAAAGCCTACACCACAGGGCCAGGATTGTACACTCTCCAACCCCGGCGCAGAGTGTTAAGTACAGCACCTTCCACTGATGGCTGGCACCTGTCCCTCCATATCCGCAGACCTTGCTGGCACAGATCAACACTGCACCACGCTCCACTTCACAGCCTATTACACATTCCAAACAAATTAAATATGAGGGGGTGTGATGGGCCGAGATGGTATTTCGTGGAGCCCAACCAGCCAGCGTAGGCCATGCATGCGGTAGAGGTTCATTAGACAACTCAATAGAGCCATGTGGAATGTGCGAGGAGGCGCATCACTCCATTGTTCACCAGCGGCTCCTCTGGGAATGGACTAAGCACATATCAAGAGAAGATGAGGAGATGAGTAACAATGCTGTGCCATCACATGTAATGGCATATGACAGCCAGTGCAGAGTGTGGATGCCTCTATTGTAGAAACCATTGAACTGTACAAACTGTTGTCTGCGAGGAGAATTGGCAGCTCAGAGAATGCCAGGAACTCGTTTATTTTCTCATTTTAAGAGGTTCTGTTCCTGGCTTGGCTGAACTCTTGCCACTGGTTAACATAATGTTTGTGTGCAGGCCAGGTTGGGGCTGGAGCTGTGGCAGCTGTGGCTGTGTGTAGCAAGGGCCGTTGTGGCCCCAAGGCCGGTCAGTTTACAGTGGTTTGGATTTTCCCTCTCACTCTTCCCTCCTTTATCATCCTCTTTTATTTTCCTCCCTGGACCAAAGCCATCAGCAGTTACAGCAACTATTATGTGTTGGGAGGTTGAGAGCGGCATTCTAATGAAGTGCAAGACCTCATCAGCAAACTTCAACAAACCAGCGGGTCAGTAACGGTCAGCCCTCACTTCAAACTCCCTGCAGACTTTGTGACTGAGCTGAGGGAGCAAAATATGGATGTACCATGGTTACATGCATACTGTTTTTTTCAGATACAGTGGGCGAGTATGAGCCAGTCAGCAGAATCAAGTTCAAGTCAAAGAATCTGTTCTTCATAGATCAGATTATCTGACACTGATTCAATATAACGTCTACGATGTAATTATGAATTTTTTATTTTTTTTTATGTCACTGCAACTGCTGATGAATGTTATGCAATGTGAAAAAAGGGTTAAACTATGAGTGTGATGAATTTGCACAGACGTCATATGTTAGGTTTGTTACCACACTGACCAAATGTTAGTAAGTTAGTGAATACACAGGTGGTCGCAGGTGTACACCTCATCCAACCAGTCACTGGTTCAGACACACGTCTGGCAGCATTTAGTCAGATACGTGTGTTGACATGTTGGAGAAAACATGTAGATTGACTGAGGTTATTTATGTATCACAGTTACTGTTCATTTCTATAGTTTGTACCTTTAATCAAAAATATATCAGTTTGGCTTGAGCTGGCTGTGAAGACTCCTCACAGCAGTTAAACTAAATAAACCCAAGACGCCTCATGCAAACTACTCGCACTGCCACATGTCAGTGTAATCTGAATGGTCGTCCGGCACTGATGGAGCCCTACTAAAGAGCTGTCAGAGGGAATCATTAATCCCGAAAGGCAGCGTGAGACAGATGGTATGATGATGGAGGATCGATGCTCTCGCCGTCATCCCGACTGCTTCCAGCGGCCGGCCCAGAGCCAGGAAGTGGGCTAATCCCTCAAAAGAAAGTTCCAGACTAAACACGCAAGCCGTCTCCCCCAGCCCCCACAGCTGCACTGCATGTGCTGCCTATAGTACAATGTGGATGGTACTGGAGGGGGTTAAAAAGAGAAAGGGAGAAGCAGAGAGAGCATTTGCTCCTGAGGGAAGCTTTATGAGGACTTTGACCTTCCCCCTCAGGGCCCCTCTGAGAGGTCCCCAGCTGCATGACATAGGGGGTGGAGCCTATATGAACTATATGTAACAGTCAAAGAAGTCCCAGTTCTTTTGAGAAGGTCCCGGAACTGGATCCGTCTCCGATTGAAAGCCAGGGTGGGAGCAGTGTTTCCAGCACAGGAAGAGTGGGAGAAGGGAGGAATAAGAGGAAAGAGCTTCCACCACACAGTCTTGACAGACTGATGTTCAAATCAAGATTAATTGTACTTATTATTTCAATTAATCCACTAATCCTATTGGATATCTTGAGTACTGTTTATGTTTCTGCAGTCCATCTAATACACTTGAATGATTGTTCTCTTCCTCCAGAGGAAATGATCGATATTATACTAAGACAGTTACAGTGCAGTCTGGTTGTCAGTTAGGGTCAAATTCAGCCACAGCACCTCTACACACCCACGCTCACATTGCAGGCTGTTTTTACTTTGCTACAGATGCTGAGAAAATGGGAATTTGCAGCCCATGGTGTCATCAATCACCGGCTCTAAAGATCACCAGGGTCCTCATTGCTCCATGGTGCTGCCCAAAGAACTGTCACATCTGCAACTTTAACCACAATCCCTGCTGGAAAGCCAATTACAGTGGTGACACATGCAAACACACAAAAACAAGTATATGCACTGCAAAACCTGCACACGCACACACATACATACATGCATACGAAAACACACCCACAGCTCTTTTTAGTCAGTGCAGATGACAGCAGACTGGGTCATTAAGGAGTCCACTCCTGTATACACCTGCTTTTAATCTGTTCAGTAACTCACTGTTCACTGTTATTGGCACTATGGACATCTGTTGACAAGCATCAGTAATAATCAGACCTTACTGATCATGGTTTCATTCTAACAGGAGAATGATGTTTATATCTCTTAAATTAGAGCATCAGGTTGTGTAATAACCAAACTGTTGCTGTTATGTAATCACACCACCAGTAGGATATGAGATTATTGTGTAAATATTGTCTCTATAATAATTACAGCCTGGATATGGCTGCAAGCACAACTTTATTTAAAATGTACTGGGTTCTACTTCTGGTCAGCCTCTTTCGCAGTGTGACAGAGTTTTTTCTGCTTACTCTGGGGCAAGTGGCTTTCTTATCTACCCGATCAAAAACATGGCTCTTGTTGCTGGCTTCCAGCAGCACAGATAGGGAGGTGTTTATTAGACACAGACGGGGGAACCCATGAATCCCACTCCCTTATAAACAGGACTACCCTGTCTGTGACCTGCAGACAAAGAGTGAGTAAATAAGCCAGGGATCCAATTGATGTTCCTCTGTAGCCTCTAGCATGTGTATGCATCTGTGTGCTGAAGGGAGAGTGGACTGACGCCGTGTCTACACCTCATCTCTGGACGATTTACTATGTTTGGCAGCAGGGAAAACACAAAAACTCAGTACGAGCCAAGTCATTAAGTTATTGGGAGTTAATTGTATATAATGTAACCCAGGGAAACACAATTTAAGATGTGCATGAAATACTGTATATGCATGCATACGAGCTTCATACTACATGCACCCTGCACACATTATTGATAGCAGGCAGACTGTAAGGCTGGATGGCCTCACAGGCTTCAGATCAGTGACAAACTCTGAGTACTTCACTTTTTGTCCCATGATCACACCAGTCATTCTATATGTGGTACAAACATCTGAGCCCACAAATGTGTCAAGGAACACATAAGTCAAAGCACTGCTTTACTGCAAGGCAACACCACACCTCCACCCCACCCCCCCAACACACACACACACACACACACACACACACACACACACACACACACACAAAATAAGCAAGATAATAAGCTGCCGTCTCATTAATGCGCTGCTTCTTCTCCCCAGTGCCATTTCCAAACATAGCAGTATGAGAGCATCCATCTGCAGCACCCACTCCAGCCTTCCAATTTACTGCCACTCACCTTTTTTTAATTCCATCAGCGTGATGATGAAAGCTGAGAGAGCATTATGGTCCTCGCCAGTGGTCAGACAGTGAGTGAACGAGTGCGAGCCTGCATCGGTCACACTGTCAGCCAGCCAAATGGGTTAGGACAGCAGAGAGGGGAAGCCAAGGCGGGGGCGGGCCGGGTCTGTAGTGCCATGGGTTGAGTGGCACAGACCCCTAGTGTTCCACAGAACACAACCACAGAGTAAACACCAAAAATTTCAGGGTGTGTTCATATGATCCACAGCAACAACATACAGTGTCCTATGTTTAGTACAGTGTAATACTTGCTGGGGTCAAATAGCATTTGCACATATATCCTAGTGTTTGTTTAAACCCAGTTGGCAGACCAGATGTTTGGTATAGTGTTGCATCGGGAGATTTACTGTAGTAACTGTATCCGAGATTTAAGAAGCATAATAAATGACTATCGCTTTACAATATACAGTACAAAGTAGGGGTGCAATTATTATTTTCATTATGAATTAATCTTGATTTATTTAGATTTGAACAATTAGTTCACAAATCAATTAGACAATTGGGGAGCATGCTCGAAAACATGGGGAACAATAAATTTGCCCAGAATACAGACGTTTCTAGAGCCAAAGGTGACACCTGCAAACTGCTTGCTTTGTCATATATTTCATTTACAATTATATAAAGCAGAGAAAAACAGCAGATCCCTCACATCCGAAAAGCTGGAATCAACAAATACTTGGCATTTTTTGCTTGATTATCTGAGGACAGTGGTTTTACAAAAACACATAAGCCTGCTGAGCTAATGACACATTTGATATTAAAAATAACTAGAATGACAAGAATTTGTAGAGACAGCAAGCAAAATAAAGCTTTTTGCCAACATATTTCTGTTTGGAACTTCAGTCCAGTCCATGACAGAGAGGTATTATAAACTGTTTGACGGGGCTCTTGCACGCTCGACTGAGGAGCACATACATGTAGAGTGCTGCAATAACAGGCCATCTGGTATCACCAGTCACCAGGCGCCTAACGCCATATGATCATACCACTTCCAAGACCATCTCGCCTTCAAAACACAGCAGCACTCATGACCCCCCTACTCCCAACTTACACCCAACCCCCATGGTAAATGCCCCCTGCACTGATGCACTCTCCACAGCCATTGACAGCTCATATGTTTCCGGTCATTGGCATTATACTTGTATGACCTCCACTCCCCAAACAATGCCACTCCTCATGCTCTAAATGTCTTCAAATATTGATCTGCACATCTTCAGCAGTCACAAAAGGGGAGCCTGAAGGAAAGGAATGGAAAAGAATACACAAGGACGGTCGAGTTGTCACACAAAAACACCCCCGCAGAAAAAAAATATGGAGAGAAGTTTGACGGCTTTTTAATTTCGGTAAGGAATCAAACAGCATCGGAGAGGGGGGAACGCTCAGTCGCTGCAGCTGAAAGCCCCGCTAGCTGTCAGGAATCTGGCAGTAACCCACAGTCTGAAGACAAGACCTTCTTTAGTCTTTGGCTGAATCACTGATGAATTATTTTGTTATTCAGACAGGTCCTTCTAGCTTGCGGAGGAAAAGTAAAGTCGGTGTTTTGATAGACCTTGGCAAGATGATGACTACTGGATTATTCATAATGTTTTCCTTTCTCCTTCACGACAAATCTGTTCTTCTATTTTTCATGAGCAGAAGATGCTATGGCCTCAGCAACTAAATTCGAAGGATTTGGGGCGCTACCCTGCTGGTGTAAAGTTCTAAAATAAAGACCAGTTTATATTTAACTCAGACGTGGTGTGGTGCAGGCTCCCCCACTAATTGAGGGCTATGCAGTAATCTGCAGTGGGCTAAAACTCATTTACTGTAAGCTCTGCTGCAGCGTTAAGATGGGGGTCAAGGCAGAGCAGCATCTCTCCCATCGTCCCTTTTTCTATACATTCTTCAGAGTATAAAAAGTGACTTTAAGCTGCTGGATACCCTGAGGGACATACAGAGTACAGTGTAGAGCATCACTGCTAAAAGCGGCAGCTGGAAAGGGTTCAAATGACAACTCCACTCTTCTTCGGTAGCGTTCTGGATCAACAGCCGTAACTGAGCAAAAGCAAAGAGAACGACAACCAAAACAACAGAAGTGACACTGAAATGGATCCATCTATGGCTTAAGTGTGACTTGGACACATGTTGACCACTCTTCTCCTTCAGCATTGCCAAAGCAGGTGCTTTCTAGCTGTGGAATGTGGAACGCTGAGTTGAAAAGGTCACGCCACGATGCCGGCCTGTTCTGAAGTATGCCCGCTATCTCAGTCTTACGGGGGGTCACAGTCTTTGACCCATTTTGGGATACATTTGGAGAGGACATGCTCTCAAGTTGTGGACATGCATTTCATCCCATTCACATAATCCAAGTCAACAGATTCCAACGGGCAACTTTGCCCTGTTTTTGATCCATCAATCCCCACTTGGAGTACAGCCTTCAAACTTATCAAAACCAAGGGATGGAAAGAACAAAAAGTGCGTAAGGGAGAAAAACGCCTTCTCTTTTTGGCAGAGGCTCCTCAAGTTATCGGGTGGCACTCATCCAGGGGGGGGGGGGCAAACTGTTAACATATTATTATCAGAGCAAGGTGGAGAGCTGACAGAATGTTTTTGTCTGCCAGACAGGGGTTTGGTAACTCCACCCCTCTCAGCCCAGCGGAGTATAGCGGCACTGATGAGAAGTTGACCTTATTCAATCAGATTTTCTTTCCTCCACTTTCTTACTTTCTTTTTGGATAGCTGTCTTCCTTTCTTGTGCATCTGAGCGCTGCCAAGCTCGGCGGGGAAAAGAGCGTTGTGATGGTGTAGGCTGCCTGTGGATGCGCTTCAAACACAGGGAACACATCCAATAATGTATGCACATCATGCCCTGGTACGTACACACCCACACAGACACAGTAACACACTCGCAAGAGCTAACAAAAGCACATTCCTGCGGTATCTGTGCAAGTGAAAGACAAAAGGGTTTAATGCCATGTCTCTCACACAACTGGCAACTACAGCTCAGGCAATAAATCCTGACCCAGGCCCATTCAGAGCCTCATAGGCGATGATCAGTGACAAACTTTCAATACTTCCCTGCTCGTCCCACGATCACAGCAGTCATTCTATAGGTGGTACGGACACATCTGAGCCCATGAATGTGTCAAGGAACTCATAAGTCATCGCACTGCTTTACTGCAAGGGAGCCCCCCAATACACACACACACACACACACACACACACACACACACACACACACACACACACACACAGGACCAACACTGACTCCTGGTCATGACTATTTACAGCATGAAATGGTCACTTAGTGGTGTAAGTACAGTCCTTACTGTATCTGATGTCATGCAGTAGCCTGTGCAAAGGCATGTACAGCGCACGCACACACACACACACACACACACACACACACACACACACACACACACTATCCTCCTGAAGGACATCGATTAATCTGAGAATCACTGCTCTCATATATTTAAAACCTTATGGGGGGGGGGAATGGACAATGAGTGAGGATATAAAAAATAGAGAAGCATGCAACAAAACCCAAGCAATCAGGATTCAATTAGGAGGAGGAGAAAGACGAGAAGTCAGACAGGCTGAAGATACGGTGAGAGGAGAGACAGGAGACCGGCAGGAACAGCAACACTAACCTGTTTCACTTCAGCAGGCATGGTCCAAAATCCCCCCTTCGTTCCCGAAAAAATAAAAACCTCCCGGGGATATGTGTGACAACTATTTCCACCTCTCTTAAAAGTTCTCCTTTCCCTCCTCTCCTCCTCTCGTCTCCTCACGCTTTCCTCGTCTATTTACGTTGAGTTTTCCCTCTGTGAGCGCAGAGGTAGCAGCTCAGACGCAAGCAGCCATCCCCTACTCAGCTGTGTCGAGCTGCACGGAGTTAGCGAGAGAAATACAGGAAGTGTGGCGCTGAGCCTTTCAAAATTAAATCTCGAAGACCACACATGTCGCTAGCTTTAATGATGTATACAAAATAAGGGTTAAATTTTAAACACCCAGGGGAAAAAAGCATTTACTATTCAAGTTGTAGGTTGAATCTACGTTGTTACAAGAAATGGTGCAAAGAGATATTTAGGTTATTGTTGTTTTCCAAGTCCCCAATCCAAAACAATTGTCCCACAAGCTAACCTAGCAAAACAAGATACACATTAAGGTACTTAAACATCATATAGTAGCCGCTGTAGTGGTTAACAGTACATGTAAGTAATACATTAAAGGGTTTGTTACAGCTTACAAATTTTACATGTCCGTTAAATACAGACAGTCATACAGTTAGAGACAGATTTTCTTAGGCATTGCTATTGCATTATTAACTTTTGTAACATAGAGAGTTTAAGCCCGGATTGTTCTCCTAAAACAGTGACATAATGCACCTTCTATTGGCCGTATTGGAGGTCACAAGTGATACACGCATTCATGATAAAGTAGTAGTTGTGTATTAATATTTAAGGATTACTAACAGTTGTTTCAAACAAATATGTGTTTTGCTATGACTTGACAAGAGGCATGTCCTCTAGAAAACAGTAGCTATAAGAATTTGGATTCATGACCAAACGCAGTACAGCTGAAAATTTCCAGCAGAAAGCTTGCATTTTTTCCCAGGGTATGAAAGCATAATGATTGACACGAGTTCCTTTTTTATGGGAATAGTAGGCTAATGCTTTTATTTTGAAACTAAAATCACTTTACATCCAGTGTAATTGTGGCTATCACAAGCAAGTTCGACACAGCTGAAAAAGGGACCCTGCTTTCTCCTTTGCAAAGATGCTCTATGGATGTATGGAATGGAGAGAGATGGGGGGGGGCAGATGAAGCCGTTGCCCCTACACAATCACCCCTCTCTAACATAAGCAGGAATCCAAGAAAAGGAATGGAGCTGAACTGAACTGCGCACACAGACAGACAGACAGACAGACAGACAGACACACACACACACACACACACACACACACACACACACACACACACACTCTCTCAACAAAAAAGTTAGCCAGGGAGAGAACAAAAACCTCCAGGGCTGGGAGAAAGGGGGGAAAGAGGAGGTGTGTTAACAGAGAGGAGGGTTCCCAGACAGGCAGCAGGAACTGTGTAGCAGCTCTCTCTCCTCCTCCTCCTCCCCTCTCTCTTTCTCTCTCTCTCTCTCTCTCTCTCCTCTCTCTCTCTCTCACACTCTCTCTCACACACACACACACACACACACACACACACACACACACACACACACACACACACACACTCTCCCTCTCTCTCTCTCTCCCTCTCATTGGGTCTATGTCTCTCGCTCTATCTCTGGCATCTTAGTGGGGTGGGACTAGCTCCCTCTATGCACTCCAGCTGCGTCTGTCTGTCAACCCGTCAACCCCTCCTCCTTGTTGGCATAGACAGAGAGAGACGACAAAAAAGAGGAGGAAGGCATGGGGGGACAGGGGCTCACATACAAAACAAAAGTTGCCCCTCCTAAAGCGAAGGCACCCCATACTCTGCAAATTTTTACACCCAATACACACACATGCACACACAGCTCCTTTTCTCCAGCTCTTTGTCCCAGTCCTCTCACTGCACTTGATATAAGGGAGGGGTGGGACGTACGTGAAAGAATTCACTTTCAAATATCTATGACTGTGACCAAGACTGAATAGGAATGTTAATCTAATAAAGTAGATGGAGGCTTAACTAAGGACAACTTTGAGCGAAGCCTGAACAGACAGGAGAGAGAAAAAGGATGACTGAACTAAAAACAGAAAACAGAGAAAGGAGAAATCCCAAACGGAGGGGAAATGGCTGAGGTTTTGCATTCCACAAGCTTGGCAGTACTATTTCGTCTCCCTGAATGTTACTGCTCCATTTGTTCTTAATGAAAGACCTGGCCCGCCATGCACCATTACATTTAGATCTATTTACTTTCAACAATATGATTAAGAATTCATCCAACCAACATTACCCTCAAAAAGTGGTTTAAAAAAAAATCTCGTAACTTCAGCTGTGGTGCATTCCTTTCTCTTGTGTGATTTGCAATATCACTTTCCATTTATGCCATTTAAGCGTTGAGTGAGTTTCATAACCTTGTTTAAAAATCCATTAAGTGCTCTGGAATACTCATAGAAGCAAAGGAGAAAAGAAGTATTACTCTTCCATTTTATCTATAAATCACGATAATTGTGATTTGCATGTGTCCAATTTATAGTTTAATGTTTTGTTTATTGTTTTACGAAACATTTGCAAAATTTCAATGCTAACACAAAACTATAAGTCTAGGCTAGCGGCTCTGCGATGCTATACTTAGGCATAGTGGTGCTTTGAACGTCCGCATGATAACAAACTTTCTGATGTCCACCTACTTGGTTTAGAATGCTAACCTGCGAACATTCGCTAATTAGCAGTAAACACAAAATACAAATGAGATGGATGGGAATGTCATTAATTTTGCTTGTATTTGGTAGTAAATCAAAGTCTTGGCTGGTCAAAAATTTAATTTTTGACATGATGATACGCTAGTCAGGGCATCACTAAGAGGTTTACAATCAATACTGAGGTGAGCATGAATAGCTACCAAATTTCATGCAATCCATCCAATATTTGTATGACATTTAAAACACAGACTGTATATACTACTACTCTGCTGTCCCCATCTTGGCAGCGCCTGACTCCCCCTATAACTCTCGACTAAACCAAAAATGGGCAAAAGGATGGGGCATGTGTGGAGCTGAGACTTAGGTGAATGCCGGTTTGTGGCAAGGATACGCTCATCCACCTGTCACTCAAAGTGACACACCAATTATGCATAACTTAAAGCCTTGATCAAATTTTTAAAATTATAAAGAAATTCACCCCAGTACAGTTGTCATTAAGGGGGAAATTAGCTGTGGAGACCAAAACCATTTTTTGCACAAGGCTGTATACATGTTTATTTAAGTGGCCATTTGAGGGGCTGCAATTTTTGGCACTTCTTCAGCCCCAGAGGTTGCCACTTGATTTAAAAATCAAGGAATCACCAAAGTCTGTAGGATTCATTCTCTGGGAACCCATGATAAATGTATGCACCAGACTTCATGGCAATCAATTTAACAGTTTTCATGACATAGTACAAAACCCCAAAAATGTCTAATGGTCAAATCTAAAGTCAAGGAGAAACAAATGACCCATAAATGTCTGAACCAAATTTCACGGCAGTCCATAGTTTGTGATATATTTCAGTGTAGACCAAAGCTGGAGATAAATGGGGACATTTCCATTCCTAGAACCACTTTGCTAGCATGACTTAAAAACACTATTGCTCTTTTCGTACACTGACAGGTACGACATACTGCTGTATGGGATTATCAATGAGCATTCAAGCAAATGTAGGAAATTGATAACTGGGGTCAAATTTGACAAGACGGGTCGGGGCAAATTAAATATCTAAAAAAAGTAGAGTATATTCAACATTTCATTTCAACTCAATTCCTGGAACGTCTTCATCATCACAGGTTGGTGATACATACTGTTTCCAGGAATGCCTGCTACTGTCAGACAAAAGCTCTATTCTCTAGAGTCTAGCCAACCCATGCCCGGACCTTGTAAAATAAATGTACATGGTGTATGAATAATCCAGGAGTTGTAATCAAAGCTCCTGAAGTCATCCGTACTCTGTCAGGGCGTATGGTGTGAAACAGATGGTAGAAAGGTTAATGTGCAGCAATAAGGTGCGCTTTGACAGCCAGACACCTCCAATGAAGCTGCATCTGTTAAAATCATGTTTTTGCCTCAGTTCAGGATGCCAGATGCAGAGAAAAACAGAGGAGCAAAAGCAGATACGGAAAGTAGATAGAAAAAGAACCAACTTGAAAATATATATGGTGTTTCATTACAAAAAGTAATGTTTTCATAATCTCTGGTCTCAAAGGAAACTTTAATGACATCTAATTCTGGAAAGTACTTCAAAAGCTTTTCCACTCTGCCAAGAATACATTTCTCGGGAAATACTACCTTGCCTTGAAACTTGAACAAAGTAAGTTCAACTAAATATCTCACTATAGAGCAGGTCTGCAAAAAATTTATTTAAAGATAACACTGACTTTGCTGCTCTGAATTCTTTACAGCAGTCACTGGACAGTGTAGAGACCTGATGACAAAAATAATGTATGTGTGAGAGTGCACAGGGCCAAGATGATTTGCTCTGCTACAGGCTGACTTCTGTTTATTCTAACAATGGCATGGCTTGCAAAAAAGCCCTTATCTAATGACTTTTACTATCATGTTTTATTTTCCCCTTGAAAAATGGCTACTCAGCGATGCAGGGGATTAGAGTCCAATCTATTGTGGGGTTTTTGTATTGCAAAAAGGCAATTTTCCCTTCATTTAGGAAAATAAAGCTCTATTTAAATGACATCACTTCAGATCAAAGGTCCATCTATTTTCTGTTATGTCCCAATACTGTAACTGCACAGCAACAGATTTGAAATACAACTGTAACAGGATTAGGCTTTTTCTACTTTTCCATCTTGTCGTGCGTAATTGGGACACTGACTGAGGCACAAACAACAGAATTTGAACCGGTTTGAGGCTGACATGCAGCAAATCGTCAACTTTTACACACAAATTTTCCCATCAACTTCACTTTAGATGAACATATCCTTTGGATTCGTAATGGAGTCTCTCGATTGGTTGTTCAAGAGTATGTGTAAAAATTAAAATACAAATTAAAGTAGTTGTTCCATGGCCTGATAACTTCCTTCCTGCTAAATTTCATGAGAAACTCCTCTTAGATTCTTGTTGGTCCAGCTAACTGTCGAAGTATAAATTGCCTATTAGAGGTAAGAATCCATTTCTCATATACCTCGTTTTCATAGCGGGGCATGTAAGAAATGGCCTGTGGTCCACAGCTTCTTGGTGGGTTTCAACTGGCTTCTTACATCAGCTGCATTTGTAATTATAATTCATCTAACGAATGCTTAAGTTTGTTTTTTTTCCACACATGGAATGTGTGCTCGGTATATTTGCCCTTATTCAGCACAGAATGATGGGCTTGAATGAGGCCCTCGGAGAAAGAGGACTGTCAGGAGTGGTGTCCATCTTTTCACACATTCCTGCACTATCACCATCATCCATTACAAAACAAGAATCACTTTCAGACACTTGGTGTGAGGCAGATCACATACCAGGCCCAACCTCTTTCCACTTCACCCTTTTCAAACAGGGCAACATACAAAGAAGGCCCCACAGTCTTGTTTCAGCTTAAGACAATTTGCATGATTTTTAGACCATAAGTGTGTGTGTGAGCAAATCTGTGACACAAAACAGCAAAGGTTTGCAGATTCCAGACTCTTTCATGTCCAGTCCTTTCACAGTCTGTCCAGCTACGTAGTGTGTCTCCACCTGAGGCAGTGCCAGGACTCATATAGTCAGTCAGTCAGAGTGCAAAGTCAATAGATACTGTGCATGTGTGGTTCTGACTTTATTACTATAATCTGATGGTGTACCAGCTGTAGACTGCTGTTGCCAAGGATTCACATGCTGATAACCACAATGATGCACACGGGTGGAAAAGTGACAGTTTACTAGCAAGAGGCTTGCTTCTGTTAGCATTAAGTATAATTGAGATTTTATGCTAATTCCAGGTAAACTGCCCACCTGAGAGTTACGGCGTCCCTTTCTGACTTAATTCATCTACTGTGTAGTTTGTGGGTCTTGAGGGGATTATTCCGTACTTCTGTGCTTCATTTGTCTGCTTTAGCTGTGTTTTTAAATCCAGGTTGAGTCACTTCTCAGGAATAGTTAATGAAACAACATGAACAACATGAAACAAAAGTCAATTTGTATTTTTTAATTAACATTAGATCCCAAGACCAGTTTAGATGATTGCATGTTTTTGCCGAGTAGCAATAAAGTCAATAAAAAGCACAGTTTTGCGCTTTAGACTGTGGAGGGCCGGGCTGAAACTCTTTGATTTGATTTACTTGGCAATACACTGAAAAATTCACATTGTGGTAACCTTTATTAAAGAACACACTGGGGTGAAATTGGAAAAGAAATGTTTAGCTCTAAGTCCCTTTTTGCCATTAAGCCATTTGTAGTCTTAAGGAATGCTCTATCCAATAAAGTGCAAATGTACTCCTGCAAACCTCCCAAAACAAGGCTCGGTGCGGCTTCTGGTCCTCATTTGATGACTATTTACATGCTTGTAAGTCATGTCGTAAAAATGTCGCACCAGTATGTTAAACTCATGAGGATAATTAAATCAAGGCTTTGAAGAACACCTCTAGCCCTACTACAAAGATCTGAAACTGTTTTCAATTTAGTTGTCTTTTTTTTCAGCTGAACAGGGTCAGCGTCCAGCCTTGTTTGGTTATCCTGCTGGACACTGGGAGGGGTGAGGTCACATTCCTCCGGTGGCACTGGTGTCCCGTGAAGGAGAGGGGCTTTATTTTAAACACATGGCCTATACAGTTTAGTCTCTGAACTTAACGACCGAGTCCAACAGCCTGTTTATACAACCATGGTCATCTTCAAGTACATACGTAGATTTCCATGCTCTCTCGAAACTTTCAGGCTGAGGCAGTGCCCTTCAAAGATATTTAGCCTGTCTGTTCACCTATGCGAGTACACAGAGAGGATGTGTGGTAAAGGGAATGGGAGCAGTTCTGAGATACCCCTCTCAGTGCTTTTAGTGAACGTAATGGTTTAATGGATTGTGATCAAATGGCAGGGAGGTGCACCAGGACAGGCATTACCAATGTTGGGGGCTGATTTGAAGGATGAAGGTTTGAGCCGCCTCAGTGGAATATAAATAGCACCACAGCACAAAAGGTTTTTCCACTGCTTTTCCCTTCAAACCTCCCTCTCTCTCCCTCTCCCTGTTCATCTGAATGAGAGGAATATGCACAGACCCAGCCTTGAGTAAAAATTCCTGTCCTTCCATGTCAGCCCTCGTACTGAGCCGGGGCACAAAAAGGACTTGCCCCCTTCCTTGAGCGGTAAGCAGTGTGATTCATGGGCCATCGACTCAAACTTGACTCCTAATGTTGAAAAAGGGATGAATAAAAGATTATCCGGAACATAAATAGAACACGCACTCTGCATTTTTACTTGTGGCTGAGCAATTTAGTGGGAAGAAGTCTTCACTACCCAAATGTATATTACATTTATTAGATTTGTAAATGGATCACATTGCCTCTTGAATCTTTTAGACCACTGGCACCCTTTCATCATGATTAAAATGTCATGGCAACCATTCTAATAGTTGCTGAGATATCAGCATCTTGCAGATTGGGAAGCAATGCTTTAGACTGTAAAGGAGGAATTGCACCTTCAACACTGAGATTGCTGGACAATATGCCCCTCCACCTTAACTACAGCACTGCTGCTCTATTTGTCTCATTTGCATCCGTCTCTAAAGATTATTTAAAAACACAAGTGGTAACATTTACAGCTGAAGATGTTGTCACATCCAGTTTACCAAGTAACCTTTAAACTGTGGTGAGACATGATTATGTGTTCCATATGGAAACATGGAAAGCAGACAGCAACATTATTAGAATTTAAATGTGACTTTTCTGCAGGCTGCACACACGAAACTAGAAAATGAGACGAAATAAGTGTAGGAGGACCACGGGAACAGTGTGGTATACAAAAATAAATAAAGGAGGCACTTTCACACAAATGTAATTAGGGTGTTTATGGGAGGCGAGAAGGTTCTTGATGGCACAGCGAGGGAAGAGGACAGGGGACAACAGAGGAAGGGAGGGGGTAAACTAAGGCTCATTGTTAGGCAGGTGATTTACGAGGGCACAGGAGCTCCCGGGCTCTGCCAGTGGAAGGATAGATCTTCTGTCGCTATTGCATCCTCAGCCCTTTGTATCCATTGTGCCTAGACAGGGCTGGGGGGCTGTGGGGATGAAAGTGGGTGGAGGGCGGCTGAAGCGATTGTTGGTTGAGTACTGTGGTGCCATTGCAGGGCTGGGGCCTGTACATCTTCACCACAGACAGAAGCACAGATCAAAGGCTGCACTGTTCCCTCTCTCTAAAGCTCACAAGCCTTTGAAAACTTCCCAAAACATTTTCACAAGGGATGGTATGCCTCTGCTAGATGCCTGTTGAATATAACATCTGAATACCAAACACCAACATTTTATGAAATCCACAGTGTGAGAAATTATCCTGAGTCTCCTTTTCAATGAAGCTGGGTGATTGTATGCGCCACGAGATGGAATCTATGCATGTGCTGGGCAACGGCCGCAGGTAAATAGATTAGGCGTCTGGTGTATATGAAATGAGGTCACCTTCTCCCTTAACTCCAGACAGACGTGGTTGTCTGAGTGCTGTCTGCCTTTCCCCACACATTGAACTGTCACCATGAACCACTTGACCTTTCAGAGCCTTGGCGATAACACTCCTTCAGGCAAAAATCAATTACCATGGGGAAAATGAAGAAACGGTATGATCTTAGCATGTAAGCGGTCACATGTTGGGGCTCTCGATGAATGCGGATTGCGAGGCACCTCAATCCGTGTCACTGAATCTCTGCTGATAATTTCATCAAGAAAGCTAATGGAGTGTCCAAAAGCATTGTTCCGCTTTTTCCTCTAAGGACAGTGCAGCATAAACACTCTAATTCTCCAATTCATAAAGTTATATTGAAGTGAAAAAGGATCAGAATTCAATTAGTAAAGTCTTATAAAGTAGGCCAATACTGTTTAAAAGAACCTCACCCACACACATTGTTCCAATACAATGGTCAAAGAGATCTACATTTTTATACCCTGTGTTAACATCATGCAGGGCAAAAACAAAAACCATGAAATAATATTTGAAACACAGTATCCTTTAATCCTATTCAGTTCATGTGCTCTCTAGCTGAGCAGTTTGACCTGTGTTAATATCAGAAAGTGACTTATTTTTTAAGGACTATTATTTCATCAAAGAAAACAACATAAAATTCCTGAAAAGTTTGAACCATACTCTCAAATTTTCTTTTTGGTTCAACAAGGCCAAGAGTCTACAGCCACGCCAGCAGTTCTGTGAAGCTGTACCTTGGCACAGTGGTGCTTTGAGTTAAATGCTAATATCAGCATGCTAAAATGCTCACAGTGAAAATGTTACCATGCATGACATTTGGAAGGTAATGTTTGTATGCCCAGTACATTTCTTGGTAACAACTGTTTAAAGGAACCTTATCAAAAACGTTTCAATGTTATGGGTGGTGTAGGCTACAGAATATTAATATTAGCTGATTAATCACTATCATATTTTTAAAACTCATCAAATATCAATATTGATATCAGCTTAAAAAATCCTGTATCACTTGGGCTACAGTATCAAAAGTCATGGATCATCAGTCACTGGACTTCATAACCTGGGAACGGTGCAGATATGGACATGGAAATCCATCCAATGGTTGTCAAGATATTTCACTAAAACACAAAAATGTCAGCCTTGTGGTGGTGCTAAAGGAAAAGTCAAGGGATCATGAAAGTCTCTAGGTTTCATCCTCTGGGGACCATGAATATCTGGACCAAATAACATGGCAATCCTTCTGATAGTTGTTGACCTATTTCAGTCCGGATCAACGCTGCCACAGAGCCACACTGCTACAGTGGCTAAAACTCCTCCCTATTATGCAAAATTTTTATGTTCACATGAACATTAGCCAGAAGATTTGTCACCAAACTCAACATCTAGCAAGGCCACAAATCTCCTTGACTTTAAATTTGAGGAGGAAATGACTGCTATATTTCCACATAACACTGTCAAACCATCACTGTATGATTTATTTGAGTCATTTGGCTGCTGTCCAGCACCGTGCCTCGCTCTACATCCAGGCTGCACTGGATAGCAGAGCCTGCTGTGTTAAAACCAACAAGCTGGGCTTTGGCGGCGTCGAGCATCTCAGTGCACTGTTTGAAGTGAGTGATCATACAGAGCTGTGCTGATGTGTGTGAAGTAACCTGCACCAATCTCAAATGATGGAGGCAGATAAAAGTGTTAGCTGCCCGCTGATGATTATACCCAAGCTGTTCCAAGGTGAGCACTGTGCAGCAGAGCGCTATCTGGATCAGTAGCTTATCGCTCTCATCAGGTGCCTACTTGCAGCTGATTTCTTGGTCCTCTTTCTCATTTGTGATCCCAATTTTAAACAATGGCGGCCCTCACTGAGTCTCTGCCCTGGGGTTATGAATCTCAACCCGAAGTTACTGATCCACGGTCTATTTTAATCCATCATGCAACCTGGGGACTGTGGGTGAATGTGTTGCGGGGAAACTAAGCAAAGAGGAGATCAACCTGATGCATCCCTCAACGCTCTTACCACCTCATTATGTGAATGGAGTGAACGGTACGGTTATCTGTGAGTCTGATCTGTGAGTGATAGTGTTAGAAAGCAGGTTAATTCATTGCCTGCCTAGTAAATCATTGACTACTTTATGAAAAGTGGAGGGTTTTTCTCTCTCTTAAACATACACACATTAGCATGTGAAGGCGGTTGATTACCGGACCCTGTTGTTGGTGAGGGGATGTCAGGTTCACTTTACTGTACCATACTTTTCACTGCATCCTCTTCATTTTCTCTTCATGAAGCCACATTGACCCTTTGAAAATGAACACTGACACCGGCTGTTAACAAAATGTGACTGCAGGCAAATACAACCGCAAGGCAAATGTAGACAAAACAGTTCCATCACTTTAGGTCTTGCTCTATCAATAACACATGAGATCGCCTCCTTTACAGTGATTAAACATGATGTGTCTAAGTGCTACAGGTGCTTCATCACCAAATTGTGCTTTCAGATTCTTGTTAGTAAAACATGTGTACAGTCTGACAAGGTTTCTTTAAAGAAGTGATCATACCCAAGAGTAAAAATGAGAATATCAGCACAACAGAAACACATGCATCAGTCAGCCCCTCAAAGGCTGAAAATAATCCCAATAATAAGATGTTATGTTGCCTGACCTTGGGAGTTGCTAACAGAGGAAGCATTAACTGTAACATTTTCCCTCAGCATCCAACAGTTTGAAGTGTGTAAATCAATGGGTTGTTGTGACTGCTGACATTTTTAGGGGATTACAGCTGTCTCATTTCTACATCTTACATTTCCTGCTCCTGCAGAGTCAGCCAGCATTGACAGGAGCCCAGGCCAGGACTCTAATATCCCCCAGACACTGGCCAGTGCTGGGCGAAAGGCCACATCCAATCAACAGCACCACAAGACAATATCAAAGACCAGTGGGCGAAAGGAGATGGGATTGGATGGCAAGCAGTGGCGAAGAAGGAGGGAGGTGAAGGAAGACGGAATGAGAGGTTGAATCTCATCAGCTCCCTTTTAAAGATGAGTCACCACAGAGCAGATTATTGCACAACATCCAGAACAGTGGATTCAGACAATGTGAACAAGCGTCCCAAATCACAGAGAAATTGAACAGAGAGATTATTGAGTTCCACCAGTGATGAAAAGCAATGACCGTGAGCAAACATGACGATGAGATGGGCTTGCTCAGATGGAAGGAGGAAGCAGGAGAGGCAAGTGTCACTTTAGACAGGGAAACAGGGAGGCAGACGCATGGTAGGTCAAGTTGGCGGTTGGAAAGAGAAAAACAAGGGGTGGTTGGCCAGCATGCCGGCATCATTTACCTGCATCACCACCTGCTGCCATGCTAGCGGTTGGCTGGTAGTGGGGTTGGGAGGGAGGTTGGCACGCTCTAGCTGCAAGGTGACGTTGCGACGCTCCTCCTCGAGGGCTCGGGTCAGCTGCTCAAAACGTGCCTCCTGCTCTTTCACTGAGGCCAGGATGCTGGCGGCCGAGCGAACGTCATAGTCCTCCATGTCCAGTGTTGGTCGCAGTTGTACAGATCTTCCAAGTCGGGAAGGGAGGGAAGAGAAGGGGGAGGAGCAGGGGGCACCAGGTCATTAAAGACACCCAGACCCAACAAGCTGGGTGAGTGGCATCAACAGGCTGACGCATGCCTCAAATTCAAAGTCAAATACAAGACTTACTTATTGGCCGAGATAGGACATTGACGATTTGGCATACAGCACAAGCTTTAAATGATCATCATGAACAAAAGACCAACATGACACATTAAAATGGAACAAGTAAAATGGCTGACTGGATGACTGGGGAGGCAGCGTCATAGTATGCAGAGTCTATCTGTTACAATCAAATCTGTTTAATTTAGACTGGTTTCTTGAGCCAATTCCCTGAAGGGACAAGCTAAAATTCTTCCCACAAAGGATGACTGCAAGCCCAGCATAGCAAAGACAATAACCAGGATGCTCTGCTGGGTGCTAATTACGACTTTGCTTTCAGAAGTTTGAGGCTGTCTTGTAATCAAGACAATCATGGCACCACAGATAAAACTCTATACAGCTTCCTTAGAACATCAGCATTGCAAAATGAAAACATGATCCACCAATTCCAAGTACAACAGAGGGAATGAAACAGCACGGTGCACAGTCACAAAATACAAAGATTCTTGTTTCTTCACATCCAAAAGGGGGAAAGAAATGATTGCATCCCTACAAATGAACAATCACAGCCGGCATGGAGGAATGGCACTGTCATTGGATATAGTCATGCACAGAGCCATGATGCATTCTGACACACAAGTACTTTTGCGGGCACAAATCCAACACATGCAAGCTTCCCACAGCTGCCCATACATACACCAAGGCCTGGTATCACAAACACATACTGTCTATCATAAACAATTATGATTTCTGCAGGTGCAAAGCACAGTGCGCATCACTCTCACACACACCCTGATATCCATAACTGATGGTGGCATGATATCGAGAGGGTTGACGGCACAATAACAAATGGGATTGGAAATACCAATCGACTGTAATACACACCGAGTAGATAACCAGGCTGAGAGGTGTTAGAAAACAGACATCCCCCACTCTAACAGAAGCAGAGGGGTGAGACAGCGAGTAGAACAGAGAGCTGGGGGAGAAGGGGAAGAAAAACAAAGGGAAGACAAAAAGAGAAAAAGACAGAGGTTAAACGAGAAATGAAAAGCAACTAACAGCATATGGTCCTTCTGCCTGAGTTGTATTTGACTTCATCAACCAAAATCTTATGAAAAGGTACAAAAAGTAAAAGCGAAAATTGGCACAGTATCATTCATGTACATTTTGAAATAAATCTCTATAATGTTTTTTCACTGTTTTTATAAATCTTTATTTCTCAAGGTACAGGTCTATTTTCTAGGCTGGATCATCACTCCAGCATAGTGGAAAGCTATCCCAGGGCCCCAGACCCCAAGAATCCCAAAAATCTCAAGTTTGCTGTGTGTCAGTTGAGTATGGGTCATTCGATTAATCATATTAGTGGAGATGAATGTAGATTTTGGACGATTCTGCGAAACTCTAATCACAATATCTGTGCGTGGCAACCACAGCATGGTTAAGGTTTAGGAAAGTGGTCAGTTTTTTACCTGGTCACTACAAATAAACTAGTGCTATGGTTAAAGTTAAGCAACTAAAACACTTGGTTAAGGTGAGGAACCAGGTATGGTTATGATTAAAGAAAAGCAAACATGCATTAATGTAATACAACCTCCGCAGTCTCCAGCATGAAAGTTGGCTACACTACATCCACCACCCTGACCAACATGCTCACTTTTTGCCTCTCTGTATAAAGGGCACATTACTTCCTGCACTGGCACTGAAAAAAATAGGACACAGGGCCAGACTGGGGATGCCACAATCAGGTGTGTTTGCTGCCGGTACTGATACCGATCATCTACGAGTGAGATTGGCTGAAGCTGATCCCAATCATTTTTGGTATGCATTGCAGATGCCATATGTGATATCAGTCTCACACACTTTGTAAAAGTTCCACACGGCTGACATGTTGTTTTGTTTTGGCAGTCTGTCGCACGCAAGAACATTGAACAAGGTGGGAGGCGGAACTACACTACACAGCATACAGTGCTTCTCTCAGCCACAGACACTGGAGTATTTACCACAGGTGATCAGTTTTAAGGTGATCCGTAACTAGAATCAATAATTCCGATCTACCGATCAAATATTTTTAATGAAAATCACCCAATCATGATTTGCCTAGGCCAGACTGTATTGTTTTATATGCAGTTAAAACATTTGTAAATTTGTTTATGTGTAAAAGGCAGGATACTGCACAACGAAGCTGGGGGTCGGGGGTCAGCAGGGGCCCACGGTTGATTTTTGCCCCAGAGCCCTGAAGCAGGCAAATCAGGCGTTGTCGAGTTTAGACACCATTTCAACTTTTTATAAGAGACATTTTTCCCATGTATAGCACAAACTATCCTTTGGTATGTGGATGTGACATAATGTTGTGGCCTTGGACTGGACTGTTAAAGAGAGAGAAGTTTGTCAAGACATTTGTCAAGCAATAAGCTGAAGAAAAATCACAACAGTGCAGCAGCCAACATGTCATTGCGGGATCAACACAGGAGCATCACATAATAACACTGCTGTCAGATGAATCCTTGTGTCCAAAATGTCTCAGATACAGAGATTAGAAATTAGGGCTTTAAAAACAGAGTACTTATTCAGGCAGCAGAAGGTTAAACGAGAAGGTACCTTACAAAAACCAAGACATGGCTCTGACTCAAGAGGCACATTATATCAAAGTATTCTGGGTATTACTTTGCTGATCTCGCCATTGAAAAAGACAAAGAACGAGGACGGGTGGTTTGACTCAGGATGATCAATGCAGATGCAACAATTAGAATCTCAAACAGGTCGAATTACAGAAACAGTGTGTGTGTGCGCATAAACAGGGTTCATTCTTCACTATAGGACCTGGTGAGTTGTGAGGCTCTTATTCCCTTTGAAGTGCACAATCCCTCTTTGATGTTTGTTGCGTGCTGATCATTTATTTATCTGGAGTGGAGTCTCGTCTGACACGACTCTTCCTTCACTCTTCCTCACAAAGCAATACACCTCGAGGAGCCTGTGTTTTCAAAGTTAAACTCCACATCTATGTGAATGAAAGAAAAAAGTTCCTTTTGTTTCTTTCCCCTTATATGGGAACAAGGTCTCTTATAGCTTAGCCATTTTTTATTATTATTTTCAGCTCTACCATTTTGAAACGCTGCTCTCACTACTGGCAAGTTTACAGTCATCAGCTGGTAATTCAGTTTCAAAATGGAAACCGTGCTGGGTAATGACTCCTCGCAAAAATAGCATCCTTGTCTATTTTCAAGGCTCCACTACTTGAGATAACTGACAGCAATAGGGTGTTATAAGCCATGTTGATTGGACATACTTGATGACGGACTCCAATGATTCACACTCCTAGAGGGTTGGGGGGCAACGTAGCCATTGCTTCCTGAGTCATAAAGGGAATAATATGGCAGGCATGTCAACCACGCCCCACAGCTTATCATTAAACACCAACTTCTGGGCCTACTTAAAATAACCCAGAATGCACAGGGAGGGGCATCTGAAGAATTCCCCTCTGCCACCATGACAGCCTTGGTTTTTTTAAAGCTTTGGTTCAGCAGATGTTTTTTGGTGGCCTGGGTCAGAGGGGAAAAACACAGCAAAGGTCTGCATGTTTAACCCCATCCTTAATTACACACGCCCTTGTTAGTGATGGAAATATATTTGAAAAACAACTCTATGGCCAGGAGTGTCATTTGTGGATGCCACTATTGGGGGTTTATGAGCGGAGAGGATGATGACTAATCAAAGAGATGAGATTTAAAAAAAAAAAAAAAAAAAGGGAAAATGTTTAATTAAATCCACAAAGGGATGTGTGTTAGATTTTACTATTCTTAAGGCGTAAACATTTTTAATTAAAAGGAAAAACAGGCTCATATTCCATGAGTGAGTTGATGCGGCAGCTCACTACAAGCTTCACTTGTGCTGTTTTAAGGCTTTTCCTCAAGGATAAATGCACTTCAGCAGAAACCCACTGTTCTAAAAATAGCCCAGTAATAAATATATCCACGCGCACGCAGCCACAATTTTGAGAGTGGATCAGCAGATGAGATGCAGCGGTCGCTCACTTCAAAGGCTTGCTGGAAAATCCTGGAATAAATCCTTGGCACCTATTCATCAGGTCTGTTGGATTCTCGTAAAACAAATCTTTCAATGACAAGGCCCTCTCTGGAGTAAACTGGAAAATATTTAGCTGATGTTATTCTCAAGAACAGTTTTAAATGAATTGAAAGTCTGATTTTTTGACTACAAGACACTACAACTAAATCACAAAAATAGGGCTTCAAGGGAGAATAATATCATTGTCTGTCTGAACTGAAACCTTGGTGATTCCCTCATTGCCAAGATGAAATTTCTGTTTTGTGTGCATGGAAACATTTCTGCCTTTAGAGGCATACAAGAACTGTGACCAGAGCAAGCTGGAATGACAAGATCTGATCTTTTGCCCCTCTTATTCCTTTGGAATCCTCTTGTGAGAAGCATCACAAACTGGGGCAGTTGGCATGAGTGTGCAGTCGACTGACATTATACAACAGATTTCATGGCTGGTGATGTTGTAGTCCAGCAGTTTCCTCTCACTGCCATTTGAAATCACCAATGTGGAAAGTTGCCAAGTGCAGCTTTGGCCGCAAAGCCACCCTGCATCTGCATAAAGAACCTGTCATTCCACTGAGGACTTGGTGTTAAATTTTTCATGCTTTACAGCCTATGGGAGTTTTGTGAGTTTACAAAGAGTCAATACCCTGTGGAGAAAGCCATACTGTACATCTCAATAATCAGAGCTTAAAGCAATATCTCCATATCTTGAGAAATATGTCGATGTCGATGCCGATGTCGGTCACATTCCCGATTGGCCAGATGGGCTTCACTGGATATAACTTTTGTCATGTGCTTACGTGGACTTTGTGTTGGAGTCGTTTGTTGACACAGACTCCATAGCTAGTGTTGCACACTGTTGGTGCTGTAGGGAAGTGGAAGAGCGGCACTGAAGCAAGGCACCCAGGGAGCGAGCATAAACATCACATCATCCGAAAAATTCATCCTGTGTCCTTTACATAGAAATCAGTCCACATGCTGCTCTTAGCAACTGTAAAATTTGAGGCAGGTCTCATTTTTTAAGTTATGTTACAATCTGTTCACATTTGGCAATAGAAATGGGATTAGTACATATAAATTGTTTCACATTCTTACATATACTACCCTTAAACAACGACCTATCAAGTGTGAGTTCCCCCTCTTTTGCCAGTCTTCCTGTTTGGATAGACATGTGAGTTGTACCATTCATCTTATCCATCTTTCAGCAGAAAGCAAATTAGCGTATCTTGCAAAATGTCTAACTATTCATTTAACTATTTTCTTATTTCAGAAATGAAACCAGAGATAGATTAAATCTGTATCTACTGGGGAGGCTGCTCAGAGCAGAGGCAGCATGTGGTGCGAGTCTTGAGGGGTTTGGTTAGGGGGTTATTAAGGGGATAGGGGAACAGATTGGGAGGTAAAGGATGAGGATAATTGAGTGTGACCATCAGCGCCTGATATTAAGTTAGAAACATTCACCTGATTAGGGACTATGTGGGTGGTGGGGTCCTTCCTTCCCCCTCACCACCAATTTGCCCCTTTCTAGAGACTGTAATTGTAGCTCAAATTAATTCCTTGTCTAAACCCATCTGAGGATGCAGCTCTCAGTGGCACAATTGGGTACTTAAAAACACCTGCTCCTCCTACTGTGTGTGTGTGTGTGTGTGTGTGTGTGTGTGTGTGTGTGTGTGTGTGTGTGTGTGTGTGTGTGTGGTGGAGGGGGCAGTCTTCAATCTACCTACTTTTGTGGTTGATGATAATACATTCATACAATCAGAAAACTGGCAATAACAGGGCGAATTGCTCCACCTTAAACTGACATTTCACAGTCACTAATTTCAGGCTCTCCTTAGCTAAGCTGTCCAATATGTCTAAACCCTGAGTGACTGACAGGTAAGTGATTCATCATAATGACAGTCTGCTGTGTTGGGAATTTCTGCACACCAACAGAAGAGTTTTGTGCCTCTTCAAAAGTGCTACTCATGAGCATGAAAGTCAGTTTGAATTAGTCCTACTTGTGAAGAAAAACAAAGCTTTTACTCAGCACCGGAAGGCAGACTTGACAATTGCACGTAATGACGTAAGTGTTTCCAATTTTAAAAATGTTTTCAGGGGTGTGCCTGTAGCAAATTAAAGCCAAGCCCTCACCTGTCTTTGAAAGAACACCATGTGTTTCATTAATCAGTTAACTTTTTTAAGAAAATGAAACACAATTCACAATTGGTGTAAGTGGCAGGTAAAATCACCAATTTCAGGCAAACTACCATTTAATGAATGGTTACTGGAAGATGATTGTCATTTCAAATAAATATCTAACATTCAAATAAGTAGAACTCGGCCGATGCAGTAAGTGACAAAAGTTTTAAAAAGATGCAACAGAACATAAAAAAAAAGAAAAAGAAATGCAGTGTCGCCAGGAATGATCCTCCCTCCAATTTAGGATTCCAGTCGTTGTTGCTTTGAGGAACATTAAAGTGAGTGTTAATGCCCAGAGGGGTATTGCTGAGTGATGCCAGGATAAGCAAAGCTTAGCGAGGTGCGTGGAGTCCATGGCTGATCACTTTCACAGCTCGACGAAAAGAAATGCAGCTGTTGTTTACCATCCATATTTTATTTCATCCTTTTCCTTTGAACCCCCTCGCTATGTGAAGGATTTCAGGCTGGAAAATACTAACAAGCACACACACACACACACACACACACAACTACATACACGAAATACTTTTTAAGGCAAATACATGTCTTTGTTACTCTCTTTGAAGGGACAGAACAGTTCATAAAGGACTCATACACTTTATCACAACAAAAACATGCTACAAAATACTGTATATGGGATGTGCAAAGCTTCTAAAATCAGTAATCTGTTTTAAATGCTTTCTCTTTCATCCCAAATTTTAAAACTGCATTGCATTACGGGGTTTTACTCTGATTCTTGAATAGGGTCTATAGACCCCCCTTTAAATCCTACGTTACAAGCAGCCAGAAACAAGGAGTTCAAGGTTCAGAGTCAAGAAGCATTTACACATTTATGAGATAAAAGTCAGTTCTTGACTCTGAGGCCAAGTGAAACTAAAAGAAGCAAAAAAAAAGTTTTCCTTGAACACTGAATGCAGCTTTGATAGACATGAACATCAGTCTGTATTTCAATTAGTCTGAATACACTCCATATATATACATATATGCAAAGAGTAGTGGGTCTGTAAGACAACCAAATTGCAATTAAGTATCTCAGGTTGTGACAGACTTCAAACACTCAATTACACAGTTGAGTCTGTCTTTAGAAACTGGACCAGAACTAACGTCCTCTCCTGCTCATCTCTAAAACATGCTAAAATCTGTGAAGAGAACTAAAACTGCTTTACAACTGACATTTACCTCAGCTGATATAACTGTGTGAATTATTGAAATGAGAGCACATTTCCTGGAGGAAAAAGCTCTTGAATGTATTGAAATAAAAATCATACAAGGCACCTCAGCGACAAAGTGAAGTGAAGCTCCCTCAAGGAGAGATAACAGAGAAAGTGAAGTCTTGAATTTTCAAACTGAAAAAAAAAATTGTCGGGGATGTAGAAATGTAATTACTGCAATGATGAGCTGAACAAAGTGATTAAAGGAGGCTGGAGGTGTAGAGAGAGGGGTGGGGGTACCTTTGATGTCGGTGAGTGCCGTCAGACCACAAGTAGACTGAGGACAGGCGTAGCTCTGTTAGAGTCGACTCGTTTGTTCAGTCCGCCAGGGGAGATCTGTGGATAAAAAACAAGGCAGTGGAAAATAAGTAGTCAGCCAACTCACTGACAGTGCATTGTTTATATAGAGCTCTAACGTAATGTAGAGACACTTGTACAGTACAATCACAGCAGGTTCACAACTGTAATCTGCTCTACTCTCAACCATAGAACACTCTCAGGAGCTCCTGGTAACGCTCCATCCTCCACTGCAAATCTCAGTTTTGTTGTGCCACAACTTAGTTTCAGGACCACTACTGTTTTCTGTTGGTGTTCATTTTTTAATTTTTAATGCTAATGACACTCAGCTGATTGAGAGATGAGATTAAGGGTCCTATCGTACACCCAGTGTAAAGTGGCGCAAAACACAACGCTCACTAGTTCCAGACTGATCCAGTTATCATTTTCCTGTCTAACACCCACAATGTTTAAATAGAAAATACACCCATCTGAGCACCCATGGGCATTGGTCTTAAAACGTGGAGGATGGATGTCTCTTGAACATCCATGACGAAGTGAATATTTATTCATACTTCTCTTTATATAACATTAAAGATGTCTAATGTTGTGAGCTGTGCCATTACTTCTTTGTAGGGCTGTACGGAGCGCATTGATTTACTCAGCCCTTCTTTGCCCTTCAGGGTGCACATAGCTGCTGCATGCACATGCCAGGACTGGGGTCACTGGTCAGTTACAATATGTAATCAACTCACCACAAATACATCTAATTCTGTGTGAAACACTGCACCATTATAATAGTAAGCCACCAAATTGCAAGCACACCTGGCTTTTAAAGAGAATGGGAGATGTAAATCTGATTGGTTTATTGCATGTTATGCCCAAAACACTCCCATGAATAGGGGATTGGGTCCAACCCTTTTGAACCATGTGCCTGGCGTTTTTACTGCCATTAAAATAGCAAAAGTGATATGGACACGCCCCAAATGTACAATGTACGCAATGTGCACTAGACCATGCGCTTTGGATCATTGAAATAGAGCCCTAAGTGCTGGATGTCCAACACTTTCATGCGGATAAACAACAATCATTTTCTCTCTCAACTCTCTCCATCTTATCTGTAATAACCTTGGCAGTCTGTCAGTATATATTAAACTTGTGGCTGGAAATCCAGAAGGCTTATTTGACCCTAATGTCAGTATTGATGCCCAACAAGAAGGCTGCTTCCCTCAATCAAAACACATCCAAAATGTTCTATTCGCTACGGAGAGATAGAAAGTTATCCACACTTTTATGTCCTGTTTGGACGACTGTAACTCATGTTTAAACCAGATCTCAGCAAGGGTTTTCATGAATTAACAGTAACATGTTCATGTCACCCCTATCTCAGCCACCATTCACTGGCTAACAGTTGATTATTATTTTGTGATGATGTTCAAGGCTAAATTAGGTCTAGCCCTAAAAACATCTGTGAATTCCTGACCCTGACTGACCCTTTGTCAACACTCTCTAGACATGTTTCTTCAGACAGACATTATCATGTGGTGTTCAATACAGGTTGTGCTGAAGTAAAAAAAAATTCAATCAATAGTTCTCCACACACTAATATTCTCCTCGGAAATTCAGGGTAATAATTACTATACACATATGCAATTACATGCAACAAGTTATGGAACTGCTATTACTGCTGCTACAGTAAGAAGAATAATTTCAAGCTTAGAACATCACATCAAGATCTGAACTGATCAATTATTCACTAAATATGTGAGGTTGAAGGTTGTCTGGCCAATATCTGATTCTTAATAACGAGGCAACACTTTCAACAAACCAATATTCCAGGCTGACCTTAGTATTCACACTGCACCACCTCAGAAATATAGACATCACAGGCACACAGAAAGAAAAAGACCAGTGTCGAATACTGCAATTGGTTCTGATGCTTCATACCATGGGATGAATCACTGTGCCATACACATCAACCTGTCCAGAGGCTCAGCTGCCTTTAATGACTTAGGAAACAAAAGCCTGGCGGCAAAACCGCTGGATCGACTGCACCCTTGAAGATGACACTCATGATGAAATCAAACCTGCCCTTATGCACCTTCCTCGCAAGCCATTGTTCATTCCAAGACTATGGGTTTAATAGCATGTAATGGTTCCTAAAAAAATGCTTCATTCTTTAAGCAACACTTTGCTCTACTGGAACATTTATAAAAAAAAAAAAAAAAAAAAAAAAAAAAAAAACAATTCCCAAATTGAGTTCATCAACAGTTCGTCTCGAATATTAGCTGGTATGCATAGATGCAGCTGGGGTTCAGACTGATTCGTGATGAAAATAGGATCCAAAGCTATTTGCTTATGAAGTGGATGAAATGTGAAAGAACAAAGGTTGTTTTTGATGCAGCGTCATTATTTTCATCTGCAACTTAAAGGCTGTTTTTGAAAATTTTTTACACACTGAACATGAAACAAGTAAACCTGAAACAGCAAATATTACCAGCCGACCTTTGATGACTCTAAACTGCATGAACTTATGTTTAAAATCAGAAATATGAACTACTGGTTTAAGCTTTAATGTATAAGCAGCTCTCCACATGATAAGTATTTCCAGATGCAGCTCTGACTCCAGGCCAAATATGCATCAGTGAGAAGTGAAGCTACACAATGTTTTATTAACTATGATCAGAAGACACCCACAGTGAGTTCGAAGTAAAAATCGATACAAAGTCAACTTTCCTCTCCAGGTTTTAGCCGGCTCTGGGATTAAAATATCTCTCCCTCTCCAGGGATTCCTGGGTGTGCTCACTTCAAGGACAGATAGGCTCTGAGCACCTTGGATTTCTGGTACAAACATCAAAGGTGAAGCTAAACCCGGCCGCATTAGTTATCACCTCGTCGCTCTCTGTCTCCCTCTCTCTCCGGATTCTGGACGAGACCTTACATCGCTCCTGAATGGAGATTATCTCAACCCACACAGTCACAGCTCACAGTAGAACGTCGGTTAATATGCATTTTATTTGACTTAACATAATGCAACGCTCTTGTAAGTGACTCTTTCCTCTGGGGGGGGGGGGGGGGGGGGGGCAGGTCAGCAGCACAACAAGCTGGTTTGGGAATGAGAAAATTGATGGTCGGTGTTGATAAATGGATGAACGATGCTCTTGGTTCCCTCAACTAATGGCACTTAACCTCCCAGCTGACTTTGTGGAGCTGATCACAAGTCAATATTAGGAGACTGTGATTATTCTGGGTGGCAGTCCAGGGTTCCTGTGGCTAAAGACATGTTGGTAAATGGCCAATTCTGAAACAATGCTGACAAGTATTAGCAGTCATAATGCTTCAAAGATCTGCACTGGGCGGCTGTGAGGAGTGAATGTGGATAACAACACATTGTTGTGAAGAAGCTTGTATGTTCAACAAAGCACTTCTGTGGGTAAATGAATATATAAAAAAAGGTCAGTGACTATGCCTCAAGCAGATAGAATCTCATACCCCCAATACCCACATCCTATCAGATTTATTCACACAGCACCCAGTCAGACACATTTTCTGTGCTCTTGGTTCTGTGGAGCATGTTGACAATATTCAGCACTGGCCCTGACGCCTCTACCGTCATTTGACAGTAATAACTGCAGAACCCTCATGCAATATTTGTGCTTCATATCAGAGCCTGATACCTCACCTGCTGTGCATTATGCAGACAATTGCATATTCTATCATGACTTGTCCCCCTTCAACCCACATCGTTTGGAGAGCGCCCCGGTGTAATTCTGTGATTAATAATGAATGCAGAGTGAGGGTGAGCTCGCTGACTGACTAAAAGGGTGACTGTCAGGGGAATGCGACACTGATCAAGGCCTTTCCACAGCTGTCAGTGCCTCTGCACGCTCACATTAGAGGAACTGCAATCATGTATAAATGACCACGTGGATAAGCAGACACTGTGTGTGTCATTGCATTTGCGCTCTGTGCATACAGGTTACCCGTGAATGCAGCGAGCAACCTGACTAACTGAGCAACTGTGTAAATGAAATGCTAAATGTGAATACCAAAATGAAAATGTAAGTGGAGGCATTAATTATGTAAGACCACTGTGCATGTGGGTTAATCTCCGACAAGTCCTCCAACCAAAGTGACAAAACAGACAAAACAGCCAATACAAGTGTGTTTGATCTGGTGCCGCTATCAACAGGATGCCACTGTTTGTCATCGCCTTCCAAAACACACATAGCAAATTAAAAAATGACTCATAATTATGACTCATAATTATCTGCAACCTCTATAGCTCGGCTTTGGTGTAGACAACTAAAACAATTTAGTTTAACTAGAGGAAGTTTGTGGTCATGGTTAAAAGAACAGTTCTATATATAGTTTGGGAAATGTGCTTGTTTGCTTTCTACCTGACAGTTTGATGAGAAGATCAGCACCCAGCTCATGCTTGGGAGATATGTATTGAGATAGATCTAGGAGAAAATTAGCTTAGCTTAGCACAAAGACTGTAAGCAGGATGAAACACCTATCTTGCTTCCCTCCAAAGTTAACCAACAGCATGAAACTCAGTAATTAATATGTCATAACCGAATGTGTTTTGTCTCTGCACAAACAGAAATCTAAAAATTACATGTTGAGGTTCAGATGTTGTAATTATTTCTTGATCACCGGCAGACAAAGTAGTTACAGCACAAAACTCCTAAGCTGAGCTAATGCTAAGCTAAGTATATTTGCCAGATTTGCTGTTTCATTGTGATATTAACTTGATACTGTCTTCAACAGAGCAACAACAACATTGGTTGTACTTTTTACTGAGTCACAGACATAAGAGTGAAATCGACTTTCTCATCTTACTCTCAGCAAGAAGGCAAATATGTGCATTTCCTCAAATGTCAGACTATTCTTTTGAAAGAAACCAGCATTGACTGTTGGTAAACAAGGGAATACAAGAGTCAGATACTTGGTATGCCAAACAATCCACCATGGTTATGAAGAACCACAATGTGACGTTACGTCTGCCTTTTCTTTTCATTTCAGTACAATGTATGCATCACTTGTTTTGACCAAACAACAGTCTGGAGTTAATACCACAATGAAAATGTAAATCTGGCAAATGTACTGTGATACAGATATCAGATATTAAAACCTAATTACCAGACTATTTACTGTGGTATTTTTCCAGTTGTGATAGACAACAAAACCAAAGAGAAGTGATATGTTTGATATCTTAAGGAACAAAAACCAGGAGGTGTTGTACAAAAGCAGCTCCACAGAAGCCATCTTTCTGCACATAGTACGCATATTAGCTTACTCAGCCATAAGGGAGCCCCACTGTTCATGCACATCTACAAACTCTGATATGTGGACACATCTCAGCAGCTAAAGCCAGGGGATGGAGTATTATTGTGCCTCTTTTATGCATATGACTCATATTCCATGTCATCCAGCCTCTGTCTTTTCTTCTGCTTTGTTCTTCTCTTTAATTTCCCCACAGTATATTGTCTATCAAAATGAAAAAAACTGCAATTATTGCAGATGGTTTGGAGCACTCTGTTCTCTGACAGAATGCCCTGACAACTCCAGGTAACTGCTCAGCTGAAAGCAGAGCACACGGTGTACTGCAAATGCTCATTCGGTGTGTGCACGATGTGTTCGCAGCATCCAGCAGCTCATTGTGTATTCCAAAGGAAAATTACAGACCATCATCATTAGTCCAGTCTACCAGGGCAGGCTTGCGTCATATGTAAAAGACGAGTGGTTTGGATTTTAGAAATCTGCGCACTCATCTTGGAGAGCTGAACTTGGCTGGACGCTCCTTTAATTTAAGGCAAGAAGAAATGATTCTGTCTCATCAGAGCTTACCGCTTCCCAAGATGTAAATAAAGACCAAGTCATAGAAAAAAAAAATGCCCTGGCAAAGAGAGAAAGAACCCCTGCCAAAACAAAGTGGCAGAGTCCTCAGTGAAGTTTGAAGGGTATAGGGAGGAGAAATTGATTGGCTCTTTTGTTCTTTGAACTCTGCACAGTTTTCGTTTTTCTTGCATATTTCACCAGGTTACTTTGAAAGTTTAATTTGTTCCAGATTCATTACAGACAGACTGTGATCAGTAATTCAGCCCATAATCACCTAATGATTACTCAGGTATTACAAAGCCAGCACGGGAACATCCTGCTTCCTGAGCTCCCCGCTGAAATCTTTGACCTTGTGACTGTTTGAAACAAAGAATAGAATGATATTATTCACACCAATAGAAAACATTCAAACAAAGGACGCATCTATCTCTGTTCAGAGTAAAATCATTTTCCGCAGTGGGGTGTACAACCCTTGATTAAGCTAACCACAATGTATTGAAAATGCCTGCAGAAAGCCATTAACTTGCTATTTTGTTCAACTGAAATATCCACATTCTTCCCGGATGTGGATATTTTTTCATAAACGTGGAGAAATTGAAGAAAGTACAGACTGAAGGTCATTCATGGTTCCTTAACTTGTGATAAAGAATGATGCTCAGCTCGAGGTAGATTGAAGATTCACTTATGTTACTCAGTTGTTGTTGTTGTTGTTGTTATGTGATGGTACACAGCCCGTTTCATCCATCAACTATCTGGAGTCTCACAATTAAAAATAAAACAAGTCTCCTTACATGCTTGCAAGCGGCTGAAGTCCTCTCTTAATGTGTAATGTAGTCTTTATACAGCTGACCTTTATGCACAGCTTTGCAGGCGTTCAAACTGAAAACACCACTGCATTAATGCATGCAGGTGGTTCTCTTGGGGTGGTGCATGATATAAAATGATGAAATACAACCCCCAGGCTGGTCAGTAAGTGAGTAATAGATCCATAAGTTTGACTGCTTTTCAGCTGCACAGCTGGTTATACTACGATGAAGAAGGATTTCACAACTCGAAAGTTTTCACAGCAGAAATTGTTTAATCCTCCATCGTGACAGTCACTGGTCTTTGGCAAGTGTTCTCGTTGGAACCTGTGAACCTGTGAACATGTGTTATATTGGCCAATGCAGCACATTGATGGATGACATTATAATTTTGCCACGTACACTGACTTCACTTTTTTTTGCCAGATGACCAAGGATTTTCTCTTCTCTTTTTTTAATCCATCGTCCCCTGCATTGGCACCTTGACAACACCGTCTCACTGACAAGCCGACCAAAAAGTGCTAATAATACGCAATGCTGAATATCTGTTGTACAAGCCATTGGTTAAATTAGCGACATATTTAAAGACGTGTACTTGAAAAATTACATTAGAGTCCATACATTTCATATACTGTACAGTGTGGTCATATTTTCTCTCTGTCCGTACTACTAACTAACGTTTGGGGATTATTAGGTACACTATGTCTTCATATTGTGAATGTTTACTACAGCTAACAGGCATTTTATGATAATGCTACTTACAATACACCAATTTGGACAGACAGAAGCCAGTATGCCAGACGAGAGTGCACCGAACAAAATGTTTTTCTGTCTGTCTGATTCTGTTTAATGTGGCTTATCCATTCTGCTGCAACCTAATTCTGCCCAAACAAAGCAGAAAAAGTAATAACCTACCCCACCATATATGAAGCTAACTTTCTGGCTGTCTGGCTGTCTGCCTCTGGTCTCAGCAGGTGCTGATGGCCTGGTTGGTGCAGAGCGGTTAATAAGACCTCTGGCACAGTGAGAAATCTGTTACCACCTGAACAATCTCGCTTTGCTGCTTGAGTCCACTCATCTCTCCTCTGATGCAGAGTTTTTACTCTGTCAGCTGAGGGACAAAAATTCAGAATTAGCTAGAAGTATGGCTTTATCCACTGCAGGCGTACATTCAGCTATTATTAGAGTGTCTGCTTCTCTTCTTTGCACTATTTACTGTCTGCAAAGACACATAAAGAAGATAATATTCTGCAGCTGAAAGTGGAGTCATCCAACCTTGGTGTAAAACAAAACAAAAAAGACACTTTTTCCTTCAAACTGATTAATAGCACCAACGCAAAAGAAATGCTGCACAGTCTGATGAATGGTAGGTAACGTGAAGGCCTTGAATTATTAACAGTTTAACATATCAGGTAATCTTGGTTTTAGCAGGATTGAATGATAATGTTCAGGTGATTGATTAAAGCACTGAGTATAGATTTTTTGAACTCCTTTAAGTGTGTGTGTGTGTGTGTGTGTGTGTGTGTGTGTGTGTGTGTGTGTGTGTGTGTGTGTGAGTGAGTGTGTGTGCATCTCCACCCCAGAGATTATGATTGTGAATTCAAGTCCATCACCCTCAGCATCATATGAAACATATGGAGGATCAGTCTTCCTGATGGATCCACAGAACCTGAGGAGGGTTTTTTTTCCATGCATTAATGCTTTGAATAAAAGATCCATGCAGGGATTTGTGCATAATGGGCACCTCCAACCCTGCACTTGTCTATTATGTAACATGTCCCATCCCAGCCTGACGAAACGCACGCCTCTCAACAGCATCCGCAAAGACAGGAGAAGACTTTAGTGTGTGTGTGTGTGTGTGTGTGTGGGGTGGGGGGGGTGGGGGTGGGGGGGCAGGTGTGTGTGTTGGGGATGTCAGAGGCGTGAAGAGATCAAACATTGCTCTGGGATATTATCAGCTGCCTCTGTTTGCAGCAGTGGTAAGGAGAAGCGCTGTCACACCGAGCCAGTCACACTTTCATAACTGCTGATGTAAAAAGAAAAGTGGGTAAACTATGGACTGTCATCATAATGCAAACACTGATACGGACAAAAATGAATTACACTGCCTGAAAAGTGTTCATTTACAGCCATTTCCCTCAACAGAGCCTGACTGATAGCACTCGAAATCATATAGATGAAGACTTAACATTAATGTCAGTCTAAAATGTTTGATAGAAGATTTTCAACCAACGACAAAGATCGGAAACTGACTCCAGGTCTGTTTAAACAATGCACAATATTCTTGCTAAAAACAAAAGTGAATTAAAGGTGACCAAGATGCTTCCCATCTTACCTCCTTTTCTTGTTTTTTTCTTCATGAGCCACAGTTCATTACACAACAATAAACACTTTGTTTATGCTCATTACCGTGTAATTAAGAAGGACATATTGTTAGCAGTTGCAAGCGGATAAACACTCCAGGGGAGAACAACTGATTAATTGTTGACAATCCTAAGTCTAATTGCAGTTAACTGGTGAAAAAACATAACAACAACAACACAGCCATTCAAGCGAAGTGAGGCTTGAAACTGCCTCTGTGTGTGTGTGTGTGTGTGTGTGTGTAGAATGGACCTCCAGCATGAAGGTCACCACCGGTGCCTCCACACTGACAGTGACACTTCCTGTCATGAAGTCACCCTTGATAATTAACTTCAGTTCCCAGAAAAAGGAAGTGGAAATAACATCTCACAACATCACATCTACACACCAACTTCAGAGAGCTCCGCACTGAGGACGCAATTACTAATCAGTCAAAGCCGCAAACATCCTCTGAGTGACGGCTTGGCCCTTGAAATAAGTGCACCCCCACCCCCCAACCCCCCACCCCCCCCGGGGTAGGACAGGAATTCAGCCAAATGTAATTGGCCACCACCACATTTTTTGGTAAAATAAAGCTGCTATTTTTAGAAACACCAGTATAAGGCTTAACATCCTGAAGTGGGCACGGAAAGGCGGCTCAACTGGAGTGAAACTGGCCTCTGGAGACCAGAGGAACATGCCACTGTAACAGCTACAGCGTCTCACAAGGAGCCCTTGTCTGTTTTTTCGCCACATATGATTACACCGCTAAGCGACACAAGCCTTTCAGTCCTGCAGATAGCAAAACCCACTCACGAGCCTTCCAGGCGTGCATTCCCATAGTCTCGGATTCAATTATTTGACTTCTGCATATTGCCATTTTCAGGTAGTGATTCACTGCAGCAGAGGAAATTGTCATCCAAAGAAGAGAAAAGGAAATGGGGAGCGCTGTAACAGAATCCATTTTGTGTTATTTTCATATGGTTGGCACCACATTTACCACACGCTGCGTGGTGTCCTATATGAAAAGCTGCTGAAACAGGCTGTTCGAGCAGAACGTGTTAGACAGTGACATCTCAGACGTGACAGAATCGTGGCTGCTCAAATACCAGCTGTGGAAGACTACTACTACTTCCTTTCCTTAGGTAAAAGTAGCAGTAGAACCATAATTACAAGCAAAAGTCAAGGTTTCAAACTCCTGATTAAAGGAATAGTTTGACACTTTGGCAAACGCACAAAAAAATATAAGATGAGGTGTTGGCTGTAGCTTCAGATTTCCTGAACAGATATGAGAGTGCAATCGGCAACTCTCGACAAGAAAATGAATAAGTGTGTTTCCCAAAGCAATTTCTTTAACGGTATTGAAAGAAGATCAACAACAACAAAAATTCTGCTAAACAAATTCTGTATTCGTTTTTCAGAAGTTTTCTCTGATCTTTGCTTCACCTCAGTTTTTGTTTTTGCTCTTTGGGCCTAGAACAGTTATCTAAATGAAATCATCAAGAAGGTTAGAGGGGAATCTGTCTGTGGTGAAGCTGCTGACAACTGATAGACGTCTGAAATGTGACAAGGGGCCACAACTAGGGCCCGAAAAAAGGTTTGGTAACCACTGGTTTAATCATTAGACATTATATTTTATAAGATTATCAGATGCTTTTTCTGTAAAATCTGCATCTGAAAAGCAGCTAGTAGAGTTGTCAAGTAAAATGTATCGAATTTCTGGCTGTAAACTGAGCTCCTCCGTCTGAAGGCTTGATGAGAAATGTTTTATGAAGTATTCATTGACAGCCCTCACTTACGCTGTTATCGTCAGTTTCACTGTGCACTCCTTTACCTTGTAGCTTCTATGAGACGGCAATAGAAAAGGCTGTAGTTTGGTGATGGAGCGAGACATGAGAACCGGAGAAAAGAGTAAAGACCTTCTCATTTATATTGTATCGATATCCTCTCTCAATGTGCAGGCTGGGGTGGTGGCAGGAAGCAGGAAGGCCGAGGAGAGAGGCTGATGGAAGGGGTAACACACACTGTCTCTGAGCCGTCACTCTGCAAGACGAGGAGCCTCAATCCATCACTCCTCACTCCTCAGCACAGTCCTGCTCTGCTCCGCTCCTTCATGTTTGATGAAAAAGCCTAACACCAAAACCCCGCATCTACTCCCTTTTTACCTTTAAGTGTGTTTGCAGAGTCACACCTCAAATCAATCTAACCCAGATTCAGCTGGAATCTAAATGTCACTGCTGTCAAACAAAGGTGAAGGTTTTTTTTTTTCACAAATAAAAATGATTGATTCGTTCTTTGCACGGAGAACAATACCACAGGTGTTTCATGTTTCTGAGATAAAAACTCTAGTTACAACGATAAAATCAAAGCCAATATTAGCGATGTGGCCTGCTCTTGTAAGATGTCTGAGGTCAATGTGACCATTTTGCCTTACCTCTGTCCAGTCCAGATTTTAATTGAACAGGTCCCACAGTCTATGCCAGCTTGGCAATGAGATGCACACCAGTGCTGCCCAGAGTTTTATAGCTATAATTTAACATCAAATGTCAGGCCTTTGCACACCAAGAGACAATTAAATCCCTGTTTACCCCAATGAATTATTAACTATTCTGGAAAAAAAACACATGCTTTTCTGGTAAAGCGCTATTACCGGCCAGTTTGTTTACAAAAAGGCTATTGTTGAGGGTGTTTACCAGATTCAGAGTGATGAATCTACAAATGCCCTTTGTAAAGATTTGCATCCTTCCTTTGTTGAGCTCTCTGGCTGGTGTTTTCAGCTTTATCGGGCGGGATAGAAAACCAGTGCTGCTGCTGCTGCTGCTGCTGCTGCTGCTGCCCAACAGGCATCATGTGACAAACATGCACCAGCACTGACAAACACCTGACCATTCAAGAGAGGAGAGATCGAGAGGCAAAGAGCAGTCAGTCACAGTGAGAGAGAGGGGGCGAGGGGGGCAGCAGTAATTTCTGCTGCCACCACCCACTGACATTGATGGGAGAGACCTGAAGTTACCTCGAGCGCTCTGACAAAAACCTCAGCGTGAGCTCACCACAGAAATAAAGCCTAAATTTAACCACCGTCAACAAAAACTAATCAACGTGACAAAAAAATATGTGTTTCAGGGAGTTTGTCAGAATGCAAGATCAAAAACAACTTACTGTACCTGCTTTACTGCAATAGCAGTACTTCTCAACTAGGTACAAAGAAGGATGCAGGTTTCACTCCTGTTTCAAGTGACAGGTGAGCCTTTGAGCAAGGCACCCAAAGGTAAACACCTTCTGCAAAACCTTTCTGTGGGGAAATATAGGCAATAGGGAAATTATCAAAATAAAAGCCCATAAGACTGAGGCTCTCCAGTGAGTATTTAAAAACCCATAGACAATTTTCTCTCCCTCATTTCTAAGTAATGTTCTCTTAATCTGTTAAAAGCCTGGAAGAATCTCTCAGCACTATCTGGGTGATTAAACAGAGCTTCCTCGGCTACAATAGGTGGAGCAGGCCGGTGTGTGAGCTGCAGTTAATATAGCAGCGATAAGCAGAGTCGTGAAGGTGAGCAGACATCACAGAAAAAAGAACTGAAGACTTGAAATGTACAGAGACATCCTGTATATCAGAAACTGCCTTAACAAGTGGGGGAGGGTTGATACAGTTGTTTTGCAAAAGTTTGGGTTTTCATTCCATCATTTGTTGATTTTTGAGGTGAAAAGAAGTAAATGCAACACCTTTCTCCAAATGTTAATATATTGACACCAGATATTGTTCCAAGAACTTGAAAAATAGAAGCACGCAGCAGCACAGGAAACAGCACATGGATAGAAGGAAGAGTGGATTCCACAAAATATCAGCAAATGCCCCGCAGTCAGTCAGCAAACTGACTGACAAACTGACTGCTACTGCAGCAGGACAATAATCCAAAGCAGATTTCAACATTCACCATGAACAACTTCAAGAAACACAAGCTGAAGTTTTCGGAATGACCCCCACAGTCTCCTCCTGACCTGATCATTGAAAATCTGTGGCTAGATCTTCAACACGCCGTGTAAAATATCTCAGAGCAAGTGAAAGACTCCATAACAGCAACAAAAAACATTTGCAAGTAGTGATATCTGTCAATGGGAGGATGACTAGGTCCCAGACTTTTGCACATGCCACAATTACTGTTCAGCTTTTAAATCTTCTTCCATCCATCATCCATCCATCCATCCATCCATCCATCCATCCATCCATCCATCCATCCATCCGTCAGCTATACTGCTTGTAATGTAAGGGTCACAGAAGGGCTTGGAGTCAACCCCGGCTAACACTGGGCAGGACATAACATTTTGTTTTAAGTTCATGAAATAAAAATAAATAAATAAAAAAATGAACGTTTGAAGAAAGGCTAATTTTTAAACACGTGTTTTCTGCAGAGGTTGCATTAGATCAGTCCATCTTCAGGTGAAATAACATTATTAATTTATTCCTCGAGCATACCAGGCAAACAAACAGACCAATGCATATCGACTCTAGGTCTTCATCTGAATATCAGTACATTTTTTGTCTGAAGTGATAAACTACAGTGTAACATAATATAAAGAGTATTTTACATTAAATTATAGTAAAGCAAATCCTGAAAAGAAAAAATGTTTATTATTATTTTTAGCTTTCAGCTTTCCTTTAAAGTCATCATCAGGAGCAGGAAAAGGTCAGACAACAACAAGAAAATAGCAAGTGTGCCAGCAGTGTTGCTCAGTTGCATCAGTCAGGCTGCTGATGCCACTGGCCTCAACATACAACAATATACTGTACCCCACAAACATGCAACCCCCAAAGCTGTCAGCATCATGTCAACTTTATTTTCTTAGCAGCTTCGAGGATGGTTTACATCTGCTGACAGCAACAGTTTCTTTAAGAAAACACGATAACTTTGGTCGATTCATTGCTGTGTTTTTCTTCATCCTCTATAAATGTGCGTCTTGTTCATGAGTTTGTACCGGGTGTCAAGTCTCGACCATTGACTCATCGGCCTAATTGATGCAACTGAGGACTCAGCGGACACACCTGGTGTTTATTAGCTGCTGTTTCCGAACAGCTGATGACACTTTTAAAGAAGAACTGAAAGCTTGAACCTGCAGGGATGTCGCCGTCCTGTTTGGAATAAAGTTTAATCTTTCATGCCATAAAACTATTAGAAATTATTTCACTATGCATCATATCATACTGCTGCAATTTGTGGGAAAATTATGATAAACATGAAGCAAACAATCAATATATGCAAAAATCTGCACTTTTCTTTTTAATTTAGTATATCAACTTCTGTAAGTTAGGTGATGGTAACTAGGTGACGGTCAGGTTGACATACTGACGATGATTATGGGGGGTGAATGTTTTTATTAGCTTTGCCTGGATGCACCATTCGCTTTAAGAGAAGAATCAAAAATGCATCTTGTCCCAAACTAGGGCACCAGATGTGTTGATTATAAAATTGACAGTTGTGGCTTTCTACAAATAATCAATTTAGTATTGTAGCAGGCGGCCTTAATGTCACCGCCACAGTCCACTCAGTCTAATGTGGTCATTTGCTCAGCACCCAGAAGACACTGGGAGACCGGTGTACTGATGAGCTGGCCTCAGCCATGCTGAAGCCAGTTTGCTTGGCCACTGATAACAGGGCCGAGCTGAAGGGAGAGAATCCCATTACAAATAGCTGTATTAGCTCTGTCAGATTGTGCAGCTGAGGCGGTACATCTCCATTGACCCTGCACTGCCTCTGCTCCCCTCTGGGGTCAGAGCATTGCCCTCTCCTGGGATAAAATGTACCGCTGCTCTTTCCAAGGGGTATGTGTTGAAGCCCTGGCAACAAATACAAATACGCAATGACACACACACACACGCCGCAGCATAAGAATTAAAAGAGTCGCACTGCAAGAGGTGAATTTTTATGACACATAAAGTGCACAAACGAACACATATGCAAACTGTGATCATCAGGGTCAGAGTCTGATGTAAGTGAGCAGGCTTTGGATACATTAAACTAACATCACCACTTTACTGAATACAGTAAAACATTCCTGTGTTCAACAGTGTGCATAACTCCCACTTACAAACACTTCAGACAGGTGCTGCCCTATTTCAGCAGTGTTAGATATATACTGTATTATTATACACTAGAAACTCCATTCAAATAACTGGATCTGTCTTTGACTTGATGACAGTCCTCGTAGAATTGAAGCATTGTTTGGTCTTTATTTCTTTTACCTGCTGTTTCTGTGTCATGAAAAGAAAATACTGCTTTCACTTTATATGCAAATTGTATTATGATTACATTTCCTGGCAAAAATGGCAAAAATTACTCTTGAACGTCTAATCTCTACCAGAGATGATATCTGTGACAGAGCTGTGTTCATCTGTTTGTTAAAGTACCTGCTGTTTGGCTTTCACACAAATCTTTTTGTTATGAAAGGTGGAGTTTCATGTGGAAGCATCACCACTTGATATCTGAGCTCTCTATCTCCTAGAAATTACATACTCCTAATCTGAAACCAAAAACATATCGGAGGAAATGTAATTGGTGCATGGATGATATTTTGTGGCGATGTTTCTTTTGGAGCGATGCTAAGTTTTTATGCAGTATGGGAGTCGTAGGAAGGGCTGTTTGAAAGCAATACAAAGCGGTGAAAATATTTAAAATGAAGCATACACTTAAACTGATATTGGCTTTTTTCTTTGAGAATTTTTGTAAAGTGGCTGAAACACGTACACGTAAATCACTCAGCTTCTCAGCTTGAGCTCCTGCTGCTTCACGAAGCTGGGAATGCACTGATCCGAATCTACCGCAAGTAATACACTGACTACAGAAAAGTACCTGACACATCCCTAGTCAAATAACCCGAACTATCACTTTAAGGTTAAGAACCAAGGTGAGGACCAAGGCCACAGCCAATCCCTAACTCAGTGCTGTGAGTGCCTGAACATAACCATACCAGTGATCATTATGCTTTAGTTGCTTTGAGCGGATGCTGTACAGCAAAAATAAATATTGCCAAAAAACAAATTTAAAAAATGAGCTGTCAGTGATTGTTACGTCTGTAATGTTGTAATCCGGGTGGCAGTGCAAATTATTAGTATGTAAACATAATTGCTAGGAGACAGGGTGGCTAATTACAGCAATCTCAAGCCATTTTTTGCTACATTATTTAAGTACTGTGGCCTGTGTGTCCTGTGAAGCTTGCAGAATACTTTCTTCAGGATCCAATCTGCTGCTTCAAAATGACCTTAATCAAAGTGTAGCTTTAGGCGACTTCCTGTTGATTGTGCATTACACAAAAACTAATTAAGAAAGTAATAATCATGCGCGCGCCTTTACTGACAGTGTCACTGTGTTTAGAGCTGTTTAGAAAATGCTGTGGACGTTTTGTACATCCTGAGGCAGACTGCTAAAGAAACCAAGATGAAGGAGTTACTTGGAACTTCTTTTCAAACATGGTGCCAAAAAGTCAAACTGCTCAAATGTGTGTGGATTACGGTGCATGACTAAAAGAGGATAGTGATGGTTACTTATTCTCCATGTATTACAGGTAACCACTACACAGTCGGAGAGGGACAGGTGGATAGCAACACTCCAGTAATTGGTTTATTCATGACGACTGTAAGACTCAATCACACAGTATCAAAGATATGTGTAAACAGCTTAATCCAAAGACCCTCACTGAGGTATGGCCAGTAGCTGGATTACTCCGTGTTTGTGAGCAAAGCTGCTGGTATTCTGCACATGCAGGAGGAGGAAGGTGAAAACTCTCCGGAGGATGAAGAGGAGGAGGAGGTGGAGGAGAGAGAAATGAGGCGAGACGTAAGTGACATTGATTGAGCTGGTGTGTGTCCGCCCTCATTCATAAACACGGATAACCTGTCACGCGCTTGTGGACAATATCTCTCAATGACAATGGAGATGTATCCTAGCAACCACCTGTGAAAGACGCTCTAATAAGGTCTAATGACAAAAAAACAGAAAGCAAAACAGCAGAAAAAAAAATCAAAGACTTACACTTAACAGCTCCACCTGAGTATTGACAGAATCTTAAGGAGGCCATTTACCACATTTGAATTTGGACAGTTCTTTTTCAGGGCTGTCGCAGTGTTTTACAAGAGTTGTGATTACACACACAATGTATAGTATTGACTGGTGAGGAGGGACTTCTTTGTGGTGCAAATGGAAGTGAAATTGGTCTAACAGAGCAGAGATAACACGTCATTCAAGACTCGCAGAGAAAACAAACCCAGTCTCAGGAGCTGAATCACCCTTTTGATAACAAAGATAAAGTTCAAAGACAGATTTTTGAATGGATATCAGCTTTCATCACTGTATCCTATTTGTACAATCAAATCAGCACACAGATAGATATGCTTCATGCTTTCAGAAACATCAGACAGATAATATACTCCAGAATATGGGTTTGTAAATTTTTGCACAGTGAATAGGCCAAATGAATCCCAACATGGAGTCAACAGCACATAGCTGCCCGACATAGGAGCAGGAGTCTAAGGCATCAACAGATGTGTCCAAAGGAATATACAGGCAACCTCAGGACATGGTCATCTTTGTCAGAGCTAGAATGGCCCATTACTCCTAAGCTCTTCATCCGGTTGAGAGTCCGTAGTTGAAGGGTTTTGTCAACAAAAAAAAAAGACAAATCAGGCTTGTATCTGTGTGTTAGTTTAGACAGGAAGCCTCATTCTGATCACTTTGATCAAAGTGCTGACAGTTAAATCTGCAACAGACTTCTCAGCCTGCGTAAATCTCAAATGTTGGTACAAACAAAGAACTCCTCATTAGTGGTAAGATCACAGAGGGTGTGTGAAGCGACGGAGGTTGCAGCTCTCCTTCGGCTGCTTAGCATCAGTCATGCAAGGTTGAATCTGCCGTTCCTAAGTCGCAGTTTAATGCAGACACCCTCGCTTGTTTTCCACACTCTGGCGTCTTATTTTGGGGGCGTCCTCCGGGGCACAGCGCTGCACAGAGGAGTACGGAGCACGACTCGAGCTCATCATGCTACTGATGTGCAGTCTGGTTCATGCAGGATGCACCGGCTCAGGGAGCTGTGAGGTGAGTTCATGTGATCCCCCAGGATGCTGCTCCACCCCTCTTACTGCCAAAATGTCTTACAACAAGGAGACTCTGTGGGTGTCCACGATGCATTGAATTAAAACATGAAACATGAGTCACTTTAACCACCAAGCACCATAAACATACAGCAAACAGCATCCAGCAGGAAGAGTAGTTGTACCACCTTGGTAGTGGTTAATGGGGATCCAAATAAATAAATAAAAGTAAAGTAGAGTTCATGACATAGATTAATATCATTCTGCTATAGCAAGGGAATGGTTATGTTAAAAACAGTTACCTGTGGACACAGCTGCTGTTTCCAGTTGTTAGGCTAAGCTAAGCTAACTGTCTCCTGTCTCCAACTTCATACTTAACAGACAGGTGTGAGAATATTATTGATCTTCTCAGCTAATTCTCTGCAAGAAAGCAAATGAACTAGTTACTTTGCAGATTAATATTTTTACAAACAAAACATATGATCTGTTATAAACTATCATCCATATTTATAGATTAAGCTACCAAACACTACAAAGAAGTTAGCTCAACCTGGAATAGAAGCAAAATTAAAGTGCTTCATACACATTCAGTAATGTAATAATATCATATAATAATATCATATTGTCAGTAGCAACTTGGCTGCATAATACTTTTGATACTTCAGCTACTGATACTTCTCTACTCGTATATTTTAATGCAGGACTTTTCTTTTTAATGGAGTATTTTTTACAATGTGGTAATATTGCTTTTACTTAGGCAGAGGATGTGACCTCTTCACCCACTGACTATAAGGCAACGTCAGAAAACAGACTCTTAGGGTGAAAAGGAGTTTTTAGATAATAAGTGCAATGAAACAATTCACATTATCAGATTGGCAGTGAACGTTCTTAAAATAGAAATTTGATAAAGGTGATTAAGCCTTTTTGTTTTCTTTCTCTTTCTGCTTCACTCCTTCATCTTGTCATAAACACCGACGTCAGTAAAAAAAAAAAAAAATCACTCTTTTTGATTTGAGCAGCTCCTCGTCTTCTTCTGTGTCTTTCTTCTGTGCTGTAGGAAAAAAACTCTGAGCAGATGTGCCCCAAATCTGACTACTTTTAAATGCATGTTAAAAACTTTGCTGTTCCTCAGTGTATTTCACTAAAATTCAACCCAACTTCAAGTTGCACTTTGAGCCATATTTCTTCAGTGCTATTTAATTTCTCTACTTCAGGCTTTATTTAATCTTAAATGCCCTTTCATGCATTATGTAAAAAAAACACTATAAATTGCCTTTTGTATGAAAAGTGCAATATAAATTTATTTGCCATGCCTTGACCGCTTGTGAAGTACTTGAGACATTACAAAAAAACACATAAATAATTAGAAAATCTTTTCCGCATTGCACACAGTTCAGAATATACTTCTTGAGATTTCAAATATGCATGTAGATATTTGGCTACTGACCCCTGTGGGCCACTGTAGATTGATCACTGAAGCCTACGACTGTGAAATTCTCTTAAGTGTTCTGGGTGAGCGAATTTTTGATCGGAAATCACAGCCTAAGGAAATCTTGGCAAAATGAGCAGTAGAAAACAAGGGCCTGCCAAACCAAACCACTGTGTCAACATGTAATGTGAAAAAAAAATAGTGTTGTGGATGAGAGATGGACCACAGAACAGAAGATGTGGTGAGAACCCAGCCCAAAATTTCTCTGTGCAAACTTTTTCCACACAGTGAGAAACAAGTGAACCATGTGATGACTGAAATTAAACAAATTGGTACAAATGAGTTTTTAGCCCATGTGCTCTGCCGGTATGTTATTTTTTTGTTCTATAAAAGTCTGCCAAAATGCCCCTAATTGTCAGATGAAGGATGCACAATACAGCTCTGATTTAAAGTTCATGTCTTCCATGCACAACCATTCAACGGTGAGTACTCTACTGTCATACAGGCAGCAGAGCATAGAGTGAAATAAATGGCGACACGTTGGCAAACCCACATATAGTTGCCTTTGTTTGTACTTGAGCCTTTGAGTGCCTTATGGAACATAGGCTGATAAAGTGCTTGCATCCATCCCCTTCTGTCTTGGGCCATCTGGATCCAGGCGACGCCATGGCAGTCGTCCCGCCTTCATCTCCCCTTCAGGGCAGCAAATTACCAACAGCCAAATGCTGATAAATTTTGGATGCGGCCAGTAAATCTGTCTGCTCTACCAGCCACTTTGGCAGGTCACCAACCTGATTCGGAGGTTCTTTTCTATTCTAAAAATTTGGTTGGTTTGCAAAATGGTTTTAGGAAGAGTTTGATGGCTGGACGAGACAGCGAAGACTCTTTGCTTGATTGACTTGTGGGCTTCAAGTGACAGCAGCTTTCCTGATCCCTTGTTCTTATGGTTGCCATTGTAGTCTGAGACAAACGTTTTGTGCAAGCAGCATTACTCCCTGTGTTTCATACACTTGTATGAGCATTAATAATGCATTCATTCCTAATCATTTGCTCAGTTTCAGCCTTCATTGGCTGTGATAATCACCTCCTCTGAATCAGTTCTCCATCTTGGATAATTTGAACTCATTATTTCACCAGTTGTTCTCCGTGAGAAATGATTGAGCCTCTGCATCATTTCCATGTTTGGCTTCTCATCATAGTGAGATTCAGTAGTTTTTTTTCCCCTCGGGTTTATGGATCAGACGAGGGAATCTGGCTGGCCTTCCTGTTCAGCTCCCCCAGTGGAAGACATGCTTACAAGACAGATGATAGGAAAAGCAGTGATGGTAATGCATTCCTAGATTAAACCCATTCTCCTGCACCTCAATCACCGCAGCACTTGTTGACGACGCCAGCTGTAACAACTGCGGCAGGTGTGCATGAACAAAACGCACTACTTCCCCACTCTCACGTATGACAGATGCTGTTCTCGAGCACGTGCCACTAGCTCCGGTCCTGGGAGAGCCTTGGGCGAAACAAACAACATTAATAGCAAATATAAAGCTGCACAGTATCACCTTGGGTTTGCAACTCATGGGACACAGTGTGCAAGCCCACAGGAAAAGAGAGATTAATTTATTAGGTTGGCATTGTGCGAGGAGCAAGGTCATTCCCCGACAGTGGCTACATAGTGTTTAGAGACAGAGATGCGAGGGAACGGTTGATCTGTCAGGCAGAGAGGAAGAAACGTTACCAAATAAGAGAGCAACACATGGAGCTCCAGATTGAGCTACAAAGTCCAAAACAGGTTGAATAGTTTGACTTACTATATTTTTTATTAATATTTTAGGCGTAGATTTACATAGAGATAATATAGATACATCACTTCTAACTTTAAAGTTTTATTATAATATGTAACTTTTTCACATTAAAATGTCTATGTTATATATGTTTTTGAGTTGTGTACTTAAATCCAAATGTTTCCAGCAGTCCTCAAACCCAGTGAAATACTGTAAGTGATTTTAGTCATGGTAACAGTCTGTTTCATTTCGCCTGTCAATCATATCATATCCCCTATTTGCAAGCCAGAAGTTCAAAATTGACTTATTATTCAGTTTTAAACCGCATTTTTAAGATACACTTTTTACACCTTGGTCGTTTTCAACTATAAATTTTAACTGGATGAAGGATTTTACTCGTCGGACGACTGGATCTTAAGTTATCAGAGAAAAAAGCCAAGCTCAGTTTTCAGCCCCTCCCTGATGTCGTGTGTCTGCCGAAGACCGTCAGTGAATAAGTGATTTTTAAAGTGTACCAGTTTTAATCTCCTGGTTCGTTTGTTATGGAGAGGAGGACACCGCTGCGGACAACTCCGCTGCCGGTAAAGACCTCTTGAACATCTGGGTCATAAGTTATCAGAGAACCCAACCCTTCCCTGATGTATCGTGTCTGCTGTATAGCATCGGCGAAACACTGACATGAGAAACTGCTTTATTCAGGGCTTTTACTGGTTATAATCACCAAGTCTATTTGATTTGGAGAGAAGAGCACCTCTGAGGATAATTCAGCTCCTGGTGAAACCCTCCTGAACAACTGACACTGAAGGAATCCTAGAGAATGCCATTTCTTGTTATTGTTTTGATTGAGAAAGCCCTAGCAGCACTACATACTGTGCATTTAGGAAAAACTACAGTATCTCTACTAACATTTTGTAATCACAATTGAGAAAAAGATTTTCATTTTGGTTTCTATGCAGCACATTGTTGAGTAGTTACTTCATTATGCATGAAAAGGGTCGTTCAACATCACCTCATCGCTCACCATTAGAAAGTCTTCTAATGGTGTTTCTTAATATCTCTGTGTAACTATCTAACAGGCAAATGAGGGAGAAAAGTGACAGCTTTAGAGGATTACAATAATAACTTGTTAAAGGAAACCTGTTTAGGTTGTTTAAATGTGTTAATGGACTTGATTCTATTACCATAAACATTTCTGTGGTGAGGGAATGATCGTGAAGTAAAGTGAGAGCCAGTTTTGGAGCTCAGGCTGAACACTGATCAGTTCATAAATATTGTAGCACCACCACCACATATAAAGGGCAGGAGACGTGATTTGGCATTTGCCAGCTTGAAAGGGGGAAGTTGAAGAGGAAAATCTGTGGGCAGACATCCATGCATTCATTGACAAAAAACATTTGTAAAGAAGAAACAAAACGCAAATTTTAGCAAAATATATACACTAATACACCCCAGTGACTGGTCTTTTATTTTCTCAGCCTTATGGTGCAGTCAGAACAAAATTTTCTCCCCAATTCATTTCCATGTGGAACAGGGCGAGACACATTCGCTTCCGGAGGCAAATTAGGTAAAGTGTTTGATAAAACGCTGCATAACTAACAACTATGACAGACTGCTCTTGTTATCACGCAAGTCATGCTAGCTCTTACAGTTTATGTTTACAACCCTACCCATGCTATTTCCTGTCTCCTCCTGCTTTTGTGCACGCTCCCTGAGTGAATGTCACCGGGGGGAATTTAGTCTGACTGAGCCATTCTCTAAACCTCTCAGGTTTCAGTAGGTTGACCTGGACTAAGCTCTCAAAGAATACACACTAACAAACAAAGCAGTAATATGAGATGACTCTGTTGACACGCACCATGTTATAGGTCATTTACTGTAGAACATTTTTACCTTCCCTTCACAACTTGACAGTGAACAGTCACTAACTGCTAACAGCTGTTTTCACTATCAATGATCAAGCAGCTGATCTTCACAAAACAAACACAAAAAAAAAACCTTGGTTACATCATCACAGCAGGGCAGAAACTACACTACTTAAACAAGCCTGTGTTTCATTATTTGTATAACTTGACTGAAACGTTCGACTAAAAACTGATGATTTAACACTAAAAACTGTCAATGTTAGGAAATAGGCGTTAGTGTTAGGGAAGGATGCATTCATTTCATTACAAGCTCCTTCATTCTGTCAGAGAGTACTAGTAGCGTGTTGTCTATGTTTACGCCAAAGGAGACGTTTATTCATCATCTTGTAAGTAGACTTAATACACCTGATATAGTTCTCCTATTATTTATTCTCAAGTTTACCTTTGTAGCTGACATGCTGTATATCACCCCACCCTTGTGTCCCTATCAATTTTGAAACCAAGCTCTTGTTTTAAGCCGCTTTTACACAGCTTATTCAAGGCAGGAATGTTGCGCCTTTGTCCCGCCTCGCCATCTTGTATACATGGTACCAACATAGAATGGGGAGACATTGTTGTCCACCTTTAAGCCAACAGCTGAGGTAGTGAGGGCCAGATCCACGTCTGAATAAAAGGGAGAGCTAGAATGGAGGGACAGATGCCGACGCTGTTGTGTTACACGTCATGTCTCTGATTCCAGAACGACGGGATGCTACTAAAATCACACACTGGGGCGACATTATGCCGGCTTTGTTTGGTTCAGTGTAAACAAGCGAAGGCAGCGTAACGAGAGGTCTTCTTAACGACAACAGACTGGGATCTCTGTATAAAAGACGATTAATTGATTGATGATTAATGTACATGTATTACTTCATGAATTCATTATCTTAGTAGGATTGAAAAGCATACACACTGGTTGCAAATATGAAGTATTTAAATGTTTTTAATGCCTGGCTTTGACACAACTTGTTTCCAAACAAAATGCCAATAAAAGTAAGTTAAACTGCTGGAGAGAGAGAGAGAGAGAGAGAGAGAGAGAGAGAGAGAGAGAGAGAGAGAGAGAGAGAGAATGATGTGTGTGAGTGTAAAAGAAAGAGAGATATCATCCAGCAACAATATCACTGCTGGAGCATTTACTGGAACCCGAAGCTAGACCTACTCGTTTACAGGGAGGAAGACAGGTTAATGAAAAACTATTGATCCTCCCTCTGTATCCCAGGAGATGAGGGGAAGTAACACTAATACTTCCGAACTTTGTTTTCCTCTTCTTTTGACGCCCCGGCCATTCAGTGGCCACACCGGGTCTTCAGGGACGGGGAGAGCAGAGGGGAGATACATGTGAGCAGTGATGCTGTCAGCGGCGTTTAGCGAGAGAATAAAGGGAGGACAATGAAGGTGAGGGGGAACAGAGGGAGCGGTCAACTCTGGTCCAACTCTGCTGCCCTCATTCAGAGGAAGAGAGAAGGCGAGACAATGAAAGAAAGGGAGAGAGTCAAAGACCCTCAGAGGCTCATTTCATTTTTGTTTTACTCAGAGAAGAAATTCATGCTCCCTAACTGTTCCATAGCATCTAGCTTTGGAGAACAGGTGTAGATTAGAACAATTTATACCAGATGATCCTCTGAAGTGGATATAATGCATCATTACACTGGTTCTGTTTGGGAATTCCTTTTTTGTTTGTAATGGTAATATTAAAATTTTACAGAATGAGATCAATTTGCCCGTCATTGGCAGGACTATTCAGCCTGTGAAAACAGTCATGTAATGTCTTCAGTGGCTCTGCAGAAGCTGTTTTTCATTACATTTCTGACAGAAAGCCCATGTTACAAACAAGGCTGTTAGGTTTTTCTAAGCTTGATCCACACAAGAGAAGAAGCTGCATTTATGAGCTTTCTTTTTGAAATATATTGCAACATGAGTACTCCTTTAAAGGTACACACTGAAATGCAAGAAAGTTCATCCATGTAGAAATTGCAAAAAAAAAAAAAAACAATATCACTTCAGTCTGTGTTGGATGAACTACAATGTATTGCTTGGTCACTGGACAATCTGTCCATATGGTACCATCATCATTTAAGGCTAAACCCGAGCTATACACACTCTCAGCTCAGCTCCTATAGACTGTGCTATAGCAGCAATCTTGCAGGTTCATTGCATGTCACAGTCTGTGAGACTGGTCTAATAAAATCTTGATAGCACTCTCCGTGAGAGAGTCCGATTGTGTAATGAATACCTGGTGGATTGTAGTGCTTCAATGTGACCAGCAGAAAGAAAAAATACAGTTGTTGTGCCATCTGTCTGTGTTGCTATAATATTTTTGGTTTTATTTCATTCAAAAATGTTGCATCAGACAGTGTATTCTGGATCATTTCACGCTGTATTAATGATTGTTTGTTTGACTGTTTTTTTTTTTGCAGCCATTGGATGCACGACAGCAGCATTGCAGACACATTGTGAGAATTTATTTCTCACCAAAGCTCCAAATCGACTGTTTACTTCTTTGGCATTACATCCTAGTAGCACCATTTGGATTAGATCTTAACACGTTTCTCTCCCCTCAACTTTCATCAGGAACAACCCAAAATTGTAGTAGTATAGAGGGGCCTTCTGTATTAAGCTGGTGATCTAATATGACAAAGGCCCAGGGGATGAAATCTACAGACAAGCTACCAGAGAAGGATGACAGAAATCAATGACTGAGAGGCAGACACTCCACCGACCTCCACCTCCCCTCTCCACCTCCGTGTGTGGTCTCTCTGGAGCCCGGAGGTCTCGCTGTGGGTCCACACTAGGAGTCAGTGAAGGGGAAATCGTCACCCGTCAGCAATCACACAAAATCCAGTTCTGCCTGAAAAACTTCACAGTGTTATGTTTTGATCCTCTCTTGTCGGTTATTTGTGGGTTTAAAAAAAAATGGAATGAATCAGACAGCAGATAATAGTTGGTAAATCTAGGCTTCTGTTGACAAGGTGTCCTTCATCTAGACACTTTGAACCACCACCACTTTGCCCCTGTTGCTGTGAAACATAGTGTGGTGAGCACTTGTAAGAGAACAGGCCTTACGTAACTCCTCGTCTAGGAAATTTCAACTGAGAAACCAGTCATCATCATGAGCCAAAGACCGGTGTGGTCTCAAAATACCCATTCCCTTAATTCTGCCATTCACTATGTCCCCTAATAAGGTCAAAGCTGCCAGTATTCCATCCCTGGAATGTCCCCTTATTTAGTTGCATGGTTGTGTTCACATTAAGGCCCATGTGTCAATGCTCTGTAAATCAGTTTGAGGAGTAGTTGTTTTTACATGTGGTCCAACAAACTCATGAACCAGTTCCTAATGTTAGAGTTTCACTGCATCGCCTCCTAGTGTCGACAATTGACTAAAACCATTAGAAACGTGGATAGGCCTGACATGAAGCTGGCGTGCAGGAAAGCAAATTCTCATGTTCATTTCACTTTTGATACATCTGACCGTGAGTGTAAAAGATGGTCAATGTTTTTGTGCATATGCAGCATCTTCACATGAGACCTCAGGTCCTTGGGTGTGAATGACTGTGAATAAAGAAATCACTGGAAAACATAAAGTGCACTCCATTATATGAATAAATACATCTACATTTGACATTTTCAGGTGAGTGGCGAAAGTGCTGTGAATCACATGGTACATCATCATGACAGCATGAAAGTCCTTCTTGACCCAAGTGTACGCCCTTCACATACAAAGTGCTCTTCATTTGCATTATTCTGTTGTTTGCAGAGGAGATAATAGAGGATATTTCTGCAGGTCACTTCAGCGTTGAGCTTGTGGAAATTAGAGCTCATGTACTTGAGTGGGACTCCCTCACTGTTCTCTACAATTACAGCTATGAGAGGGTACCAAAGTACCGCCAATTTGACATTGTGCAAATGCACACACAAACACACACTTGCACACCTGCATATTTACATGCTGATTTTTGTTGCCTGATGTACCTTCACGTCCTTGCAGTTGAACCTCATTGAAGGAATATTTCAGCATTTTGGGGAAAAAAAGCTTACTTGCTTTTTTGGTGAGAGTTTGATGAGGAAATTGATACCACTGTCATGTTTGAGTGCTAAATATGAAGCTATAGCTAGCTGGCATTGGGCACAGACTGGAAACAGCTAACCTGGCTCTGTCTGAAGGTAACCAGCACGCAAAATCTCTGAGGTTACTGTATCTTGTGAAGAAATAGTCCAACACACAACCACTCGTAAAAACCACAAATTTTTTACAATTTGATTTTTATAGTGATTAAACATTAGTTAGTTTGTTAGCATTGGATGTGCTACTGTGCAGGTTGTTTTTAACTTTGGACAGAGCCAGGCTGTTTGCTGGCAAACTGTTTCCCTCTTTATGCTAAGCTAACTGGCTGCTGTAGCCTTGTATTTAACATGTAGACAGGAGAGTGGTAATAATCCTTTCATCTAACACACAGATAAGCATATTTTCCAAAATGGTGAAATATTTCTTTAACACTATCACTAAAATAACAAAACTAAATCTTTCTTGATATCGTGCTGTTCTATAGACATCTGGAATTGGTAAAAAGCAATAGGGTATATTTCAAAGAGGCTGAAACTTATGGAATGAAATTGCATACTTTGTCTCAATATTCAAAACAGCTTTCCAAAGAATTTTATGATCAGCTTTGTGGGAGAGCATCTGAGACTGCTTTAACTTGGCACAACAAAAGTCTCCATATTTAGATTAGCAGCAACTTAAGGTGAGTTGACGTGGGTAAATGACAAAGTATTGCATATCACCAACTGTGAACGAACAAATAAGTACACACAAAACCCAGAATTCATCTTATCGTCTGTGAACACTCTCCTGCAATTTCTAGTTATTACCTACAATCAAGGCATGGCTCATCCACCGCCTCGAGTTTACACTGCCTCTACAACAGTATAATCCTTGGCCTTCTTTCACATAAATCAATAACAGCAGTCAGAGTGCCAGTGCTCCAGAATGACTTGTGGAGCTCACCAAATCAAATGTGGGTGAGCATATTGACACTGGAAGCACTGGAAGATTGCGGAGTCCAAACACAGTTGCTTTTGTTGTTATTTCAACTCACTGCATTCTGCCTCCGGGTGTAGAAAGAGTTACACAATCTGAAGTGTAATGATATAGGAACCACCATGATTAGACTACAGCCTTACCACTGAAGCCCTGGAAGCTGGCTCTAGTTCTATAGATTATGCAGAAAGCTTCCAACACACACCACCACTCACCATGCAGCTGCACAGTGATTAAAAGTGACAACACTTGAATAGTTTGGAAAACATAGGAATGAGAAAACCAAATGTACTTTATGTGGTCACACATCAACCTCCTCATAGTCTCTATCTTGGGGACAAAAATGTTTACTCTTCTTCAGATAGTTTAATTCACAATCTCTTCATGTACTTGCTGATGTACATGTACTGTATACTTTAATAGCTGGCATACAAACCAACACTTGATCACTGATTTACGGATTTCAGGCCAATCTCTCAGCCCCTGTTTTATCCAAGCTTTTTGAAAAGGCAGATGAACTTGTGGCTTTCATTGAAAAAATATATTTATATTTGAGAAATTTAAATCTGGTTTTAATAAAGATCATATTAAAGAATCTACCACTCTTAAGGTTATGAATGACTTATTGTTATCATCTGCTGCTAGCCTTCCTCTCTTGTTCTTCTGGATCTAAGCACAGCTTTGATATCATTGATCATGACATCCTAATCAACCTTCCTGAAACCATGGTGTGTGTAAGTGACACTGCGCTTAGGTCTAAAAGACAGGTGTTTCTGTGTATATTGCTAAAGCTAGCCACAATGGGTATGCAGTGCGGGGTGCCACAGGGCCATGTGCTTGGTCTTATCCTTTTTCCCATTTCAATGCTTAATTTAAGTCACCTTATGCCCAAACATAATGATAGTTTCCACTTCCAACGAGTAGAAACATTTATGGTAAGCTGTGACCCTGAAAACTATTGTCAGAAAGCTTTTTCATTCTGAAACTACCTTTCACAAGCGGATGTCTCAAAATTTCCTGCAGCTAAGACAGGGACACTAATCAGAGGTCCAGACAGTGCAAATATTTTATCTTCAAATTCTCTTGGTACGCAGTCTCATTGTGTAATCCCACTTTGAAAGAATCTTGGTGTCACCTTTAACTGCACTGCAGCCGAGATAAACACATGTGGTTCAGTCCTGCTTTCTGCTTCTTAGAGACATTTCAAAGATCAGACAGTTTCTCTCAACCAAAAACCTGGAAACTGTTATTCACCTTGCTTACATCTCCACTGGACTATTGTAACTTCTTGCTCTCTGGCATTTGCAAAAAAAAACTTCATCTTGTTTACAACTAACTCAAAACTCAGCCACTAGAGTTTTAACAAGAGAACAAGGACAAGACCATATTTAATTGAGTCTGGAATTCCTGCATTTCTACCAGTCAGCTTTTGAACTGATTCACATTTTTCTTAAAATAAGACATCAGCCAGTCAACATCGACTTACTCTGATATGGTGGATATGATGCAAACTGTTTGATCTGTTCATTGAATAAATGATCAATACTACACTGCTTGACTGTAAGGATGAAAATAACCAAAATCATTCACCAGAAATGGTGATTTTGTGATATTCATAATGTGTCATTTTTATGATTAGATGCTGCGATTCTGTTCTGTTGAAATACAGAGGGGTTATGTGTGTGCTGCATATGTATGCATACATCCATACATACAGCCTATCTAACCAGTATATTTTCTATGTGTTCTGTATCGACATGTATAGGAGGAGGTAGACATAAAATGAGCTCTTTATTATAGGTTGCATGTGGGAGGAGAAGCCTCCGGTCAGAGATCAGTGTTGAGTTTTCAGTAGCTGCTGTCTAATCTACCATCACCTCCCTTAAACAGCATGAACACAGCTTCATGCCAACGCTGCGTCCTTGAATGTGTGACTCTTGTAGAATGAAAAGAAGATAGGGAAAAGAACGAACGGGTGAGAAGGGGGAGAAGAGGAGGGACAGGCAGAGAAATTATTCAAATAACGGTTAGATTTGTAGCACCAAAAGGATCCTCATTAGCATAACTTCAAAACCTTTCCTATCCAGTCTTAATAATATATGCGCTTTGAGTCTTCCCGTGAATCACCTCACTCTCTGTAATATTTCTGTTTTTCTATTTGTTATGAGGCGACGAGATGTGGAGTTGAGTGGGAGAGAGGCAGGAAGGGAAAAGGAAGGATTCCAGCAAACGCTGCTCACACTCACACACCCTCTTCCTCTCCCTTGTCTCAGCGGGGCGAGACAGTGGGACATCCTGATCTTTGGTTTATTAAAAGCGGCCTTGTGTCTTATCTGTGAGTCGGACCAGTCATACCAATTAACATTCCAGTGCAGCGTTTTTGCAAAGAACAGGAGGCTAAACTCCCTTCCTTCCTCTCACATACAAACACACACTCATGAGCATACTTATGTTTAATTATGAAGCACCCAGTGAGGCATACATATACATACTGTATATATGCTTGAGCACAGGCATACTGTACTAGATAATTATACCAAAATACCACGATGAAAGTAAATTTATATCACACACACATACACACACACACACACATAAAAAATAGGGCTGTAGTGACGGATGAAAGCACACTGTGTACAGTTCACAGAAGAAAATCATACTTGGGTTTCAAGTATACAGTGAAAAGAAGCATGGAGGTAAGAGGCTGTATCTGGAGCTGGCATGGGCAGAGTCAGCAATGAGGGATTTATTCTGGTCTGGCTTCACTGGGTCGACATAACTACGAACAAACAGTGAAAAAGAGAAACAGATCCTACTGGTACAACTTTGACTCGTATACGATAAAGTAACAACTTCATTCATAGATAAGTTTTTCAAAAGAGATCTGTGTGTTCGCTTTGAGAATTTGTACACTACCTTCTTCACTCACTAAATTATGTAGGTGACTGACACAGACAATATTGTCATTTCATCAATGGACTACACTGCACTTAAATAGCACTTTTCTAGTCTTAGAGACCAGTCAAAGTGCTTTACAATACTTGCCACATTCACTCATTCACTCACCCATACACTGATGGAACAGCCATCAGAGGCCTTTTCTGGTTCAATATCTTGCCCAAGGACACTTCAACATGCAGACTGGAGGAGCCGGGGATCAAACCACTGACCTTCGGATTAGTGGACGACCTGCTCTACCTCCTGAGCCACAGCCGCAAACGATTCATACAGTAATGCAGTCACTTTGATCCACCTTTGATGACTACATGTAATGTAAAAGGAGTCGCTCACAGTAACAAACCCACAGAGAATAATCACTGTACTCTGCAGTTCCTCTCAACCGTTCGGAGCGTTTCAGCATCTTTGCGATCATCGTTTCGGTTTTCCAACCCACAATTTTGTTTTGGTTCACTCTCACCACTGACCAGCAGCAGGCAGCTGTTTTCAGCAAAAAAAAAAGCTCTGTGTTTCCTGCTCAGTGCTAAATGGCAGACAAACAAATATCTGGTCAACATGGTACAGTATATTTAGCAACTGAAGAGTCAGTTAGTGGACACCAAATCAGAGCTAAATGGAGAGTGAATGCTGGATTTACATATATCAGGTGGCTAGAGACACAACTCAAAATTATTTGCAAATATCGATCTAAAAGGTGTTGTCAGTGTTGTGTTTATGGCTTTTTTCTCGGTAATTCATCTTATTCTGAGGAACACAGATAGATAGGTTGAAGGTTAAAATATGTACAGTATATTAACAAAATAACATACGACCAAAATGATTCAGAACAGTACCATGAAAGTGACATCATGCATTTAAATTGAGTCTTGGATCTTTCTTACTTGTCTGTTGTGTCTCTCCGCACTATAAAGTGATTCTGGCAACGGCAACAGTTTGTGTGAAATGAACTGATACAGTAGGATTGCATTGCTTTTTTTGCTTTGCACACAACCAATGAATATATTAGTAGTCCCACACTGATGTAAAACATGGAAGAGCTGAAGCCAGTTGGGAGGCAATCAGAAGAAGGCAACTTCCCTCATTGTTGCTGAAAAAGAACATACTTCTTGATACAAAGGCACTGTACAATCCCAATTTCTCTCCTTTGGCATTTAAGAATGCGAGGCTTTGTTCAGTATTCTCATGTATCATTTTTGTCATTTCTGTAATGACAGGCGAAATGAAACTGCAATATTAAAACAGAATTAGCAGGTCTCTGAAGGGCTGTAGCTCTAACAATGAATTTGCGTAAAGTGAAGACTATGCAGTCAGAAGAAGTCACAGAGTCTAAAGGATGGCACATTAAAACATCAGATTTAGAACTAAAGCCTTGAAGGATCATCTCCGATATTCATAGAAAAATATGAAAAATGATATTTGTGTTGAAATTGGAGCAGTAGAGATCTTTACCTCTGTGAGCCCATTGCATTGCTGAAACTGGAAGTAACACTGTGCAAATGCATTGGCTATTATGGATAACAACCACTATGAACTTTCCATTAAGTAGTATGAAGTATTTTATGCTGCAAAAACAAAAATATAGATGGACTAGTATCCAAAAGAACTTAAAACTTTGTATGCTACCTGCTGGGCCCCTAAATGAAAGTTTAAACTACACTATACAATATGTGGTAATAATGCATTGAGATCTACACGCAACGCCCCCTAAACTCTATCAGTGTGTGAGGCCGTGGGTGTGCGGCCCCCATCAGTGAGGCGTGAGGCGTGAAGGACGGCCAGCCGTACACACCACACAGGAGATCCCTGGATTAGTCACGCTCGCCGGTTTTCTGCCGCTGCCGCCCTCTGCTGCATCAGCGCCACGCATCCAAATAAAGTCTCAAAACACCAAAGCAAGGGCAATGCTGCTCTGCCCGCCATCACACGCACACACTGGGAATAAACAGCAAGCTCTGCCACCACATGAGGCAGAAGCTAATTAACGTTACAAATAACATAGCAACCAAAGTGTATTAAGCATATACGTAATATATAAGTACTTGGCAGTGTGTGGAAAAAGTCATGGTGGGACATGCAAATGTAGTTTTATTTTAATCGACATTGCTACGGAGGGTTTTATAAATTCGTATCCTTAATGGTGCGATATGAAAAGGAGCATATGAGTTTAGAATCAGTCACTTTATAACACAATTTCATTTACCATATTTCATACTCTATACTCTAGAGACCATAAAAAGTCACAGTGAGATTTGTTTTCTGAACTATTTATGCATTACTTCACAATATGTTTTGCCTTCAGTTACTGGGCCAGTCCTCCAGAGAATTACATTACACTGCCAGTTAAGTGTAACGCTTTGCAGATGCCACAGAAAGGAGAGATGATCTGACATTGTACATTATGTATTTATTGCTCATTGCTCCTCTCCAAAGGCCAAGCACAGCCACTGGCTTTGGCTGCAGCTGTACTGTAGCTGCTCTGCCTGGCTGTGGCTTGGGCAATTGTTTAAGCTGTGGCTGTGTGCTGTGGCTGTGGACATGGTTTGGGCTACAACTAGCATTTTGGTTTCTATGCTGCTGTGGATATGTTTGGTAGCTATACAGTGGCCTCTTTTTATGGTTCCTAGTAACATAAGGCAAGAAAGCAATGTAAAGCCAGAAAAAAAGTAATTCAATATATGTCGGACCTTTTGATGGCTCTGTAGTATACAGTATATTCTTCTCATGATGACAAAAAGTCCACCTGCACCTGGTACACTCCTATGGGTCGTATCTAAGGTTAGGGACAAGCAACCTACTGTAAATGGTCATTTAAACTGGAGGACTTGTTGGACTTTTCATGCAACACTGCCTGCAGGTCACAGTTTTTATTTATTCAGTGAAATGTCTCAACATCTACATCTGGATCGATTGGCACGAAATGTTGTACAGACAGTCATGGTTCTCACATGAAGAATCCTAATGATTTCAGTGATCCCCTGACTTTTTTTTTTAGCACCACCATGAAGTTGACATTTCTGTGAAATTTGGTACTGACATTTATGTTCTCCACAGGATGAATTGTAATAACATTGGTGACCCCTTCACCTTTCATGTTATCATCAGATCACAGTTTTAATTTGTCCAATACTTTGGTTCATAGCAATTCCCTGTAAAATGACATTCCCACTGGTGCTTATTTGCAAATGTTAACATGCTAACGTAAAGAAGGTGGTGAACATGGTGAACAGTATGCCTGATAAACGCCTCCATGTTACCATTGTAACACTGAGGCACACTGATGACATTTAGCTCAAAGTGCTGCTGGGACTACATAAAGCTGCCACAGTGTCTCTAGCCTATAAAACTTGTTTCATTATTACCCTGCTGTAATGACGCATCTTCACCATGAGAACTGGAAAAGTGACATTTCACCTCACTATTGGCAGGAGCGATTGTAGAATCGCAACAAACCCCCGAAGAGAGAACACAGTCAAAACACAGCCAGGGTGGACAGTGACCTTTTCTGCCACCAGACCAAGAGTCCACACTCTTCATACCAATACGACTGAGGAGAAGCTCAGGGGAAACACTGACCCTGCCATTCTTCATTGCAACACAATAAAAGAAAGTGTGGTCAATGTCACTCTCTGCCCCCTGCAGTGGCACCATAATTTGTGGCCATTTAATTAAACACCTACAATCTCAAGACCCACTGAAGCTAAGTGCATGTTCTCTCTGCACTAATATGGAGGATGTCATTATTACTGAGAGCAGCTGTAAACATGTGCCTCAGTGCCATACAAATAATTCTACTGATATGGAGTAGTTGGTCTAAAAGCAGTAATATGGTACGGTGACAGAATGGGAACATATTTACCATGGCAGGTTAACTGTGCAGCAAATTCACGGGGACCATGCTTCAGAGTTACAACTGAGCCCGACCGCATTCACGTCTGGAGACTCTGCAAATATCAGCTTTACAGCAGCCACACCTCCAGCTCCACACTCTTTTGAAGTCAAACATGCAATCTTTTAAGGAAGCTGAAAACCTCTTCTTTTTTTTTTTCACTGCAAATACTTCTTGCCACAGATGAGATGTTGGAAATGGCATGTTACAAGTGCGGTCAGACTCATTACTGTAATAAATGCAGACATGAAGAACTTGAGGGCTTTATCATTACAACCTGTAATTTCCTAAAAAGATTGCACATTCGACTGTGGACTGGAGTTGTCTGCATGACTGCAAACCCATTTCACCCTGTCTCAACCAATTCATGGTGGCGGATCCAGTCATAAAAAAAGCTCCTCTCACTCGGTGTACATTAACTTATTAAAGTCGTTTTCCCAAGACCATTAATATGCCCTCAGTGCATAAAATGATAAACAGCAGCCTCAGGCTCATTCTGACATTGAATGAATCAAAATGAGTAATAAACAATATTTGAACACTTCCTGAAGCTGAGGGACTGGGTGACAAGAAATCATTTTGAAGGCGACACGGCCTAAATGTCACTTGGAGTAGCAATTCTCTTGTGGAATTGTTCTTATTAATCATGTAAAAATGTAATGTGAAAGAGGCAGGGAAGAAACCAAAATAAAATTGAATGAGTGTGTATCTGCACTATATAAGAAGTATGATTAACTTTAATAAATTCTCTTCTATCTTAATTATTTGGAATACAGGCCACTGCAGTTCACTGGGCTGTGGGCCAGCAGTGCCTCTTCCTTCAAATGAAAACAAAACACTGGCTTCTCAGAGGTGTCAACGAGAGAGAGAGAGAGAGAGAGAGAGAGAGAGAGAGAGAGAAACAGAGAGAGAAAATAAAGTTGTGCATTAGTGAGAAAGCTGGTGAGTTCATGGCTAAGGGCCTGTTGGCCCTTAGAGACAGTCTGCGTGACTCCTGGCTGAGGCTGCCTTATTAAAAGTCCTCCTCTGCACATTCAACACCAGTGTCAAGGAAAGTAACTTCAAAACCCTTTGTAACAGTTTTCATTTCCATTCAGTTGAAGTGCCGGACAGAGCTGAGCCAACTCATAATCTATGCTGTTTGCTGAACACTTTTATCCAAAATAGCATTAGTATGGGTGACCCCAGCGCAAGTTGAAAGTCTTACTAGTTAGTTACTGACTACCTACTGTTAGTGTCACAGTTTTTCTGCTCAACATGTCTCCATACTTGATGTAACTCAGTCAGACATGATTGGAACTGGCTTTGACCCTGCTTTGTGTTGTGTGAATGAAGGCGGGAGGCCTGCTTCTATTACTGTGCTGCCATTTATTGACTGGGGCATATCTCTGTTGAACTGGCCAAGTCACCCAATAAAAATGAGGCAACTGAAACACTAACATGAACATATGCACTAGTCAGTCATACAGCTGGCTTGTCACTGTCCTATGCTATACAACATCAACAAGTTATTTTAGCACCACAGCTAGCTAGCTTGTTTGTTTTGTTTTGTGAAATGCATCAACATGTTCATACAGAATATATATTCATATGTAATGCTAAAACTAACCATTTCTAGTACCAATTAACCCGCAAATAATTTTTATTTTCTTGATTAAATGATTAATCTCTTTATCCATAAATGAATCAACCATCAACATAGTTGCTGGTTCATTTTCTGTTGATCAAGTAATCCATTAATCAACTAATCCTTGCACCCCTATTCATTTCGGGGGAGTGACAGGACTGTGAGCCACTACACTAACACTGAATTCATGGTGAGTGGTATCATACAATATAAAGACTCTGTTACACATGCACTTCCAGTGCTGTTAAATTTACAGGCCGTGAATCCTGTCGTAATTATTTTACCAAAACACATTTCTGGTATACAAACACTTTAATATGTTAGAAGAATAAATTCTGTATTATAGTATTGAGACATGCTACTGTGCTGCCATGTTACATGTATAGTAAATCTACATTTACAACATAAAAGAACTGAAGTGTCTGAAATATCTTCATCCACGATACTTAACAACTTGCTCTCCTACATTTTGAAGTTCAGTTACATAAAAGAATTTCAATCACCGAGCTTAAGCTTGGAAAGGTCATATTAGTCCACACAACGCATGCAGTAAGTGACAGTCAGTCATAATTGGCCCCTTGCCAGTAGATTAATATGCATTTCCACACTATTAAAATGGCCTTTCTAAGTGTGGCTCCAGAGAGTTAATTAAACCGATGCCATTTTGGAGGGGCCCAGGATTTAAGGATAAAATGACCTTGATTCGAGAGGTGGAGCTCCTGGATGGATAACGCTCTGTCCTTATGTCAGTGCACTTAACCTCATCTGACTAGCGTTTAACCGGTAAGGGTTACAAGCTGAGCCCGTCCGACCCTGAGGAGTTCTGCTGGTATAACGAAGGGTGATGTGAACATTATATATAACTGAAGGGCAGCAGCTGAAGTTTTACACAGAAAGGTCACGCTTAACATGGTATTTAAAAAGGAAAATATCCTTGGGTTAGGTTCCATTCGGATGTGACACATACAACGCTCAAACGCAAAGAGCAGCTGCGTGTTGGCTGCTACTAACAGAACAAGAAGGTAAAGGTCACAAGGAGCCCTGCATTGTTTGTTGTTGCTATGCAACTGTTGAAAAATTGGCGTAACCTAGATGACCTGAAGTATCAAGGTTGCAAAAATGCTGCTAAAATAAACATGGACATCAGAAAGTGATTGCTATGCTTGATCTTTAACAGAGTAAAACTAAGGGTGTTGCTAAAGTTAGTATTACTCACCAAAACATTGGATAAGGTATACTCATGTTACCACTCATATTCAAATAAATATGCTCTGTAATTGCAGCCTTACTTTGTCTCTGTAATATTATATACAGAAGGCTCTCAGCAGGTCTACAGAAAGGAATAAAAATTGCTTTGAAAAATTATTTGCACATGCAAGTTCTCAAACATCATCCACTGAATGACTCCTGCTTGAATTGCAAGGTGCTTAAGAAGCGATTGAGTGTGTGTCCGTGATTTGACCTCTCTTAAAGCCTGCTATAAACAGTCATTTCGCAGATGGCCACTTATTCCAACCTTGATGAATCATAAAGGAAGGATTTTTAGGAGGTTGGAGAGGAGAGGTAGAAAATGAAATATGAAGTCACAGAAACAAACTGACAGCATTTGTTCTCTTAGCCGTACTCTGTAAAATGCAATCGCTCGCGGTGAAGCAGCGCCATGATCAGTGGTTCTATCCCAGCAGCCCTGCCTCTCAGGGGGATGGTAGAGAAGGCACCAACCGGGGAGGAATCGTAGCCTGAGGGAGGCAGCGGAGGTGGGTTTATCTCCCATCCCAGTGCTTTCAATAACTGCATGTCAGATCTTGGCTGTCTTCACCATTTTGTGTGAATTTTTTTTTTTTTTTTTTTTTTTTTTGCAGTCTTTAAATCTTCCTTTCATGTCAAGCCTTAAAACTGATATCTCATCCGAGGCCAGGCTGTAACTCCTGGTTGAGGTGCACAGATGCAACTCTGGTGATGTACTGCTCCCCCAAGCACAGCCAGTGCAATAGCTCAGCCCCATTAAACAAAAAGTACGAGACCAAGACAGAAACAAAACATGACCCAGAGTTAGGATCTGTTTTTTTGTCAGTCAGACTATGCAAATGACCAGTTTTAGCCGCCAGAAAAGGGATTCACCTCGGGAGAAAAAAGGAATAACATACTGTAGCGACTTCTAGTAAATCAGTAGCTAAAGAGAGTCCTCTTGTAAAGTGATGAAAGAAAAGGCTGACCATTTTGCCGAACTTTTTTTTTTTCTCTATTAGAAACTGAGGTTCCACAGATAGGTTCAACTTCGGTTTACAGCTCCTGGGCAACCAACATCAAGGCTTGAATTGTTTGTCAGGTGGCAACAAAACGTTACTCTACCTCTTTGAAATAAGGACATCAGTACTTTGGAAGACAGTGAAAGCAAGGGCAACCTAAGAAAGTTGTTGAAAAGATCTTGGACACGTACGGCAGTTACTTAGGATCTGTGTAAGAAATCCGAAATAGGAACAGGAGCAGTGGAGATTGTTTCTATTGCTGTAACACTGTTTTATGGGTGTAATTGGAGCCTTAGCAGCACAAAGAACTCACTTACTTACTTTATTCTCAATGGCAGCCTGACATCCATTGTGCCAAAAAAGGCATCAGCTACTTGAATAATCCATGCTAGAAAACAGCTACATCTCAAGTGTTTTGAAATTCATACTGTTGCACTTACAGTAATAAAACACTTTAATTACCGCCTCAGGGTTGTACGCCTCCGCCAACAAGTCAAGATGCAGGAAATATGGTCACAGCCTCCTCTTCCTCAGATACAGCATTGAATAATGGCCAGAAGTGTTTATGATGTCACAGTGAAGTTGAACTTTGACCATTTGGATATAAAATGTCATTACTTCATTTTATCCTATTAGACATTTGTGTTAAATTATGTCATAATTACCTCATTAATTCATTATGGCCAAAAATGTGTTTTGTCGGTTTGTCAAGTTTGTGCCAGGTGTAATGAAATTCCATCTGATACATCATATTCACAACCACATGAGATCACCATGACCTTGGACTTTGACCTTTTACCATCAAAATCTAATCTCCAAAATATCAGTTTCTACCAAATTTGAAGAAATTCCCTCTGGGCGTTTTGGAAATATCATGTTCACAAGAATGGGACAGACGGATGGACAACCTGAAAACATAATGACTTGGCTGTTGCTGCCGTGGATGACATCAAAGTCAAGAATCCTCCGTCTGAATGTTTCTGAGCCGTCACTGCGCCACGTCATTTCTGTAATGTTCTGTCTTTTACAGCTTTTTGGGGACTTTCAGTATATTTAGATGAGGATAAAGTGCAGAGCACCCAGTGCACAGTTCTGGGTGCAGCACCTGTTATAAATCCACTGGTAACAGCAAACCACAACAGACCTGTTTAAAAAGAGGTTGAACTGACCTTTGGTTGAGGAGAAAGACCCATACAAATATCAGGGCAGGTTAACATTTATCACGCCAGAGCCACGACACTTGAGCTGCTACACCTGAAAAACAGATGAAAAGATGTGTAAGATTTCTGTGTTAATCAAACAAATACAAGCTTTAAAGCACAAGTCTGACATTTTGAGAAATACGCTCATTTGCTTCCTTGCCAAGCGTCAGCTTGCCACAAAGACTGGAAACAGGGAAAAGGAGAGACGGAAAATAGCAATCTTGGCTCTGTCCAAACGTAAGCAGAAATAGTCTGGTGCACAACCTCCACCGAAACATCAAATTGTTGTTTTTACACTTCAGGTTTTGTATGGCTTAAACACACAAGATACACAGTGTCAGTGCTTTAAAGATGCAGGTAGGTTGATTTTATTACCTTTAGACAGAGCTAGCCTGAACGTTTCCATTTACCAAAAAAAAACCTGTATTAGGTGTCAGAAATGATCATTTTAATCATCCTTTTTGTACGTACTAGCTTGCAACTCACACAGGTCTCAACACTATGAAAAAGGTTTCACTGCACATTTTAAAGAATCACCCTGCTGAGTAAATTCCTCACAGTTTCCCTGGCCAGGCACATTACAATAAGAAGATCATCAATATATATATATTGAAGAAGCTCCAGCATATCAGAGGTTGACACTATCAGATTTATGACTTAACACTGTGTGACTGTATCGCTGTGCCGCTAGTTTTTAATAGGAAGGCTGCTGGAGGACCTTTGTGTCGTAACACACACCCTGCATGGGGAGGGGTGGTAAACAACAGAGAACTACCGGAGTAAAAGCTGTGACTGCTGCACGAGGACAGCAGCAGAGCCTGACACAGCATGAGGTGCTGAGGCTCGTGTCCTGTTTGGTCAGGGGGCGAGACCACGACAAGATACTGACAGAGAGGATACAGGACTTCCAGCTGAGTACCTGACATACCTTTCCATCCTTCCTCTCTCTCTCTCCTCACCTTGAGTCCTTTGATTCCCTCCATCTCCCTCTCCTATAACTCTGTTATCTCAGCAGGAGGGCTACATGTGAAAGGTCACAATTAGAGAGAACGCCAGATGTTGCAGATATCAACAGGATCTAAGAGAAAGACTACGGTGGCCCTGGGAGCTCAATGTACAGCAATGACATGAAACACAAGCAGCTTAATACAACCAAATGCAGAAGTCCTCACCAATCCTCAGTCTTACAGGCTGCAAATATAGAAAACATAATGACATACAGGGACTCTGATTGCAGCGCATTTCTGTATTTGGTTGTGTTGACTCTTTTTATTTGTGTTCTCTGTATTTGCAGCATCTTTTTCTTTGGTGAAGATGTTTTTTTCTTCATTTGTTTTCTTTAGTTGCAGCGTGGCGAGCTCCTTCAAAGAAACGGATGAGGTTCGAAATAATCATGACAGAGATTTTCTATGTAATTTAGGTTCTGTCTTTTGCAACTTCTGCAAAGTCATACTAAAGTCATACATTTCCTGGTGCACTGCAGAGAAAGAAAAGCACACCCGAAAACTAATTTTCGGCAAATAGCGAAAACCTGTCTTGTTGAAATTGTGACGACATTTACAATTCCTGGGAGGCCTGCAAAGGAAAACTGACAGGAGTGCTTGCGAGCAGCGGTCTCATTCACTGGTATTGCTCATTCTGCAGGATCTTTTATGTGACACCATTACAGCTGAAGGGTTTTTGTCGTTGTTGTTGTTGTTGTTGTCGTTTTTACAAAGGGGGTGATTCAGTGCTTTATGAAAAGAACAAAAAAAAAAAAAAAAAGGGTTCTACAGAGCAAGCAAATACAGACTTGAACTTCCTTTTCAACAGCCCCGAGGGGCAGATTAGTTAGAAACAACTTAGAAAATGGATCCAACAATCAGTGGCAGCACTGGGCTGAGTCATAATCTATAACTCGTGCACACGGCACAGTGGTACCTGTTAGTGTGAGACTCAACACTGGGCATCGGTCTCCAAATAGATGCAAGAAATAGAGGCTTGGAAAATGATCCCATTACAGCATTGTTTGTTTCTATAAAAGCGCATGACATGTTTGGGTGTAGCTCCTCTGTGTTTAATGGTGGAGAGAGTTTCCTTTCTGTTGTCAATGATGTTGATGCTCATGTTTCATTGCCCCGGAATCACTGCTTTCTGCAGGAACTGCTTGCATTAAAACAGCTTGCTATCAACCTTCATGTCATCAGTAACCACATGAGTATTAAAAGGTCCTTGTAGTGCTTTGATTTTAATGAGCAAAAACACATCCGTATGCTTTGACCTAAGACTAGAGTGGAACACATGATTCTGTTCTTACTGACTTGATGTGGTCAACAAAACTCACCCCTATAGTGGCTCTTTTCTCTGTCTCTCTCTCCTTCACACACACACACACACGCACACATACACACACACACACACACCACACGCACACGCACACACACACACACACACACACACACACACACACACACACACACACACACAGCACACATACAGTGGTCAGAGGCAGCAGCTTCCATAAATAGAATGGAAAGTACGCAAGTGGCAGCCGGGAGTGGCTTTTACTGGGAATATGATCGATTAAAAAGCAATTTGCTCCTCGCTTGGGCCCTGCACTCCTAAATGACAGCCCCCCCCCACAGTCCAGATGGAGCTCTGAGGGGTCGGAGGAGCTGGCCTGCCCCACCTGCTCCTCCATCTACAGCAGCCAGACCCCATCCCCACACACACACACACACACACACACACACACACACACACACACACACAGACACACACACAGCTTCCACACCCAAGCCCAAGCCCAAGCCCAAGCCTCGGTCACAGTCTGCTGGGCACTTGGAAAGCGACCAGGCAGAAACATCCAGGCAGCCTCTGCTGGGCTGACAGAAAATCTAGACTTTGTTCTAACATACAGAGGATTTGAGAAAGCTAAAATAGAGGCAAAAGGGCAGGTTAAGACAAACAGGAAGAGAACGCTGCACAGCACAAACTCAGACAAGGCATGTATTGAATTCAGTATAGCTACTCTGTCAGGGTGCACTGGACCAACACCTTCCTATACTACAGCTACTGCACACCACACAGCTACAGTGTGATGTCTTCACTGTTGTTAAGTTATACGTCCTTGTGTTAGACTTTATTCATTTCTCCTGGAGGCATCATTTAAGATTGCAGTTCCTCTCTTACATCCAAAAATGATGACACGGCCCAGACTAGGGCTGAACAATTAATCAAGTGCAATACCCAAATCGCAAGAGCTGCAATTTTTTTTGATAAAGGTAAAATGTAACACTATACCTTAAATGAAGTATTGTGGTGCTACAGAGATGCCCCGGGCCTACAAATCATGTTCTCCAGACGTAATGGAACATGCTTGTTTGGTACAAGCCCCAACAAAAATCACATTATCATCATTTTTATATTTTTTCCTGTGTAAATGAAATGAAAAAAATCACCATTCCAACCGAAATCATGTCACAATTGCAATATCTGCCAAAATAATCACTGTATGATTTTGTTTACATATTGTTCTGCCCTAGTCCAGACTGTAAGGATTTGAACAGTTTCACATTTTTGCTCTTTAGGCTCTGAGTTTCTACAGTAAAGTGGTTTACATCAATATAGAAAGTGTGTGTGGGAACTGTGTGGGGGGATGCAGCCATTTTAACAGCCAGTGCCCAAATTGCAAGGGTTCAAAAGTAACTGGACACTTGGATACTAAATGTGAGCTGACACGTCAGAGTGGACTGAGAGTTGCCATTTGGACTGAGGTGAAGATTGTTAATATGTGGGGTAAAGAGGTGACCTTGCAAGTGAAGAAGATAATTATGAGTGATAGAGTGATATCAAAGGTAACTGGTTTGCCAGAATCAACAGATGGGTGCACACAGAAAAACTGGAAAATGTCAAACGACCTAGTAGACAGAGGACTCTTGTGGATGAGCAGAAAATCATTAGCATAGTGAAGAAAAACCCCTTTATGACTGTACAGCAAGTCAGGGCTGCTCTCTAGCATGTAGGCGGACATGTTTCCTTGTCAACGATGAAGAGATGACTTCATGACCATTATCTCTGAGGATTCAGCACAAGATGCACCCCCCCCCCGGTGAGCATCAAAAACAGAAAGACCAGACTGCAGTTCACAAAAACATACAAATAGTTTTGTGGAAGAAAGTTCTACTGACTGATGAAACAACAATCAACCTCTATCAAAATGATGGAAAGAGAAAAATGTGGACAAGAAAGGAACAGCACATGACCCAAAGCCACCATCTCATCTGTCAAACATGGTGGGGCTTCTGTTGTGACTGCCAATGGAACTGAGACACTGGCATTTACTGATGATTTCACTGCTGACAGAACTAACAGAGTGAATGCAGAGGTCAACAGGAGCAGTCTGGGCCTCAGATTCAGCCAAATGCATCAAAACTCCCTCGGACAACATTTCATCATTCAGAAGGACATTGATTCAAAACCAAAGAGCTTTTTAAGGTTGGTCACCTGATCTCAGTCCGATCGCACTTGATGAAGACCAGACTAAAAGGCAAGGAAATACAAATTAGTATGCGTCTTCATCCACTGTCGTTATGTGAGTATTAGGAGTTGGTTGATCAAGATAAACATCCGGTTGTGCGCACTCTCCTGTTGGGTTCCATAAAACCAACGCAGGAGAAGATGGCACAGCAACCTTCATGTATTAATTTGAGAAACAAAACAGTCTCAATATCGTTGCACACACATCTGTTTTCATCTGACACTAATTTTCTCTTCATCTCATGCTTCATCTACATCATGATTGATCCGTTTCAATCTGTCTGTCTGTCTGTTGGTCGGTCTGTTTAAATTGCACTTTCTCACATTTTGCTTTTATCGATACACAACCACAAGCGTAAAAACACTTTTACCATACTTCAGTGGAACTTGCCTTTACCCTGATATTTAAAGAAGCTGATAACACAGTCCCAGCTCATTTTTGATGAGCTTGTACTAAAATTTTAATGTTAATAAATGACACCACTAATTACTGGAAAACAGTTATGAAGTTATTTCTTACTGTCCTCTAACAACACGTGCCACAATGTTTCACAGCACCCCGAAACAGAGCTGAAACAATTATTAGATTACTCAATTAGTCAATGGAGTAAAAATTAATTAGGCAGAAAACATCCACTGATTCCAACTTCTCAAATAAAAATGTACTAATTTTCTTTGATGTACAGTACTGTAAATGTATAGATAGTAAACTGACATTTGTTGTGATTTTTCATTACTTTCTATTAATTTATTTTATTTATAAAATGTATCAATTGACCACAAAAATAGTCGGTAGTTGCAGCCATACCACAACTTTGTGTACATACAGTATGTGAAGTACATAGACAGTCCACGTACACAGCGCGACCCCTGCTGCACGTGTGTGTGATCCCCTGCAGGGAACAGAGGCTGAGTGAAAATGAAATGGGCAAAGGGGAAGACAGGCAGGCTATACAGTTTGGCTGTGTGTGAGTACATTTTGGGGAACTGGCAAATTGGTGATCCTTCTCTCTATGATGATGACAGACTGCACAAAATGAGATGATCAGATTGTGGACAGCTGAGTGAAAAGATTTTAACAAACATTGATTCGAACGTTATTTATTGTAAATATGACTTGCGTTCACACCCAAAGACAAAATCCCTATTGTTTCACTTACATCGATTTCTTCACTCGTGGTAAAATTGCGTAAGAAATTTTAGTATTTATCAGATTCATATCTGCGGCTAAAAAAAACCCACACATAACATCTAATGGTAGAAATTTCAGCTGAAGATCCATCAGCAGGGGTTCCAAAAACATATCACAGACAGAGCTAAAAGATAAACACTATTTTTGAAGTGCCTGGGAGTATGTTCTCTGTTACCATAGCAACACAGGTATTAAGTGACAGTGAAGACAAGGATAAATGAAGAGGATAAATTCGAAGTTTTTTTTTCTATTCACCTGAACCTACATCATGTTAGAGTCACTGGTCATTTTTAAACTGTGAATATACAGGACACATAAAAGACTTATTACCAGACAGAGCTGGTCACGCCTTTTACCCCCCTAGATCCACTGGATTGATTTTCCCACATGACACAGGACTCAAACTTGCAGTGCGTCCACTTTTCTAGCCCTTCGGCAACACTTCCTCTGATTATCTTAACTGTCTGCAGCTCTTGGCTTCAGCAGAGCTTGGCTTCAGACCTCTTCAGACTTAGTGGCTGGAGGTTAATTGATACTGACAGGTGACGTAACGTGGAAGTCATTTGTAGGGAGCTCTGGCTTCTTTATCAATGACAGTACTCCTCACACACACAGACGGGAGGGAGGGAGTTAACAGATGTGATTCTGTCCAGAAGGCTTATGTTCCCACATGGACTGTTGGATGGCTAAGGACTAAAACCATGCCAAAGCTAAATCATTTTAATGACGATATGATTGAATTAAAGCTATAGTTTTTATAGTTATAGAAATGTTTCTTTTCTTGCCAAGAGTTAAATTGGAAGAGTGATATCACTCTTATGGCTGTATGGTAAGTATGAAGCTACAGCCAGGAGCTAGTTAGTTTAGCTGAGCATTATGACTGCAAACAGGGGGACACAGATAGTCTGGGTCTGTCCAGCAGTGACAAAATCTGCCAACCACCACATATAAAGCTCACTAATTAATATGTGATATCTTGTTTCATTTGTAGTCTAGTCTATGTCTAACAGTGACAAGTTGTGGTTTTCGAGGGCTGTTTCCAGTCTTTTAGCTAACCTGAGCTAAGCTAAGCTAAAAATCTCACTTTATATTTAGCCCATATACATGAGAGTAGTATCTATCTTTTCATTTACATGTAGGAAAAAAAATCCCAAACTATATTTCCCTGTAGGTTTGTATTATTTGGCTACAAATGAGACCCCTGAACTTCCTACCATCGTCTACCTTCACTTCCAAGAATCCTATACTTTAGCTGATGTCTTTTGTCAATGACTCAGTGACCTTGCATGGTTGATCAGAGGTCCAATGAGTTCACCGTTAATGGGATCAAGGATAGTGGGGGTGGGGGTGGGGGTGGAGGGGGTCTTACTGGATTTCAGTGACGAGAAACAACCAGAGTGAAAGCCCCCCTGGGGAGAAAGAAAAACCATCAGGACTTTTGTTCCCTCGTCTTTTCACCCACTCAGAGTGGCTGGCTGATTGATATTCTTATGAATGTTAATACTAAAGCACCTCTTCCAAAGCTCACCTTGATAGAATAGATTTTCCTCAAAAATAATTCAGCCGAGGCATAATGGAAACTAGTAAAAGTGCCTCAAAGGCTGGATTCAATGGTTTTGAAGTGAAAAGTTTCTGCCGTGATTCCCTTTGGTGTAGAAATGACTCTCTGTCGACTGCGGATCCAATCATCAAACTATGGAACAGATTTAAAACGGGTACATCGACGTTTGACTTTATGACCTATTGTCTCTTGCTCCATCTCCAGCCATAAAATATTCATTTATCTTGGGCACGTGAATTAATAAAAAGCTCATTGCTGCTGTTGCATAAAAATCCTAAACACACTAATTTCATCTTTTGTTCTTTTGTATATTAACATAGTTCTTGTGGATAATTTCCCACTATTGGGCCTCACAAATCCCAACACATGATAAAAACACCTCTGAAAAAGTCTTGCTCCTTCTCTTTGAATCAATCAAACAGCAGCTAAATGAAAAGTCCCATCAGGGTCCCGCCGCCTGTCTCACCTCTGATAATTTGCAAAATGGATACTGCCAGAGAGAAATGTGCAAAGACACATTCCACTTGATATGGCATTAAAAGCAACAGTCTCCTATTATGGCTTATGGATTAGCCAGTCGCAACTCTCCCAGACACACACACACATACACACATACACACACACATACACACACACACACACACAGACACACACACACACACACACACACACACACACACACACACACACACACACACACACACACACACAGCTTTCTCTGGCACAAGCAACGTGTCAAACAATAGTTGCCAAGTCTGCTGCCTGCAACAAAAGATGGAAAGAATTAGAGAAATGGAAATGGTGATTTGATGCTGTTCTGAAAACTGGAGCGCAGCGTGCTATGACAGAGTGAAAACCCATTCAGACGGACTTAATGCACCGCAGAATCTCTTCCCCGCCCTGACCCCCTATCTGTAGCACTCAAAAATGCAAACAGAAATCCATTGTATTCTCCAGGGGTTTTTACACATACACACACACAAACACACACAGACCCTCACAACCACCCCTCCCTTTGCTCTCAGTCTGCCTGGCTTCCTACATTTAAGATTCAATATTTAATTGGCATGTCAACCTGATGATTGGAATTTGTCTCAAGTTTGAACACTCAGACGCTGCAGTCATTCAGGAGTCAAAATATAAAAATGTGCATTATATAAAGTACAAGCACAAGGTGAAGTCAGGTAAAAGCCGTTATTCCCTTATTGACTTCCTTTGCAAAATCTATACTTGTCACAATAGAGAAGCAGACGAGCTAGATTTTTAAATTCCACTAAAGGGGCTGCAACTCAATATCGTGTCCCAAATATTTTGCACATTCAGTGAATTTCAGTCCATTTATATCCTCGGCCCAGACTCACCTCTGCATTCACACCCAACAGAGTTCCACCATATTGAAATCTCCCAATATAAAGTGCAAGTGCAGACCTTTCTGACATCTATTTAAACCTTCAGCCATATATCTTAGTCTGAACCCCATCCAGGAGCGGTAAATACCCATGCAGAGACAGCAGCACTGCAACCCTGCAGAGCAGATTGGTATTCAGATTGGCAGCTTCCAAAGTTGAGGCCGCATAAACAGCCCAAACTATTACATAAAGGTAAACAAACCACATTGTGCCAAAACATATCAGCTCTGCGCTGCAGCAGGTGGATAAACGGACAAAGGCTGTTCTGCTCATCAAATGGTATAATAATATGTTTCTTGGTAGCATTAATCTTTGTGATGGAGGACAGGCCAAAAGCTGTTGAGATGGAAGCACAAAGAGAAAACAATAAGAGAGCAGGAAGAGAAAGATGGCACGGGGAGACGCAAAATGGGCCCAGCAGCTCAAAGCAAACCGTGACTTGTTTTAGTCTTTCAGCGATGACTTCTATTGGCGGGGTACAAAAACCGGTCAAACCGTCGAGTAAAGTGTAGTAGATGATGTCTCGCAATAGCTGCCAGACCTTTTTTCTGAAATCATAGCACACTGCTCAGATAATGAGCCTCACAAGTTTGGGTAAAGGACCACACTAGCACACAGATACACACCGCAGGACCTATTTATTCCATTCACAATGGCTCACTAACAACTCAACATCTCCCCACCACAGCCACAATGTGACACTCTCATCTTTTTGCAGGCAGAGAAATAAATATGAAGACTTTCATTTTTTGTCTGTGTCATATCAGCCGCACAAGCTACATCTACTTTAAATGGTGTCTGCAGCCTGACAGAAGAGGCAAGACAAATGAGAGAAAGGAGAAAGACAGAAAGCGGTGGGAGAAAGGAGAGAAGGACAGGAAGGATATGAAATAAGGATGAAGACAGGAATGAAGAAAGTGTTGATAAGGATTTAGGGAGCAGTGGTGGACTTCCACATCTCAGGGTTTTCCCACATGAGGGAGTTTTGTGGCAGACTGTCTTAGCTGCTGTCAAACAGCATCAACACTCTGCTTCTCTCTAGAAACAAGAGTTGTGGCTGTTTATCCATCCAAATCCTGCAGGACTGCTCTCTGACTGTCGATCCAAAGGAAGCACGTATTCAAGAAAAGTCTGTTGTACTGTTAAATATGATGCTAGAAGGGCCAGTACCAGTTGATCATACAAATGAGTTACTCCTTTGATCAATCAGCACATCACTTATTATGCATTTAGGGTGGGGAAATTGTCCTTCGGGAAGCTCAACATTTATAATTTATCTAGAAAACATCAACCTTATGTTGAAGATCATTTGATCCGTTTACAGGATCATGTTTCACAATAAACTTTAATGAACTCATTCCACTATTTATAGGAACAGGCAAGAGAGTCTTAATTACTGTGGGTGGCATACTTGGTGGACCATGATCATGTTGTTTAGTCATTTTGCTTACATGCTGACATAATGTTTTTATTTGGTCATGTAAAAGTTATTTTACATACTTTGATTGTGATATTTAAGTCTCTAAAATCTATGAAATAACTCACTCTCTGTGTCCTGCAGCTGCTCCCGTTCATATCAACATGCAGCGGCTTCTCTCTTTAATTTGTGTCTCGTTTTTAATATGTCCCAGCTCTGATGTCATTTCCCCTTGCAGTCCTGAGATGGATCACCCCCAACATTTAGACACACTATAACTAGCGCTGCCTTGGTATTGAAAAAAAAATGGATGCAATAAGTGAGGAAACAGACACTTAAACACAGTGTGTTATCATGTGTTATTGATACTGGATACTAAGCAGGATGTTTCACATACTTCAGCTTTATTATTGTCCCCAAAGGAAACTTGGTTTGCAGGTTGGCAGTAAAAACACAGCTGAAACACCATCTTCGGTATTTCTGTAATATGATTTCTTGTTACTTGTCGGCCGATGTACAAGCCAATACAGATACATCTGAAACAAGCTAATATCAGCCAAAATAGTTGAACAATAAAAGACAATGTGACAGCTAGAAGAGTAATGTGTCCTTGGGTAGGTCACTGCATTCCTAAAAGTTCAATAGGTATATTTTTGTGACTAATCCCTGACCTCCCTGAAGCAAGTGTCAGGCCAAGTGAACCTGCCTTTCAATAACTGGAATATCATGGAATTAACACCCTCTCTGTAATGTGTACAAACTTGACACAGCCTTTGTGCACATGGGACTAAACTTTGTGCAAACTTGAGGTTCAAAAATCTCACTGTTGCTGTCGTCCCCTGCCCACTCGAGACATTCGGCATCTGCAGGAAGTGAGCATTAGCATTTTGATTGATAACTACTCCAGGAGATGGATGTGGACGCACAATGCAGGGCCTGGGAACACAATACACAATAAGGGACCATAAATCATGTTGTTCCTAGCCTGCTGGTAGCCACATGGTTCTGCTGCTGTTCACTGACTGATTTGAGGTACGTGATTCATTTTTGCTCGAGTACCAATCATGTTGCAGCAACAGGCGGGACATATGGCTCTGGCAGTATGTAATTGGTTGCTGATGAATGCTGCCTGCAGCTGGGGTTTTGGACAACAACGTTTCTGCTCTAACACTTGGTGAAAAGAGGCAAGCGTACTTAACATGAACTGACTTTTTCCAGGACATTGATCATAAAACAGATTTCTAGCCGAGGTCTGTGGAGTTATGGCAAAGAAGTCAATTGTTCGTTTGCATGTAAACCCACAGCTCCGGCTTAGATGACACATCCTCATTCTAGTTTGGAACTGCACACACTCGACTGTGGCTAATTTATCTCAGACTCATTTTCCCCAGGCTTTTAAACAACCAGGGAGCAGAACAAAAGTCTGTCATGTGTGACGTACAGTACAGTAAAGCAGACTTAGCCTCTGGAAAAACTGCCTCCATTTACGCCAGAAAGAAGGGGATAAAACGCAGCGCGCACCACTTAATTTATGATACAGAGTAAATTAATGGGCACTGACAAGCTCAATAATTTTTCAGAGGCAACAGATAACAGTTATAATTATCAGGCACGGAATTAAATAGTCAGTGGAGAGACAGTGGGCACTCACAGCTCTGTGTGTGTGTGTGTGTGTGTGTGTGTGTGTGTGCATGCATGAGTGCAAGTGTGTGTGTATGTTCAATATCATCTACTGGCCAAAGCTGGGCCCCATTAATGGCGGACCTTGAGTGTTAATGTGATATTGTTTGGTTTATTACAGTCCAGTGTCTGCCAGGACCCTGACTACAGAGAGCTGATCTCATGCCAGCTCTCACGCCGTCTCTCTCTCTCTCTCTCTCTCTCTCTCTCTCTCTCTCTCTCTCTCTCTCTCTGTTTCTGCCTCCGCTGCTTGACACAAACATATTACATCTACAAGTCTTTTTCCTGAACCAACTGTATTGCCAGAGAACAACAGCTCAGCTGAAGCCCCGCTCTGAAAAGGAGCTGCCAATTTTTTTTCCAGCCTGCATTGAATGCCTTGGTGAGATGAACCGACCATTCACTGTGTTATGATTCATTACCCCCAATCATTTAAGGCAGTGGCAATCAATGATTTCTCTTCTGCATTGCGAGCTCAGACCTCTTAATGGCTTTTAAAAAGCTTTTAAGTTGCAGAGATTTGGATAGAGGGAGACAGAGGGAGATATAAAGTAAGTATAAGAGAACTCAGCATCAAAACAAGCCCTTGTATTGTCTCTGGCAGATGCCTGACTTCATCAGGGACTTGCATGCTGCTTCACACACATACTCCAACAGGCTGAAGCCATAAACAACACAGTAGAAATGGACTCATTCAGAGCACTACGAGCATGCCAGGGCAGTCACACAGGAATACACACCACCTCTGCAGATAACTTGTGTTATATCTCTCTCGCTCTGTGAGTGTGTGGTGTGTGTGTGTGTGTCTGCGACTCTATTACTCAGAGAGGAAAGATTGTGGAGAGCGCAGCTGCCCTCTATGGGTGTGAAAACATTCCAGCACACTGGCAGAGAGGCAGCCCTGATTTCGTTTGCTGTACTGCTTCATTAAGGCTGGAAGAAACAGAGAGGTGCTGTTGTTGGAGCTCAGATGTTTAACACTGCAGAGGCATCAGACCTGGGTCCAGCAGCATGGAAAAGATGGTGGATTTCTTAATGTAATACAGTATATTTTGCTCAGTTAAAAGACATCAGACATGTGTTCACCTTGTTTTTTGTGCTTGTGGAATATACTATCAACCCCTGACCCCCACCCCCCCCACACACTGCTCTATTATCTCTGGTTTCAAATTCTGTACTTATGCATGCCAAGTTCAATATAGCACAAGGAAAGTCGTTTGTGTTTCTCTTTGCTTTGTCCTCACTGCCCCGTGCAAGAGGACACAAACCATAAAAAACAAGGTGGAAACACACAGGTCAGGTCTAGTAATAGATTTTATAGAGCAGGCCCAAACAACATGGGTCTGTGTGTGCTCTGACTGAGCTTTAAAGAGCCAGTGGAGGCCGCGGTTCATATTTCTAAGTCAGCCGGCTTCTCCGCTGCACCACAGAGACCCCTGGAGATCTAGGAAGCATGTTGCTCTGGAGGGAGGCTGTTTATGAATCCTCCCAGCCACTCAGAGGTCTCCCCCTGATCATACCCTACACGCTGTGATGTGTGATCCAGCAAAGACCTGAGAGGATGAAAGGAATATGTAAGATCTCCATCTATGAAAACATTCATTACCATGTAAAAGCCGGTCAAGTTGTGCTTTCCAGAGAAAATGTTACTTAAAACTTAATACTTTTTCATGGAAAAACAGGGTGTCCCAGCAGTGTAAAAAATCGAAAGTTCAATCACAATAACAGGGAAGGAGTCTGCCTTTACCAAAATAACTGCTGATCTCAAATGAATATACTCTCAGAGAAACAGATTACATTTCAGAGGCTTTGCAAAGAAATAAATTCCATATTACGCTGTATAATGCAGACAATTAAGAAAGTAATATTGAAGTGTGTTAGTAACTATAACAAATCTACCTGAGAAACACATACATGCAATAATACTGTAGGTAGTCACAGTGCGACATGGCAGGTCATCAATATTTCCCTTTATCGCCAGACTGTATGGGCACCAAACCATCAAACAGGTCTATGCTGAGTCACACACAGACAGACAGACAGACAGACAGACAGACAAACAGGGGGAAGAGGCGTCACAGATAAAAGATGTTTAAACTGTCCCACTGCATGAAATGTATTTGCTAGTGGTTGATATAGCTGCTGGTCAACACCAACGACTCGACAAACACTGAGATTTCTGCCCTCTGGAGTATTCTGGAAAAGCAGTAAGAGGATACAGATGATAAATGACTGAATCAATGAATGGATGCTAAACCTCATCATAAACCATTCAAAATTTTAAGAGCAATGCCAACTTTAATTTCATAATCAAGATTAAACTTGATGATCCTAGTGGCACAGTGGCATGTTGCAGAAAGAAAACATACAACATGGAAACGTAGATCAGAAATACAAATGGAGTAATACCGTATTTTGCCGGTTCGGACTGTGACTACTTGCGTTATTGATTGATCTGCCAATGACTGTCTTGATGAAATGATGAACTGTTTGTTAAAATGTCAGGAAAATATGCCTGATACAGTCTTCATAAACCTGAAGTGACGTTGCCTTGTTTTGTCTGATTTACTATCACCTAAAAACAAACACGTCAGTGCATCGTCTTCATTGGACCAAAGACAGACTATCTAAGATTAAGACAGATATCGACCCTACATGTGATCGATGCAAGCAAGCTCCCGCCACGTTGCTACACATGTTTTGGTCATGTCCCAAACTGTACAATTTTTGGCAATCAATCTTGGAAACATTCTCCAAAATTCCTGGGAAAACAAGAGACCCATCCCCAATGATGTCACTATTTGGTGGGTTTCCAGTGGATGCTCCTCTCCCTGGGTGCTATATAAATATGATAGCCATTTGCTCTCTGTTGGCCAGGAGGCTTATTTTGTTCAAATGGAAGGATGCTTCCCCTCCAACATACAGCCAATGGATTAGAGATGTTTTGTGTCATATCCACCTAGAAAAAATTAGCTATACCATTAGGGGGTCCACCAGAAAATTCTGTCAACTGACATCCGTCTATTTCCTTTGTAGAAGACATGAATTTTACCTAGGGGATAGATAAAGTATCTATCTATCTATCTATGGCAGCTACCAATGTGAATAATTTTCAATGGATTACCTGACTGATTAATCAGCGAATAGTTTCAGTTCTAGTGTCGCTGCAATGACTTCTTACTAATGTGTCAAAACATGAATGTTATTTATCTATTTATCTATTTCTTCTATCCACATACAAGCATCCACCCACATGGAGTCATAAGATGCCTGTTGTTGTGGTGGAAGGTTTGTGATGAACATAATTTCTTACATTGCAAACAAATAACTTGTGTCTGTAGATGCAGCTTGCAGCATTATTAGGATGTGTGAAATAACATCAGTATAACTTGTATCATGTGGTTGCATTGTTATGTCTGCAAAACACTGTGCACAGGCACGCAGATGTGCAGTGTGAAAGAATTACCAAATGCCTTCAGTGAATGAAAAATAAAAAAAATGAAAAAGAAACATTGAAGACGGAAGTTATGCTGTGTTCACCCGACACTGCTGAAATATAGTTTGGCACTTTGGCACTTCATCAGACCACTTTGCATATCAAACAGAGCAGAGATGAAGCAAATTCCCTTTGCCAGTGTCAGGAAGGCTGCAAAACTCCCCCATTAGAGCTGCAGGAGTCAGGTAATGGAACGAGGGCCTTCTCTGGCTGCTGCTCCTCCTGCTCTGTCATCCATGGCAAAAATCTACCAGAGGCCGGAGCAGAGCCGAGCGAACGGCATCTCAAGTGAGGAGGAATGTGAACGGAGATCACTGCAGCGTGGAGCGAGGCTAAGAACTCCTGAGAGCTGTGGGCAGAGAAGCCACTCAGACTGTTACGGCAGTTACTGCAACAACACGCTCCATTGTACTGGACTGTAGACCTTTGGCTGCCAGACAACGTTAAACACATTACACTAACACCGAGAGAAAACACACTGTATCAATAATAATGAATCACTCCCTCACACACTCATTCAAACACTCTTCTTCTCGTTTGCTCAGTCGCTCACCCACACACTCAACTAAGTCACTTGCTCATTCGCTCATTTGCTCATTCACAAGCCCGCTCAGTCGTGAACTCGTTCGTCAGTTCTCTCATTCACTCGCCCACAAACACACACACGAATACATGCAAACCCACACTTTCTATCCTCAGTTCCTGTACAGGAATACAACATATAAAACCATACAGCCAGAAAAAATACAAATACACATTATATGACATATCAAAAAACCCACAGAGAAGTAAAGGTGAATACTGTGGCACTACATATGAACAGTTGAATCGCCACCACACACCATGGGTGCTTTTAAAACTCTGAGCAGCTGCCATGCTAGTAACATTTAACATTTCACATTAAGATATCTGATAAGTTTAATACTTACAGTACTTTTACACTGTTTCTACACCAGAGTTGGTTGTGACTATTAAAGGATAATAAAATGAAAACTTTTGGAAACTCTGCTGGACCTGTTTTTGTTTGAAAACTCTGTGGTTGCACTGTAGTCTGAACGGGCAGAAACGAAGACCTTCGGAAACAATGACACAGACACCTGCATTGCCTAGTAGGAAAAATGACGCAAAAAAAAAGAAAAAAGAGAGAGACAGAAAAGCAGCAAATTGCTCATTAATCGTAATCCAGTTTCAAATAATCGTTTGGTGCTCTCCTGAATGCAGCGTACAGCAGCAGAACAATGTGCTAGCTATAAGTAGGATAAACTTAGACTTAGACTGCAGCGCCTGTGTTTGTTTAAATGAAGGGACAATAGTATAACAGTGTGGGTCATTGATGTGTTCTGGACAGCAAAGGAGTTACTACGGCAAAGTGGAGTAAAATATATCAGGCATCAGCTACAGAATCAATATGTGGTTTTGATCTTCATGGGATTTGTTGACAAGAGAAAGAATACAGGATGTCACCAGACTTGTACTTGGAGGTGAAGTTAATGGGCTCTGCACAGGGAAGCCACAGCAGTGATGAAAGTAAAGATAGAAGAAACAAATCTGTTTGAAAACACAATGAGCCCTTATTTATTTTTTTTTAAAGCAGTTTCGGTCCTGGCTTCAGTGCCTGTTATTTATATAGGTTACCTCAGCCCTTGGCGACTCGCTGTTTCAATACACAACACATCAAGATGAGTGACAAGTACATGGATGGGAATGTGGCCCGCTAAGGCAGAGGGGGAACTCGCAGTGCATTTCACTTTGAGTAGGCCAACCGGTGTAAAACTTAATAACTGCAAAATTTTCCACAGCATTATGTTTACCCTACATTTAATATATTTATAGTCCAACTTTTCTGTTGTATCTTGTTACCACTGCTGCTGGAATGTCCCATTTTCCAGGCAAGGATCATTTATGTTCAATGTTTTATCATCTGCTATCAGTCCGTCTCAGCCTTTGTATCACCTATTAAAAGAGACATCTGGGGAAAGAACTGTAAAAATGTACCAGTGCTTGTAGCTTGCAGTAGTATCCATCCACTCATTGCTTTTTTTGTGTGTTCACTTTATATGTCACTCAAGCTCTGACAACTCTGACCAGCTGGTGATACCACCATAAGATGTCCAAAAAAAATGATTTACAAAAAAAATACTGACTGGGCTTGAGGCTACTTGTGTTTATAGATATCCCCAACAGATATCTGTGGTGGGCTCTCACTGTACACCACAGGATTCCCACAATCCCACAGGGTTCCATAAGAAACAGCTTTCCCTACACAGAACAGCGGGTGAATGCATCACTGGTGGTTGATGACATGTTTACTGCTGCCTTGGCCTCATTACCATCATCCAGGATGAAGAAAGAGCATATTTTTTTCATATGTAGAAACACTATAACCACAACCCGAATCAACATTGCATTTTAAATCACTGAGATATCATCTAAATCTAAACATACTGTACCTAATGTTACAGCCAGTATCTTAAATGCAAAAACCACATAACCCTGCGCTCTAAGGCAGAGCAGAGTGGCCTATCCTGCCTTACTTCTAGAAAAACATACATCTAATTTACTGTATTTTTCTTACAGAAATATGCAGAGGCCTGCTCCAAGCTCAACAGCGAGAGGAAACCAGTGGCTAAAACAACAGTTCAAATCTCTCGTCTCAAGGGGTTGAAGCAGTCATCCTGCAAATATTTCGCCACTTCTTGACCACTAAAACCTCACTTCTTTTTTTTTTCATATCTGTGTGAGTGTTTGAATTCCACACATGATTCTACATTAGGGTTTAAAAGAATGAAAACTATTTGACATTATAATTAAACCCTCAGATGTCTCATTGAAGGCACCGAGTCTTCATCCGCAATATTAAAATCATCCATTTATTCAGACGTTTCATCTCGTGTCTTCAGTATTTTAATGAACCCAAATTCAGCTACAAGAAACAGCATTTTAATATCTGATATATTACAACCATTAGCCTTCAATATCTGGACATATTTCTTCCTAAGAGAGGTTGATTTGATTCATTGCATATCTGCACCCCTCCGTCATTTTAGATAAAAAATGATGGAAAATGACCGACCCTCTCTCTGGGCAGTATATTCTAGAGCAATTTTATGTCAACAGCGATACCTACCAACTTGGCATGCTTTATGGATTCAAATAGAAAGCCACATTTATCAGGGTTAATGCATTACATTACACACTCCTTGGTCTTCTTCTTATTTACCCTCACCCATACCTTTATCTGTGGATATCTAATCTACCTTCCCTCTGCCTCTCATATGTTAAACTGCAGAAAAGAAAACCAAGTGAACACCTGTTATGTACCTGAACTACAATATTACAAACGCTCTATCATATGTTTTCAATTGATGATACTTGCTACTGACTAATATCCTCCAGATGGCAGAGATCATGAATGATTTTCCGACGCTAATGCTGGGTAAATGATTTGCAACCTACTATCCCGCCTTTCCCTGACATAATACCGGAGCAAATTTAGCATGGGGAAAAAATCTGTGTCAAAGCATGAAAGGATCACTTATATGATGAAGCAATTTAGCTTTGCGTATAGTACACAGTGGATATGGGTTTAAACCTGTTGAGCCGCCAGATGTCTTGAGCGTGTAAAGTGCGATCGCAGGGCCCCCGCCGTTTACCAGGGTACACAGGGGCAGGTGGGCCGAGCTGATCGGAGGAGAAGAACGGCAACTCTCATTGAGATTCAGAGATGAGTGAGTCAGAGCCATAAGAATAACTCAGTTTAGGCTTCAGGCATAATTGCTTGTAAACCATGTGACCATTTCGATTACGCTCTTAATGGGACGGGCAGCTTTAGCATAGCTGTTAAATCTAATTGGAAATGCATATCGCCAGCTGATATTGGCTTTTAAAAAAACAGTCACAGTGGCACACCTATGATCATTTGATACTGACAGTAAAATTAAATATCCCATATCATTTAATTTAAATCAATTATATTGACAATGGATTAAACGACGATGTGTAATGCTTGTAATGTTAAACCCACAGAGAACTATGGCCCAGTTTTGCATTTTCCCTTTACAGTAGTATACTAGTCAATACTAGCGTGGTGAACATAGTGAAGCATTTAGCAGCTGAAGAGCCAGATATTTCTGTGAGGAGCTCGTACAGACCAAAATAGAGCTAAAGGTGAAGTGACTGCTACACCTACATTCCTTGGGTTGGCAGACACACAGCTGCAAATTAATGCTAATGTTGCTCCGTGTCTGCTGGATGTGTAAATAGGAAACACATCCACCATGACAAGTTTGCACGGTAATATTTTGTCTATGTTGTGTTTTTAGTTTGATCCATTTCCCCAAGAGGACAAAAATACACATTAATGCAGGTAAACTGATTGTAAAGTGGTATTTAAGACTGCACGAGTCTGAAGTATCGCACTGATCTATATTGATGAATTCGGGGAGGCACCTCTTAAAATAGCAGCCCATAAACAATCCCACACATCTCCAAATTCAAACAGGCACACAGCCAACAGGAATGCAGGTGAAAGGAACTGTGGGCATTTCATGGGAGTGGATGCAAGCGAGGTGAGTCAGATGCCACTGCAAGCCTCACTCACTCTGCCTCATTAGCTATGGATGGATGGAGGTCCAGGGCCAAAGCGCTGTCGAGGCTTGACCTGGTCCCACGCAAGCAAAAGCACAAATCAAAAACCTTCAATTATGTCCTGTTGTATCTGAGTGTGGGGAGTTGCAGATTTCTTGGCACGCTAGCTTATTTGTGCAGTTTACGAGAGCATGCAAAATAAATGATAATGCAGGATGTATACACTATGTGTACTCCATAAATATTAATTCAGGTGGTGTCAGTCCTGCGTGTTTGCCTGTCAGTCACAGAGCACACAGCCATGGCTGCTCCCCATCAATGACCCTGTTAGTGTCACAGCTGTACAACATCAAGCTTTGACTAGGTGCAAAAAGCAGCAGAGACAGGCGGTGCTCACGTCTGACGTTTTCTCAGATACACGAGGGAAGGCTGAATCCTGTGTGAAGAACTGTGTTGAGGATAAAGCCCACTGTGAAAATGCCTCCTATTCGGTACAGAGGCAGTTAATCCAAATTAACTCCGCCAAGACTCTCCTAATACTCCTACACCTGTCAGTTTGGCCTGGGCTCTGAGCCCGAGCAGCAACGCTACAACCGTCAGACTTCACAAAAATGTTTCAAATTATTAAAAGAAACCGGAAAATATCGCCCAAAATAAATGATGTCCAAATATCCCGAGCATGTTTCAAAACCTTAAAATGTTTCTTCCTTATGTTGGATGTATCTGATCCTGCTTTTTGCAACCAGACCACCACCACAACATTAATCCTTACATCAAAACATATCATCTAACCTCAGTGAGGACGATACTTTTTTACAGAATACCTGCTGGACTGAGAAGAACATCAAAATCTTGAATCAAAATCTCTGGAATAGGAAATGTGAAGGCAATAGTGAAATGGAAATATTATCTATTGAAAAAGCAAGCAGATCCTTACACTGTGCTAAGAAGAAAATCCATGTGCAGCAAGATTTCATCTTAGCAAGAATTTTAAACGTGATCACCGCCCCATGTGCTGAAAGCTCCTCCACAGTTGATAGTGTGGCTATGGCAACCATCAAGGTTGAGAGAAAGAGAGGGGAGGAGGTAAAGGACAGGAAAGATAAAGGTGAGATGACAGACACAGAGGACATAAAAGGCAGAGAGGAGGTGTGAAACTGCCATTCTTAGCACTATTTGAGAGCAATCTCAGCATATTTGTGATTGACTTTCATAGCTTCTCTCATTCTTGATCTTGTCTGATCTGATGTGAACATGAAGTGAGTTAGATACACAATGGTAGAAGTGAGGTACAGCAGAATACAATACAATAAGAACCATTATGATCCAACTCAACAAGAAACTGAAGAAACTAGAGTTACTCCCTTATGCCTCCACCAACCAGCTCAGTTGCAGGAAATACGGTCACATCTCTCCCTCCTGAATTACAGCACTGAATAATGGCCAAAAGTATTTTTGCAGAACATTATGATGTCACAGTGATGTTGACATTTGACCATTTGGATATAAAACGTCATCACTTCATTTTATCCTTATAGACATTTGAGTTAAATTGTGTCATAATTAGTGAATGAATTCCCGAGTGACTGGGACCTCAGTGTTTTGTGAGCTCCCAGTGACCTTGACTTTTGACCTTTGACCATCAAAATCTAATCAGTTCATCTTTGAGTCCATGTGAATGTGCGAAATTTGAAGAGGTCAGAAGATGTTGAGATATCGCATTCACAAGAACGGTATGGACGGATGGACAATCCGAAATGCCTCTGGCCCTGGCTGTTGCAGGCACAGAGGCATAAATAAAAATGGTGTATGTAACATGTTAAGTGTCAGACAGTAGAATACAAAGCTACAGTAATGAAAAATACAGTATAATACCAAATAATAGCAATCATTCTGTCAACACAACAGAACAAGATTAGCATCTGTAGTTGTGTTGTTGTCCACCTGATGAATGTATTGTGTCCTTTCAGCTTGCGTCTGGTCTACATCAAATATCTGGCTCTTTAGTTTCTGCACTCTCCACTGTTTTCACCAGCTAACTTTGTCTGTCAGCCGTTTGGTGTCACAGCAGGTCGTGCACAATGAGCCCATCAACAGAAAAGTTGATGGGTTGATTATTTTAATAACTTAATAGTGAGTCATTATGTCGTGTTCAAGCAAAGATGTCACATTCAATAGTTTTGCAAATTGAGAGGATTTGCTGCATTGGTCTTTTGTCTTACTATGTATCATGATGATAATGATAATAAATTGAATATTGTTGATCAAATATATTTATTATATTTGAAGATGACCTTTTTCACCATATTCTGATATTTTATGGACCAGCTGATGAATTAATTAATCCAAAAATATTAATAATAATCATAAATGATAATGAAAATCATTGTTATGAAGCCCTAATCCAATCTGAGGAGAGTGGGGCTTGATGTAGCACGGAAAAAAAAAACCCTCGGAGAAAAATCAATATTCAGAATTCTGACTGTCCTCACTAATTAGAAGCTATCCAATATGTTTAGTAAATGATCACTGTCTAAATCTTTTCCAGTCCTGTGTGCCACCACAGCTGCCACACTCTCCCCAATACTGTCAGATAAGCGCTACACTGATAGCTTGACAGATCTGCTTTGTCAGTGTCCTGGTTGTGTTGTACCCAGACTGTAGTTATATCACAAATCCAAAAATCCACATACTGTATCAAAAATCAGCTTGACTCTCTGTCAGATTATTATGTCCAGAGCTATGAAGGAGGAGGAGGGGTGGAGGAAGAGATTAAAGATTCTTATATTGTAGCAGAGCTACAATGACAAGTTTTGGTTTGTAACCTTTCACATGATGATAATAGCCTGTGAGATGATAACGTTTAGGACCTGTCAGAAATAAAAGGAGGAAAGATGCCACAATGTGTGTTCTCTATTTTCACCTGCGGATGGGAGGAACCGCTTAGGCAATTTACGAGTGTCAATCCGTTTCATTTTCTCATAAAACTAAGAAAAAAGTAGTAGTCAAGAAGACCATTTTTCCTTGTATTTAAGTTCCTTACATAACACTTTTTGTTACAATAAAAAAAGGCTGACAGCGTAAGAACTCCTGCTCATGAAAAAATAAGCAGATTTTGTGTTATTTAAAAACCACAGTCTTAGTGTAGGATAAAAATGTGGGCCAGGACATAAGGAGCTTTAATCGGCAAACAATCTGAGTGGCTAATGCTCAGAGGCACGGCACGACTTGTCCATATGTGGATCTGAGGAGGGTTCAGTCCGGCCGGTCGCTTTCATTTCCATGCACTTGTAGGTGTCATCAAATAGCATTCTCAAAGGTTCAATCCCACAGTGCCGTTTAACCACTTATCCACATTAACTGCACGCAGACTCCCACAGGTCCAACTGACAGGCACGTTGGAGAAAATGACCCCATCAGGGTGAACTGTTTGTACCTACATGCTGGTTATGAGTTAATAACGTTAGTATTTGGGGAATTTAGCTGACGTAACGTACCTCTACTACCTCCCCCAGCAGCTGTTTGAACTAGATTTCAACTCTACCGCAGTTTTGATATGTGTCGTGCCCTAGAAACCGCTGCAGAGTGGCTTAGTCTGACCTCGATATTTCCAGACAGGCCACATCGATGGCTGCTGGGCAAACAGGGGACTGTGGTCAGAGTCAGCGTTGTTAAATGACTTGTCACCAGGGGCCCGGGAGAAGGAGCGGGCTTTAAGCCACGCTGGGGATGGGTCAACAGCTTTAGGATTACAGAGGTCACACAGAAAGACCAAGTCCAGTACTGATGAAGAGGAAGGAGTATTTGAAGAATCTGTGTCTGGCTCCCAGTATACTTCTTTTTATATGAGATTTCTACCCTAACATTTTAGACATTTATTCGCTATTAATAGAGATTTACAAGGATTTCTACTGTACTCCACAATTTCTTTATGTACTACCTCAATTCTTCCACAAAGACAATAGGTAAAAGTAATCACTCATTCACTGTGAGGAGCTTGATATATTTTTTGCATGTGTTTGCCAATACAGGAGGACGCAGTCCAACTGTGGAGGCCGGAGTGAGGAACACATATGGCGACAGGGCCTCCAGGGAGTATAAAGGGCAGACTCCCATCATAACAGACTAAACAAGCATATGGAGCAAACAATACCCAAACTGAAGTATCTACCAACCGAGTCCCCAAGGAATAAAATCCTAGAATTACTTAATCCTAGAATTAAGTGAATGCTGGAGTTGCCGAGCACCTTGGCTCAGTTTTCATTTTGTGCTGGTTTCTGCTGAAGTTTAAATGGGACAGTTTACACAGAGTATGGCTTTGCTCAGTGCATGTTGCTATACAGTGAACAAAGAGGGGTCCCACAGGTGACTGGAATTACTCACACAGCAACACTGTAGTTCCAATGCAGGGCCACTTATACATGAGAGCAGGCTTCCAGGTCTCAATTAGTTATTTAATTGCTCTGTATTTACATGTACAATGCATATGAGCCTGTGTGTATGAGCCTGTGCGTGCGTGCGTGCGTGCGTGCGTGTTGGAGAGAGAGAGAGAGAGAAAGAGAGAGGGAGAGAGACAGTGATCTGACCATTGAGTGTAGGTCCCAGTCTGCTATAATTAGCTCTCTTTTCACTAAACCGATTAATCACTATTAAACACTTGGACAGCGGCTCTCACTTGCACACACAGACACACACACACACACACAAATATTTTGCGGTATAAAATAAAAGTATAGTGTATAAATATAAATGGATTTAAATAAAAGAATTTCATGAAAGAAATTTCAATAAAGGAGAAAAAATCTGTCTAAATGTAGATTTAAATGTTTGGTAACAAGTTCAGACAAAATAAATCAAAATGTAAATCTCCACAAAAATTTCACATGCCACTTCTGTACTGTCCGTAGTAAATTATTTTTGCCAAAATATGCCTAAATACACTGCCCACACACCACCACACCTTCCACTGGCAGTGAGCGTTGGCAATGGACATAAATAAGATGCATAATTTTCCTAGGATACTGGGCTGCCTTCACTAGATGGGAAACCACAGAAAAACTATAAAGAAAATGCACTCAGCATTGGATTCATTTAACCAAGATACGTAAAATAAGATGAATCGATGATTCAACCAGCCAACAATTCAATTAATTTCCTTGAAAGGTGAATGGTTCTTCTGAGGTCCACAGGAGCAGGCAGCATCCTCCGCCTAAATGGCAACTCAGTAACACGGTCAGTGGGGAGAAGTGGGACTTCCAAACGAATGCAAATCAAATTAAGCCCAAATTAGAATTGCACGCTTGCATTCTGATGCAGTGGATCTAAATACTGAGCTCCATCACTGTAAAATTGTGTTTCTGCACTGTTCAAAGAACATCCCCCCAGAAGGGTATTTCTTTCCCTTTGGTCTGACCATTTTCTCAGTCGTTTAAATGTAAAAGAAATGATGTGCTCAAAATAAAACCATTATGTTCTATAGGACTGGTGCCAATCCGCTTTTCATTCTCTCTGCTTCAAGAACACCCACAATCATGGAGAGTGCAGCAAATATAAAATGGACTTTGTCTCCAAAATCATCCTCTTCACTTTGACCAATGACTGCAGTCACAAAGAGCAACATCATCTGATAACAAGATTTCAAAAAGAAAGGCTCTGTACTAATTGGAAAGTCTTTAAATTCTCTTATCGCCGGACTGTAAAAGTCATTTGAATAATGCCCATGCTTCTCAGGTGCTTTGAGACTGAATACACCAGAATCCTCTCTCCTGTGAGCATCACTGTCAGCCGTCCCGTTTCATCCCTCATGCCTCATGTCTTGTTATGTTGAAGGTCTTCTTTGCAGGAACACACTGTTTGAAGCCGCTTATGCAAACTCTGGATTTGTACTTTCGTTCTGCTTATTTGACCATGTGTAAACATGCCATATTATTGTAGGGTCCACCAAATAACCACAGTAAGATGCCTGAAAATTAGTCCTGGCCCAAGTAAATTTTGGAGCATTTTATTAGAAGAAAGAAAGTAATCCAACCAAATGATGTAATGATACCATAACATAATATATAATGATACAATAATGTATAATAATACTATAACATAACGTTTAATGGGCATAGGGAGATACAAGTAGTCTGAAAGCCAAGGGATCCTTATGTTTACAACATAAGGAAAACACATTCTCATATTCCAAGTCCATCAAATTTAGCTTAAAGAAATAGATGAAAACAGGCTCATTTGCTTTACTGCTGAGAGTGAGATATGAAAACCAGTACTATTCTTATGTTTGCCAATTTAAAGTTCGACCCAGCAGCTTGATTGCATGGGTTAGCATTGAGAGTGAAAACTGGGTGAAACAGCTCACTTTAGACAGAGCTAGGTGAGCCGTTTCTTCGGCTTCCAGTCTTTATGCTAAACTAAGCTAACCAACTGCTAGCTCCAACATCATACTGAATGGTATACATCTTTAGATCAAACTTTCAGCAAGAAAACAAATTATTTTATTTCTCAAAATGTCTAGCTATACCAGTGTATGCTTTGCAGTGTGACCTTTCTTTACGAGCCCTGCTTTTCTTGTAATTGCGCTGTGTCAACCCAAACAGCACATAAAGAAACTAAAGTAATCCACTAACTACTATTGGTGTAACAGCCTAAGCCAAACCCTTAAAGTAATCTGAATAAGGCTACAGACTAGTTACACTTGCTGAATAACATCTATCAAGTTGTAAACAAGCACCAGTGCTGGGATAATGCAATCTTGCACTGAGGGTTGGCAGAACATGGCTGGTGCACATAATGATGACTGATTGTATCCCTCACAGTGTGATATGGAACAAAGCACGAAGCTCACAGGGACAACATGGAGCTTGTAATGTACTCAAATATAAAAGCATGATTGTTACTGACTTCCATAAGGTCTCTGTCATAACCGCAAATTATAATAAATGGCTGCCAGTTATGAATCACACTTCCTATCCTTCAGTAACAGTTTCCTTTGCACCCTGTATTCATTTATGTGTTCATGCCCAAGGTAAATGGGCTATAAACTGATCCTTGCAACCTATATCAACAATGACATCCAGAAAAAGGTGTATATCAGCCTGATATATCGCAATGTATCTTCGCCAAACAGATGACAAAAGGTATAACAAGTTAATAGGCCAGGCAGAATCATTTAATTAATCCCTTGCTTGCAGCAGATGGGTGTGAGCTTAGTGGCTCCTAGTAAGAGCTGATGTATTTTTGCACTCAGTGTAATGATGGTCCTGATGGCTCAGGTGAATGGGGCTCTGGTGTCAGAGGGCTGACGTAGGGAGGCCAGGCAGAAAATGGAAAGCACCTCGAGGTCAGGGGTTTGTGTGACCCGCTAACTCAGACAGATGAATGGAAGTCTTACCTCCATTTAATCCTCTATAGGCAGGGAAATCCTCAGGGCAACAAAGCAGGAGGTTTTATAGAAATGCTTCTTGGTGGGTTTCAAACTGTCCAGAACATGTAAAGATCATTATTCATGCATTGTTTAAAATCCTAATATCTTATTTTACAATTTTAACAAATGTACAGTGAATTGTGGTACTGTTTCAGATTCATGTTGATATTAATAATGGGTTTTCAAATTATTTTACCAGTTTAGATGTATCCATGTGCTTAGATAGAGGCTGTTGCAGCCAGCTAATATTTTAGCTATATGATACCAAAATCCTGTAGTTGACATCACAGCCTCTAACCACCACCACACTGTTGGAGCCTAGAGAAATAACAACTTTCAGATTTCTGAAAGTTTAAAAGTTCAGTATCTTTAAAACTGTAGACATTGCTGGGCACGTTGGAAAGTGTAACGTTAGTAAGACTAACTTTAAATGCAGCTGCCACCAAAGGTTGCAAGTGGATTCATTCATGCCACTTCTTTTAGGCATATACACTGGGAGAGTTTGGTCATCACATGTCAAAACTTTCTCCATTTAATAAATAATTCATTGCCATAGTTGTTAATGAACTGGTTACAGTGTGTCTTTAAATGTGGCGCTTGGTGCTACTGTAAGACCTCAATACATTACCTTCAGTATCTTTCATTGTACCAAATAAACAGTAAACCGTTTTCATGATAAAAGGTGAATTAAAAAGAAACATAACCTGGTAAAAAAAAGGCCTGATTTAGACCATCATGGGACACTTAGGGTTGTTATTAGTAGGTAAAGTAAGAATTAACTTTGAAGTTTTTGAAAGGACGCATTTGATAAAACAAGCACAAAAATATAAAAAAGCAACTGGCATCCAATAAAGGTATTGAACCCAATATGAAGCCAGATGACCATTACTGCCAACTACCTCACCTCACCCCTCTAACAATAACCATGTCATGGGTGATCACACATGTAAACCTACACAACATGAAGCAGAGCACCATTTTACAGCTCACAGGTTCATCCAGGGGTACTTGGAAAAACATGCTGAATGAGAGCCAAAGCCAGCACTGACATAAAATATCAACAAAACTACTTACAGTTTGGGCTAGGTGATACAGCCAAAAATGACCTGATATTGATAATTGACTGATTAGGACCAGGGGAAAAGTAGACTGCAGTTTGGGTTGTGTCCTTGTACAGTTTGGATGTTTTGTCACACGGTGTTGTTGCTGAGTACGTCTCCGTCTTGAACTGCCTGTGGGTTGTTTCTTGAGATGTAGCAGATGTTGGTCGTGACTGGCGACATGTTGCGTAATCGAAAGGGTGGCTGCACAGTTTACACACACATATAAGTAAGACTTATAGGAAATTAAAAAAAAAAAAAGCTATTCTGGTGAACTAGCCTGTCCAACATCTTCTCCAGGTACACTCATTCTCTCTCTTCACGCTTCTGTTGCTGTCGGTGCAACCGAATAACACACCTGTCAGATGATTGGCTGTTTGTCACTTGTTGAACGCTCCATTATCAAGGGATATGATAGACTGTTTATGAGCATGCTTGGTGTTTGTTCATGCAACCGTGAAACTATCTGACTCTCCATCAACAATTTTCATATTACTTTTGATGGAGTGTATTGCTGGTACTTATCGCTATCCTTTTATCTCCTAGACCTACTTAAATAATATAAGAATTATTCAGAAATGAATGATTTAAAACCCAACATATTAAATGTTGTCAGGGAGGCTGAGATGAAAGAAGGGAAGAAAACATTTTTGCATATAACATTACAAGTTTTATTAGCACACTACATAAGAGCCTACCCTGCAATATTTGCAACACACTGACTAATGCTGAATCTTTCCCTGGTATCTAGGCTCACTTCACTACTGAAATTAAAAGCCACAGGAGGCTTGTACAGGGACCAAATGTGAAAATTGCACACACTTGAGGGACAGACTGTATTAGCTTAGTGGATGCTCACTGAGAATAATCTATCGCCCATCCTCTAAATTCCCTCTGAACGTTACCAGGGTTACAGCAGCCCTGAGATTTTTCACATGCACTGCCTCAGTTTCCATTGTATGCCGATGAGGCTTTGCTCTGTGTATATGTGGGAGAAATTAGTTCCACTGAGTAACTTAAACATTGTCTCTGCACAAAAACAACTGGTAGGACTGAATGCAGTATGTTATAAGAGATGTCGCACATGTATCACATAGTGGAACTGGCTTCGTTTGGTATCATAAGAGCTTAATATACCTTTTCTTGCTCATATGGGAAGTTAGGGTTTCAATGTGAGTGTTAGGGATGGCCAACAGTGAATTGGTTTTGACAAGGAGGTTGGATGAAAGGCAGAAGGAAAGCAACAGAAAGGGAGAGTGTTACTATAGCTCTGAGGTCTGTGGGTTTCCCTTACTACAAGGTGAAGCAAAGGACATCCACGCTTATTTATTTGGCTGCGTATCATCCAGGGCCATCGCAGCCATTAATTACAAACGGCTAATATGAGGTGGCAGGCATTCCCCAGAGGCTGGTCATCATGTCTGATCCATCCTGCACTAGACTGGATCTCACTGGTTTCTACTGCCTCCCCCACGTCCTGCTCTGGTATCCAAAGCTGCATTTAAGACTTTGTATGAGAGAACAGAAAAGGAAAGGAAATCATTAAAGGGACTGTATCCACGAGTGGTAGCTCCAAAACCACACGCATTAACTACAGTGAAAAAGGAAACTACAGTGAAAAAGGAAAACTCTTCTTTCTCTTCTCTTTGGAGCACAAGCAAGAAGTTCTCAATGCACTGGTTTCCTCCAGCAGTATGAGTTTGAAAGCAGCAGAGCCTTTTATCTGCCTTGAACTAAACAACACTGATAAGCTCAACAGCCACCATGGAGTCTAAAGAGGTCTGTATGTAGGCTGGCATGTGTAGGAACGCCCTTGCACCCAGTGGGACTCGACTGGGTTAGAAAATACAGTGGATCAAAGACACTAGTAGCGGCTAGAGGCAGAGAGTCATGCAGGAATCCTTCAGGGGGCTGCAAAGACTCATTTAATCTCTCCGTACCTCCCTGTACTCAGCAGATGTTGGAGACGGAGGGTTTAAGACGCCACGGGCTGAGACCCATAAGAGCAGATTAGGATGGAACAAGAAAGAGGAGGGGATGAGGGGGAGGACGACAGGGGCGATTTTTCATCACAAATATGCAACGTGGTAAAGCTGTTACAGTGCTGAAGCCCTGTCAATCATTCATGCAGAGAAACGGGTCCCTGGGTGGAGGCGCAACATGGGTGTGCAATGTGGGCCTTGCACAGTGAGCGCTCTGACAACTGGTTGCCTCTTGGCATCTTTCAGCAAATGCCATGATTAACAAGAATCTTTTGGGGGGGTTTTACTTTGCTTTGCTGTATATGCAAAATACCTGCTCAGAATATTCATATCCTGTCCCAAACAGCTGAATGCAGATTGCAAAACCAGCGGGAGCAGTAACAAAAGGGGAGAGACATGAAAGAAGATGGCATGGCATTTGGAATTGGTGTCAAACTGCACTTGGACATCTATGTTGCCTGCAGTAAGTCAACTGATCTGCAGTGCTGTGATATACATTGTAAATCCCTCTGTTGCTTATTTCTAGGCAGTTTAATATAGACAGAGAACGACGGGAAACAACAGATTACCATGCACCATTATACTGAGACAGGAGATTATTTGAGGCCACTTCAAGCTGTGACCATTCTTGCCTGAAACATTTTACACAGACACAGTCAAAAGGATTACTGTGTATTTAGAAACTTGTTTAAACAGTTGACTGCACTGTAATTTCAGAGAATTAACTTAATCTACATCATTTTGTACTCCAGATATAATCTCTGCAGGGCAATAAAAGATGGACAAACAAAAGTTGCGTAGCAGTACATCACAAGAGCAAATGTATTCTCTTTTTTTCTGATGAGCTGTTTACACCTTGTGTGCCCAAATGCATAATCCTGATTAGAGAAAACACACTGTGATTCTGCAAAGATCCTGGCATTTACAGTGCCTAAACCTTTACAGTGCAATGCAGTACTCTTGTCCACACTGCTACCACAGTTAGAGTGAGGTAATTGAGGTCATATCACTTGTCGTAGAGTTTAATTATTTTCAGATTCTTTCTGCATATTAAACAGGACCTGGCAGAGGAACATCTGGGTGTTTAATAGTGATGGGGTGAAGTGTATGTTTGTGCTAGAAGTGCATAAGATCTCAGCATATGGGGTAGGCTTATTACACTGGGGCTGTGGAGTTTAAATTGATGCAGTACCCAAGGTCAAACATGAGTGCATTCACATGAAAATCACAACTCTCCTCTTTATCTCTGCGCTTGGCAAAGTTTTTGAAAGTTCAGGCATAAAGATCTCAGTTAAGATAGCTCTCTGTTAGGAAAAAAAATGAAGAGCGGGCCAATGTTTTTTAGAAAAGCCTAATTCCCTGTTGAGTCATAATTTTTTTTAATTACTTAGTTACAGAGAGCTTTGACTTGAAAGTGAAAACTACCCGAGACATCTAAGAATATTCAAAAGATAGATGGATAGACGAGTTTTAACTCACTCCACAGAAATAACATTAAGCTACACGTCTTTGTTATGCAAAAGAAGGCAAAGTAGTTCAAAGTAGTTTCAAATCAAATCAGCTTCCCTGATTAGATCACCTTTTCTGTACTAATAATATTACCATGGTTTATTTTATTACACCTGCTTTAATTCATTTTTTTGACCACTTGGGGCAGTGGAACTGTAAACACAACACTGACATATCACCTGAAAAAGTGAAAGAAAACAGCTTCCTATTTACACATCACACACGTGTTTCTGGGCACCTACTAAACTTAAGTTCAATGCTGTTTGGTGCTGAGCAAGTAGCATACAGTGGGTTTATCAGATCTTTATTTTTCTTACAGTTTCCAGGTGGAAACAAGGTTTATTTGAGCGGAGAGAATGAACCCAAACAGTAAAGTCACTGTCTGAAAGACCAAAATAATGAGCAGAAAGATCTAATGAGCTACTAGGTTAAACACAAAATTGGCATATTATGACCATAGAAAGTTTTTAATGTTAATGTGCTAGCAAATGGTAGCCTATTTACACATCCAGCACAGTCTGGAGTCTGTTTCTGTTGAACTGATTAATTAATTAAACAGAGCAAAACAGTAAAGCTGCAGACCGTTAAACCAGAACCATTAGTTGAGAGACGATAAAACTCTTGATAGAGATCAGGGTAACTTCAGAGTTGGGTAATAATTCTCTGTACGTTTGTAACTACAAACAAAACCTTTCGCATCATATGTTGATCAATTTTTAATGCAGAGATATTGACAAGCGCAGCTTTAATATTACTGACACTTACCAACATGCCTCTCACCACACATTATCAAGACTAATGTGAGGGTTACGTTTTATTTTGAAGCCCAAAGTACAATTATAAGTTTCAGACACCTCTCACCACACAAAGTTAGTTTCATTACACCACAGATCCTTCTTACTTGAGCCAATCTCAAAGCACACAAACACAGAGTGAGAGAGATCGCATTAAAGCCAATGAATATGAGAGCAGGAATTTTTTCACTATGTAATGTAATCTTTACAGGCTGCAAAGGCTAAGGTTACACAAAACTCTTATCATCCAATCCGTGATGGTTTACTTTGAGTGACAGGTCTGAACAGACTTTGCTTTCTTCTCATAGACTGTGTGCAGATCTGCTTGTGAGAGATGGAGAAAGATGGAGCAGAAGTACTGCTAGAGATTCAAATTAATTTAGCCAGAGCCAGCACACACAGTGATGTGATCTCATAGTCTAAGGAAGGGAGTTTGGGCATATGTCATACAGTATGCCGGTGCACATTCACAAATAAATCAACAAACACAATCCTTTAACAAAGCCCATTACATCATTCGCCATGACAAATGCTGTAGGCTAACTGGGTCCCTGCGGGAGATGGCTTCGTCCTCTGCCACGCCATGCCAGCAACACCAAGGGATCAGTTACCATGCAATCCCATTAGCCCCTCCATCCATCCCTCCCTCACGCCTGCCTCCACTCCTTCCTTTACTCACTGTACTGTCATGCACGGTGCAAGCATCTGTTTGAAGTGATTCAGTAATGAAAAAGGGGGGTGGTGTGGTGAGGGTGTTTGTAACAGAGTGACTTACTGTATTGATATCGGTGTATAGAGGACGAGTAAGTCGTGCTGTGGAATCAATCTTCTTATTGGGTTTGGTATTTTTTCACATAGCCTAAAAGAAGTTGAGCACAGAGTTCTTGCAATATGACAGCATGTAGAGAAATATATGTTTTGGTTAGACATTTTAATCTCTTCTAGGGGTCACTTTTATCCATAATGCCAGAGTTTTACAAGCCATAATTTGGTGGAGGGTAAACTTAAATTTACCATCTCTTTAAAGCTGCACTAATCAAAAATTCTGCATGAACAATGGATCAATTGACTATGCACTATGTCATAGTGGCTGGTCGTAGAGACAAACCCCAAGAGAATTACTGAGTGTTTTATCATCTTTCAGCTCATTGTTTTGGTTTTACATACTGTTTTGGTTTGTTTACATACATCAGTTTCACACAACTCCAACTCCAACTCAAGTGAATGCTAATGTTGCTTTGTGTATTCTAGATATCTAAATGTGTAGGCTAGTTGTTTGTTTCATGTTGGATATAACAGCTTTATAGGGTGATAATATGTTAATGTTGTGTTCAGAGCTTGTTCTGCTGCCAGGTGGCCAAAAGAAAATTGATGCAGCTTTAAAGTAAGTGCAGTTTGAGCATCTTTAGCTTCAGCAATGTGTGGGCGGGGTTTACTTCAACAGGGATTTAAATGAAATATAATTGGATTACTCAAAGTGAGTGTGGCTTCGCGAATAGGCTATAGTATGATACAGAGCTGTGGAGCAATATGAAGCTGTAGGACTGTTCACGTCCACCCACACCTCCCTCATACATGTCAGGAGGAGTGGGATATGGGTTAAATGAATAAATTAGACCTTAAACACAATCTCTGGATATGTAAACAAAGTTTTTTATCAGCTTAAATCCAAACACACACCTCCTACTATCATAATGTTTTGCTGGCTAACTATAACAGTTAACTGTCAAGTGGGTTTTTAAGGGTTAGCTACTCACCCCAAATCATAATGATCAGATTTATTCAAACATCCCTCAGTTCAAGATGTCACCAAAAATATTTTTCATTTTACACTAAGAAAAGAGTGTGATGTAAAAAAAAAAGAGGTATTTGGTATAATATAGCAAGAGAGGAATGAACAGTTAACTTGTCAATGTGTCTTGGTTTATCATAAGATATTTTTTGTTGTGGTTTCTATCAGTTATGATAACACTGTGATCACTGAAGTAATTGCTGAGGTCTGGGAACACAGAAACATTATTACAATGAAGTAGGCCAAGTCATCAAGGCCAAATCATGAGGAGTCAAATAATCATGTTGTAAACAAGCCAACAATAGTGTCAAACTGTTACAGTAAGGCAATATTATAACAAGAAAGATATAATTAAATGCTTTCCTGAAAATATTGTTATGTATTTATGATAATCATTGTAACTTGACTGTATATATATTCCTAAATAATATAAGTTCCTAAATAGGAATCAAAGCCTAAATGATTCCTTCTTCTTAACAGACTTTAAGAATTCATTTTAGGTAAGTCTAGCACAAGGGATTTCATGTTCAGATCTCACAAAAAAGAGATGCCACTGATGTGATGCCTCAAAATATCACATCAGTCTACACTGGAGTTCATGGCTTAACAATTAAATTGAAGTTTTATCAAAATCACAATATGGCCAAGTGTAACAAGACATGCAATTTTTTTTTGATAAAGGTAAAATGTATCACAACAAACCATAAATGAAGCATTGTGGTGCTACAGATATGCCCCCAGCCCACACATACAGGAACATGCTTGTTTGGTACAAGACCCAACAAAAATGATATCATCATCATTTTTAGATTTTTTCAGTTGAAATAAAATGCAAAAATGGCCATTCCAACTGAAATCTTGACTCATATTGCAATCGCAATATCTGCCAAAATAATCGCAGTATTATTTTTTGCATATCATTCAGCCCTACTAGAGTTCATTCATAGGGAAGGCTTATAGCCACTGTGCTGCACTGTAGCTGAGAGATCACAGCTCTAACTCTGCCAAGGTTAGAGGTTTGATTACCACAGAGCCTGAGACTGACCGCCTCTCTCATCATTATCAGTGAACCTTTTTTTTCCCAGAGCTAGCTCTCGCACCTCTACACCCATCCAACACATACACATACACACACACACACACACACACACACACACACACACACACACACACACACACACACACACACACACACACACACACACACACACACAAACACACCACCCCCAATGAATGTTCTGAATGATTAAATCAATCTGAGCTCCAGTGATGCCAAGTGTTCTCTATGTTCCCCTCCATTCCTGCTGGCTCCCTCTTTCTTCTCCTCCCTCACTCCCTCCATCCCTATGGACCTCTAGTAGCTAAGGCCTCCTGCTGGGTCTGTATACAGCTGGCTTGGAGTTGCATAGTGAACACCCATCACCCATCCAACAGCACCCACCCGCAGGCCGGCAGCACTATCAAAGAGCTCAGCTGAAATGGAAGAGGATGCTGTCTGCGGGAACAGCTCAGTTGCTGGGGCTCTTATTTCCACACAGGCATGAAGGAGATGCGCATTTGGCTTGCGCAGATCGATCCACATCATTTGATGCCATGGTGGAGCCTGAGGGCTCCCATGATGCTGTGTGGTAGTGCGGCCGCAGGATAACTTCAGTGAACTTGCTGAAGAGCAGAGGTAATGCCTAACACCTCGACGCAAATAGAGGCTCACATAGCAGGAGCTCGGCCAGGCCCTGACTGAATTGTCGTTCTGTAGTGAGGAAACCGGCAGAATAAGAGGATTACTGTGTTTCCCGCAAATATGATGATGACAAGTTAGTGCAGACACCGCGGCAACAACAGAGGACATGTGAAGTGGTTGAAATTATTCAACACACTTGTCAAAGTAGGACACAAAAAAGCTTAGCCAAGCTCTTCCTGTTGGAGTATTATCAGCCATTGAATTTAGGCTAATTATGTGGATTCTAGTGCTGATTAAGCTTGATTTGTCCTGTAGTTTCACATGATGTCGCTGCTTGGCAATTGTTTGTATTTCGTGTGCGTGTAGCATGTGCATTAGTGCGGTACATGCGGTTCCATGGCTGAAAGAGCCTCATAGACACTGCAGCACTGCCCTCTATGCTGCAAATCTCTGCAGCAGCCAGAATTGATTTCATTGCAACCACAACATTGGGTGGCATAGAGACTCTCATTTGCAGTGCTCCTCCATGGTACACAGAGCTCTGCATTTGAGAAATCTACACTTCAAATAGAGGGAGAGACATGAAGCAGGAAAACATGCTTTATTAATGAGCCAGCACCCAAAAAGCACTTAGGAGAGGTTCCCAATTAAGCTGTCACAAACTTAAAACAAGTCACTTCCAATCAGCAAAATTCCTCATTACAGGATGGTATACTGTTACTTTCCACGCGCTACTCATTCCTCTCCTAGAAATATATTCAGCTGTAGGAGGCAAGAAAGAGAGCTTGCATCCACCGTCGTCCAGTCCCAGCTGGGCAAAGCTCCTGGCATTTCACCCTCCACAGAAGACCGCTGCAGCGTTAGCCCTGCACATCAAAAACTCTCCCACACATAAAGCCTGGTATTGATGAATACGCTGGCATCTCCTCTGCCACATTCATGTTCTGACAGTGTCCCTTTATATTTGCTGCCAGCTCTTAAGTAGGGGAGAAAAACATTTTCCTGTCTTTCTATGACAGCCTCTTCATGGGGCCATCTCGCATGCCCTCCACATAAATTAGCTGTCACGCTGCTGCTTGGCCAGAGCAACAAACATGGAAATGGACATAAATGGATTTTTCTTGGAGTTAAAACACTACTATGACTGTTTTTTTTTCATTTATGCAAAGACATGGTGTACCTCAGTTTTGTTTCAAATGTTTTGGGCAACTGTACAAACTAAAATGAAATGACACTTTGGCAGTTTCTTTGTTCCACCCAGTCTACATTCCTCAGCCCGACTAGTTTACTTGAACTTAAATGAGTAGTTCAACATTTTGGGAAAAATACTTATTCACTATTTTGCAGACAGTAAGATGGGAAGATCAACACCACAGTCACATCCAGTCATATCTGGCTGTTAAATATGAAGCTAAAGCCAAGAGATGGTTAGCCTTACTTAGCATAAACACAACTAGCCTGGCTCTGGTCCAAAGATTAAAAAAAGGGAGCAGTGACTTCATCAAGTCAGATACCTGGAATTCACTGTTCAAGTCCAGCACATAACCCTACATAAAACCTATTACATGCACTTGTCATTTGTTTTTTTAATGGATTAAACAAGCAATAACATGTTAAATGGTGAGCTACTGGTAGGCACAGAGTAAGGCTAGCTGTTTCCTTGTGTTTCCAGTCTTAATGCTAACTGATAGCAGATTGTTGCTCCATATTTAAGCAACCAATATAATAATATTGGTTATATTATTATATAACCAATATTAATAAAATGGAATTTCATGATTATTCTTTTAAGTTAGGTATTTGGGGAATTCCTTCACTATGTATAGGTAGGAAAATGATTGTCACGTGCATGATTCAGACTGTTTCATTGAGTAATGAGCATTTAAGTTATTACTGAGAAAACAAGGGTCTCTGTTGAACGGCTGTCTTTGTAGCTCATTAAAAGTAAGGCAGTACTTGCTACTCATTTCAAAAAGAAATTCTGTAAGATTGGTCTAATTACTTCCATAAAGCTGTAATTGCTTGGCGTATTTGTCCCTCAAATTCATGAATGTATTCTCTCTCACCTTCCAAACCTCAATTACACATCTTGTGAATGCTCAGGAAAACTAAATAGTTTAGCTCAGCACAGCAGGATAGCAAACATCAGTGCAGTCACAGGAAAGAACTTAACTATCTGAACCCCTAATGAGGTTCGCACATATCTGCATACATTTACACCCCGAAGGATTTTTTTCTTCTCTCCAGACTAGAACTGTTGCTGACTGCTTCTCTGTGTGTCCTTTCAAGTCTGGTTTCAGGCATCCCATGCTGTCAGTGGGCTGTGGGCCTGTACATTTTACAAGTGACAACACTATTCATAATGTTCATCTTTAAAGCTCAATAAAATGTAGTAGTGATGAAAGTTAAGTTCTCAATACTCACATCTTTAAAATTGAGGCTCAACTAGCAGACAGCTAGCTTGGCTCAGAATAAAGACATGGAAACAAGGGGAAACAGTTGGCCTGGTTTTATCCAAAAGTAACAAAATAAACCCACCTCTAAAGCTCACTAATTAATGAGGTACAGTATATCTCATTTGTTTCTTGACTCCAAGAAATTAACCCTGTAAAACCACAACTTATTGCTTTTACTCTTTGATATTCTTACAAATTAGTCAAACAAAAAAAAAAATCTCAGGCTAGTTTTCCCGATTAGTTATTGCTAAGCTAACTGTCTCCTGGCTGTAGCTTCACATTTACTGCACAGACATGAGAGTTGCATCAATCTTCTTTTCTAGCTCTGGGCAAGAAAGCAGTTAAGTGTATTTACCAAACAGTTGAACTCCTGACTGTATATAGAGAGAGGGATAACACATAACAAACACACAATTAATATGTATCATATTGTAGTCACTGTAACCTCCTCCTAATATTAACATCCAAACACTGTAGAGGAAAAATGGGACAAAGTGCGAGGGGGATTCTAAGAGGGCAGTAATTGGCTCTGATGCTGTAGTGCACCAAGGACAGGTCGCCTGAGATTTGACCTCAGCTCTGACATGAATAAAATGCCAGATGGCCAACCTGTTTCGCTAGACTTCATTTAACACAAGAGTTTCCTCAATTTACTTGTTCCGCTAAAAATCTTCATTGGAGGCTTTTTTGGCATCAAGATGTCCTTGTCAAGCTGTACTCTCTAGAGGACTGGGGCTTCACACAGTAGAAAGTTCAAGAGGACACGGTTTTCCCACACTGAATCTCACTACAGACCACCTACCCATGATTTGCTTTTTCCTGCTTATCTGGGGCCAATGAAGCCAGCAGGGAAAAAAAAAACAAAAAAACAGAGTGTCACCAAAATGGACACTTTCCACTTCTTGACTTAAGTTAGAGATTTTATCCATGAAAATCACAAACAAACAGCTCCAACTGAGAATGCACTTGAGTAAGAGTGATTCAAAAGCTCTCATGAAAAGAGTCACCTCTCTTTGAGTGGAAAAAAGGGGAAAAAATTATGTGGGATTGCCACCATATAGACTCACCACCCAAAATGAGAAGCATAATGCTTTGGTGCTTTGGTCTGACAGTTTTTGGGGGGAGGCAAAGGCCTTGGCATGCTGACCCTAAGTTACGGAAAATCTCACTCCAGACGCTGTGGAGCAATAAGTGTTGTACTATCATCACATCATATTCCCCCAACCTTTTACTGTGAAGCAATTGCTTATACTAAAGCAAATAAATTATAGTTACTGCTCAGGTGTCTTATCCCACCTTGAACCATCTAATTATATGCCAACTTCATTTCACACTTTCAAGCTTCATTGCAAACATCAAACAGGAACGAAACCACAATTTAGAAGCTGCAGGCAAATTAGTATTTTGAAAATTTGCAACTATAAAATATGTGAATGAATTTGAAACAGATTACATCATCTTCTATCACTAAGGTATCAATTGATCAAAGCATGGCATGATTAGATGCCACAAAGGTAAAGTAAAAGTCTGTTCCTCCAAATCCCTACATTTATTTTAAATGTCATAATCATACTATTATGATAAGTGAGTCTTCCTTATTACCAATGACTTGTGTTACCTTTCTAAAATGCAATAACAATTGCATAAATACTTGCATGTGATGTGTCATCTAACTTCAGTTTTAATTACTAAATACATTTAAGAATTATGACACTTTATGTCTGAGAGGAAACGCCATTCCTACATGGATGAACATGTGCAACATCGTCTTTCTTTTACACCTCACAGCTCAGCATCTATAATTAAAAGTGTGAGGTGCTTGATGACTTTCATTTAGATATGTTTAGATATGTAGTTTCCTAATAACTGACAACAAATAGAATGAAAACATAACCTCCTTTTCAGAGCTAGTTAATTAGTGAGAAAATATGGTCATCTTGAATTTTTTTGAGCAGGTAGGTAAATGTTTTTGCTTTTCCACATTCTGCTGTGTATTGGGCTTCAGTGTGTGGCCTCAGCTGATCCGCACTCCTGTGTTGATGCTGCTCAGGACAGCTCCAGTGATTACAATTAAGCAGCTCTTATCCCTGGACATAATCAAGGCAGGCCAGAATGTAGACGGTGGGGTTAATCCTCCTGTAGCACAGAGACCCAAGTCTGGGAGTGGAGCAGTGAGGACGGGTGGGGGGTGTGGGTGCAGGGTACAGAGTATAGACAGACAGATAGTTGAACAGACATACAGTTCTGTTTGGTCACTGTTTCAAGTGGATGCCATCAAATAAACACCATAGCACCATGCAATCAGTGAGACTATTCAGCATGGCTGTGTATGTGTGTGTGTGTGTGCGTGCATGTGTGCGTGCATGTGTGTGTACACGCTTTGCAAAGAGAAAATAAAGACGTATAGCTATTACAATCGACTGAGTTGGGAGGAGAGAGGAGAGGGTGGACGGGGGGGGGGGGCTTCAGGAATAATCAGTAGAGGAATTCAATCAGCGCTCTATGTTAATGCAGAGCCCATGACACAGGGAGGGCATAAGAAAGGGGAGTGGATTATCAGCAAGTCAGCATGTTACAAAGAACAGGCCGGCTGATATTCTAATAACAATGCCACCCCAGGTCCCAACAATTGGGTAGGGAGATGATGCCACGAAAATCTGATTTAAAACCAATTTTGACACAAGCGTCATCGTGTGTCTGGCAGCAGAGAGCTGCCGGCACTGACCCCAGCGTTTAAGGACACAACACAGCATCAGACTCAGAAAAAAGGAAACCTACTGAGAATATGACTCAAAACAATATCTCTGTTGACTGAGATTAACTCCACTGGTACAAAAAAAAGCAGTGATGGGAATACCGGAGAATTCATAATAAGTCTGCTTTTTTTTTATTACAAACTGGTTGTTTGCATTGACCAAATCTCTCTCTCAAATTAAATCGAAGGCAACTGGACTTATATTTGTCTGTGGAAGACGTTTCGCCTCTTATCCAAGCGGCTTCATCAGTTCATCATGTATTGGTCTCTCTAGTCCGCACTAGTCTGACCAAGAAAGTGAAGTAGGACCCAGGTATTTAACCTCTTGTGGGTGGGTCCACCAAAGTACCTGTGAAAGTACTGGTTTCACCTGACCATTGTTGTGGTCTCATGTGGACGACCGTCGTTAGGGTCAGGTGACCCTGTTGTTATCCCGTGACCAAATCCCGTGACCAAATCAAAATAGTGATATTTTGAGGACGAAAAAATGTTTCACTGCTTTCAATATAGGTGATCTAATCTTTGGTTGGGTGATAAGAGTTGAGATATCATTGGTAATGGTGATATACAGGCCAAGTAGGCAGAAGCATACACTCTTCATTACACTCAGCTACAACTGACAAATGTATCACTTAACTGAAATATAATCTTTAAGATCAAGAAAACACATGTAGGCAATATCACATGATATTCTACACTATAATTTAAATCCCAGATAAAATCTCGTCTCACACTCTGATATCAATATTATAACAATGAATCTCCCAGCTGTACCCAACCTCACTCAGCAGGAAAATGAATATTTGAGCTTTCAGTTACAATAAAAAAGAGTACAGTTATGAAAAAAAGACAACAGAGCAAAAAGATTAGAGCGCTATACATTACAGGCTGGAGCTGGGAAGAACAGGACTTCATTAAGGGTTAGGGTTAACATGAAGAGAGGAGAAAACTAAATGTACGGACAGGTCAATCATGCTGACTGTACTACACGTCAACAAGTTTCTCCAGACCCTCTGCTACAACCCACCGCCATATACCACAGATAAACTGTTGAAAATCACAGTTGAAAATTACTGACCCTTTTATGAAGTGACGGTGCTATGGTAAAGGTTTGGTTGGGTTTAGGCACAAAAAAATTGCTTAGGTTTGGTGTGGGTTACAGTAAGTAAAGTAAGGTAAGTAACGAGGTTTGAGTTCCTTTGTCATCATGTTACAATAATAAACACGAACAACAAGAACGGACACAAAACTAGAAACACATGGTTACTGTTGAAAAAACAATGGTCGGTTAGAAACAGGAAACATCCACCGTGATCTCCTCCTTGCCCAACATGCAGGTGATGTTAGCCAGTCACAGACACTAACATTTGTCTCGACCCTCATAAACCACAAGAAAGAGATGCTAACATATCCTCTGAAATAAAGCTGAAAACATACATTTTTCATGTTGCCAATGTGAACATGAACTCATACTGCATTGAAAATGTATTTTTAAAGTTTAAATGTTTAAAAAACATATTTTCCGTTTTTTTTTTTTTGGCTTTTTCCTTCTCAGGAAAAGAAGGTAATGTTACTCTAACTTTGGTGAAAAACACAATATCATTGAAAACAATAAATGAATCTTAAACAGCATATTAGCTGTTAGCCATTAGTTGGACCCTATTGCAATTTTTTCACACCTTTCTGGTGTTAATAATGCTAGTGCTTTAGTTACTTAAAACAATTTTAAAAGACTGAGGATAAAGATATTTTTGCCCACTCAAAATTCCACTTTTTGTGTGGCTTTCTTTTACGTAAGATTATATATATATATTTACCTTCACAGTGCATCTACCTATTGTTTTACACAGTAGTTACAGCAACCTACTGATACTCTTATCATTCTGAGCACTTTTGCGGCAGAAAAATAAGTGATGCACCTCACCTTGGGACTCAACTATCTTTTCACTGGCTTACCAGAAAAAGCAAATACTTTATAAAACTACATAAAAAAAAGCCTAACATATTTTCTACACATCATGTCAAAACCCCCTGCTAAAACAACACTGCCTACCCTTCACAAAACTTCTAAATTTGACCCCTTGACAGAGGCAATCGATACAATCCTAACACAATTCTGTAGTCATGCTGTGTTGGCTCAGCAAAGACAAAGACACGAGTTATAGCCTTTGCAGGATGGGAGATGCAGAACAGGTGCCAAGACAACAGAGCAATGCCAGGATGGGTGGCCGAGGGACTGGGGAGTGGGAAGGCCGGGGAAGTTGGAGGTGCATGTTAATCACTTCAGGAGCAGGAGGCAGAGCTCTGCAGGTGTCTGTCCCACAAAGGACCATTCACTCTGGGTCCGGACTGGCTTCGCCGTGACCACTTGCAATTACAGACCGCTTCAGTCAGCTCACAACAGCCCCAAAACACAGCTCATGCATGATCCATCACAGTAGAGGGACTGAATCACAATCATTTCACTCTCCATATGCAGTAAATACATGGTAATACACCTGTGTAGCTTGTAATAATTAATGTGCACTTTGATAGCTCTGCTGGTGATTGCCACTCTATTTGACTCAAGCAATACTGCACACATTTTGAACACAACTTTATGGATTAAGCACTCAAGAGTGTGTGACAATTCTGCTCTAACAGACCTGACAAACACATAATATCTTTCTATTATTTCTCTAGAGGGACCGACCGATATGTTTTTTTCAGGGTAGAATCCAATACCAATTATTAGTAATCAAGGAGACAGATAACCCGTATTTGGAACTGATATGCCAATACAAAACCACTGCTACATAAAGACATTCGCCATGGTGCCCAGGTTTTTCTATTATTTTGTCCACCACATTTATATCAATGAAGGGAGGCAAAATAACAGTACAGCTCAACACCTCCACATACTACATCCTCCAAAATGATCAAACAGTTGAATCAACAACTGTCTAAAACAATTTTATTACAAACTGAACATAATAACTTTCTTGAAGGAGGATTTATTACAGGACTGTTGTATTAGACTACATCAGTTTTACCTACATGTTTCTAATAAATTACTTACTGAGTATATATTAGTAATTATCAGTTGTATGTGGCTGCAAAATGCCTGACTGGAATGAAATTGGTTGTCTTTGGTGCGGTTAAAAAAATAACGATTCCGATGGAAAAATGCTGAATATTGCATCCCATAATCAGCCAGGCCGATAATCGGTCGATCTTTATTTCTCTGTAATAGTGCCACTAGGTAATTTCTTAACTGTTGAAAATGTAAACTTGTTAAAAAATAAAAATGAAATAAAAGCACAGGCTCAAAACTGACAAAAGTCGGTAATGGGACCCAAACTATTAAGTCTTTTTTCTTTATTTGCCAGCTGCATGAAAAAGGCCTATTGGAGCTTAAGGCCACACACACACAGGTGCTTTCACTGATTAGTCCTCTCCTGAACACTGTGAGGGCATGTACAGAATGTGGTTGATTGAAATCGCTCTGACCCTCTGATTAGTTCTGTTGTATTACTGGTTTGTGAGGTTTGATGACCTTGTGTAATTCCAACATACAGTAGCTGTGTAGCTTTGTGTGTGTGTGTGTGTGTGTGTGTGTGTGTGTGTGTGTGTGTGTGTGTGTGTGTGTGTGTGTGTGTCCACACATTTATATGATTCTTCTTTGAAACGATACAAAGACAGCCAAAAGGCATTGACCTCCTGGCCCTATTCTCTTAAGCTATCGTAAATTATATTTTCTCTCCCTCTTATTCTCTTCTTTTTTTATTGATTTTTATAGCGGTTGGCAAACAACATTGTGGTGCATTAACGCCAACTGGAATGGGGTGTGCATCAAGTAATGCGTGTGTGTGCAATGCCAGACCAATGTGGACCCTCAGTTGTAGTATGAGCGCATCCACACAATCGCAGACAAGTCTGCAGCTGTCCATGGACGAGGACGTGGAAAGTATAATTGAAACAGGTGTAATTAATAATGTTAATGAGGGCAGCACTCCATTTAGCTTTACCCATACTTTTACTGGAATTACACCTGTGCTTTTCCCAATAGACGGGGCCCAATAGATTTTAGCAGAATTAGCATTTGATTAAAAGCTAAAATAACACTTTCATTCTGTCTTTTATCTCAATTTTTGATGAAGAATCATGATGTTTTTACTTCATGTAAATTTTCATCTGAATCTCTGAAGACCAACTGATTGTTGTTACTCATTATTACAGCGGAGGTCCCTTGAAACCTGTTCCCCCCACATATTCACATTTCCTTTCTAACTAAAATGTAAATTAGCACCTGAAGTTTATCTCTCTTCAGAATCTGCCAGTCCTGTTGTTCAGAGACAATACTGTATGATGAAGGTCTCCCCTGACCACACCCACACAAAAACAGTTTGAAAAAGCTGCATGGAAATGCAATTTGGGCATTTTAGTTCTTGTTTTATTTTATTTTTTTCTATATTTTTAGTGTGTCAATCTTTCATTTCAGTAGATAATAAATGCTTAATATGCCATTAAATAGGTGTTGTAGATCACACAGCCCTGAATAGTTTTGTATTACATCATATGATCCAACCTGAAGAGACTAAAATAATGTGAGAAATACTCATCCTAGATCCCTGGAAGTTTCTGCCTTAAAACATGCTACTGCAATACACTGCAACTGTTATTGCAGTGTATTGCAAACCCAATTAATGCTTGCAGACATTTTTTCTCCTGTTTACTACACTCCTTTTTCAAGTGCCATGAAGACGTCTGACGTAAATAATAATACAAAATATTGGCTTCTGACTGTTTTTGCACAGAAATATTGATATCAGCCTTCAGAAACACATGACTGTGAACAATCAAGAGCCTTTTAAACTTCATCATATAAAACAGCCCTCTTGTTAAGTTTTTTTCTTGCTTGCTTTGCATGTCCCTCAGATACAGTCAGGAAAAAATCTCACACAGGTGTACGAGAGCAGGGCCAGTCAATATCTGCAGACATAGCCCTGAATAAGCAGTCCATAATGGATGGATGGATGGATGGATGGATGGATGGATGGGTGGATGGATGGATGGATGGATGGATGGATGGGTGGATGGATGGGTGGATGGATGGATGGATGGGTGGATGGATGGATGGATGGATGGATGGATGGATGGATGGATGGATGGATGGATGGATGGATGGATGGATTGTTGGATGGATGGATGGGATGCAAGCATAATATTCAAACCAGGGGTTCATATTCAGATAGTGCCATGGCTATTCGGTTCCTGCAGATTTGAGACAAACACAGGATCTGACAGTAACAAGCATCTATATCCTATATTGCCAACATGCTGCAGAACTTAACGTTAGGAGTCCTAGTCTTCAGGCACTGTACTTCCTAATAAATTAGCACATTAAAGCATGAACAGCACGTGAGATTAACACTGACCTCAGGTCTTGTCAAGTTCATTAGAAACCTTTAAGATCTCGAAGTTTTGATAAAAGAATCTGTTCCACAGACAAAAAGACTGCTAATCAAATCTGCTATTGGTTTTCTCTCCTCTAACAAGGATATAAATACCAGCTATTGTGAGTCATTGCGTTAGCATGCATTTAGACACCCCAAATTCTCCAGAATAAAAAAACATACAGTTATGTGCTTTCCACAGTGAGCTATGTTTTGTTGGTCATTAATTATCTTGTTAACTGGTGATTATGGAAGTGCATTCTAACAACTGTGCTTTTTGTCTAGGGTAAACAGAGGCAGAGGACACAAACGGCTATTATCGTGCAGCAACGTATGTGATAAATTAAGCAGGAAACCAATAAAAAAGGATTTTTTTTAACATTAGCATTCATGGGAAGTCTTTTTCTGTACCCCCAGTTACTGAGCATTTTTCATTTCTCAGCACAGTCACAGGTGGTGTGGAGATTTCCATCCTGTCCAGAGACTGCAATGTGTTTCAGATGCAAATGTTTTGTTTTCCAAATGATCTAATTGCAATTCTGACTGGTCTGCCAGGCAAGCAAGATCCTTAAACTTTTACAATGTAACGAAAGCTGTTGGTAAAGTAAGTATTTAATCTGCAATGGCCAAGTCTGAATTTGGTCCATGCTGACACTTCAAGCAGTGTAACATGTACTGCATTTACACATAGGAACACACATTAAACAACATCCAACTATAGGGTTCTAACTGTAATTTGACATTGGCAATTAATAAGAAAAATTAAAGAATGTGGATCACTGTTGCTCTGACAATGTCTGAAATGCATGAATGGCCTAAATTCTTGGGTCCACATGTCATCAGTGCAAATCCTTGGCAGAAATCTTGAAATCTCTGAGACAGACCTGATCAAAAATAGGTTTTGCAGTGACGATTTCCCTTATTAAATGACCAGATTACACAGTGCTTGTAGGTTCCTGATTGAATTGGCAGACAAAATCCGGAGCAAACTGGTCACTAGGGTGCTCCCCAGTGAACAGTGTAAATCTGACTCCTTTCCTGCACCTGCAACCCTTTTTCTGGTTTTGCTTAGCTGCTTTATTCCATACTTAACAACACACCATACAACCGTTTGCACATACACACATGCACAGATACGCTACACCACTGACCATCACCTTGTTTGTATACTACATTTCATGTAAAAATATTGTAAAAATATTGGCATTGCATGTCCAATTTCCACTTTGGCATGACATTAAAGACAGGGTTATGATAACATGAGCATATAAAGTACCACTACAAATTTGTCTATTCAGTCCACTGTTCTACCTTCAAAGTATCCTGTGGCAACAAGGGCTAACCTGCAACATACACTCACCAAAGTAAACACTAACACATGGACCAATATGGTCTTTAAATGCAAAATAAATAGGTTTCTTTTAAAAAAAAAAGTATCTTGATTTATTAAAAAATCTATTTTCTCAGTAATGACACTGAGGTTGTATGCTATACAGTAGTTGAGTTATCTATGCCCAGTATGTGCCACTCTACCATGCTTAATACATTTGCCACATTGGATACACAAACAATGCTTCTGTAACCAAAGGCCTCTAAAAGCAGTGTGTGTACTGAATGGTTCACATTTAAGAACACATAACAAATAAATGCAAATTATTTGCACATGCTCACAGTTAATAGTTTTTATTCTATCCAATCATGCCCTGAGACCATTAGTGCCCAGCTGAGTGTGAAAACGCTGACCAGCACCAATGAGAACTTCATTTGAGGCTTCTTAATGGCCTGAGCTCGGGTTGTTGTTTTGAACCATTCACTCATTCTGGCGGCTCCTCACATGGGACACGGATACAGCACTATTAACCCAAGACCGCTATCAGTCCAGCTACTGACAGCCGCCCCTTCTCCAAATAAGGTAATTAGACGAGAGAAACCGGAAGACTCTCCATGGTAACTCACTTACAAACAGGAGGGGCAAAACAATGGACTAGTACGGATGAGATGATTGACAGCTCGTTGCGGCTCGCGCTCTCTGCCTTTGGCCGCATCCATTAGCAATAAGTGCTCACAACAACACACGAATACACATGCATAGGCTATATTATATTTCATCACCGCACTTGGTGCTATTAACCCCCCAGCAGCATTAAATGTATCTCTCCATGTCGCACTATACTATAAACACCGACTATTAAACAAAAGCGTGGTAAACACGGCTTTAACACACCGGTCCGTGCATCCTAATCAATATGCTTCATCTGAACACCTGCTCACTCATCTGCAAAGAAGCCGACGGTTTAGTTTCATATTTTCCAATCTCAGTTACATTATTGTTATTGCATTATTGTCACACCCACATCCTCCTCCTGAGTTGTAATGGCACAGGCTAAAACTTGGCGTAGCAAGATAATATCCACATGGATTTACTCGAGAAAGGAAAGTGCTGCATTGATATTACCTCTGTTTCTCTTGTTCCCCCTTCTTCTTGCAGGCGAAGTGATTCCCCAGTGTGATGAACAGTAGTCCGAGCCTCAACTGGATAACGTTATTCTGTATGCAACTTGGCTACTGCAGGGATACTACTGTTACAACCCTCCAAATCTCAAATTGTAGTCGTCAGGTTGCTGCTCGCGCTCCTTTTAGCCACGCACCACATGCAAAAACCGAGGTATCCTAACAGATTCAAAAGTTACTACGTGTACTCGGAGCTACTGTCGTTAATAATTACTAATTAGTGACTGCGACGTACTGTTGTATGAAAGGCAGAGCAGCCTTTATCCCTCTCATCCACAACAGTGCTGGATGCTGTCGGTCACACCATGTGTCTCCGCCCCATCACCACTCGCACAGTATCAGAGGAAACTGATGATTGATTATTTGACAATTTATATGGACAATCATCAATTGAGTAATTCACTCTCGTTATCACTTTAAATTGCTCTAATTTGGTTAGTAGTCGATGCTATGGTCTATATTGTTTTTGTAAAATTATTCAGTTAATTTGCCCATTAAACGCTACAAAACACAAAACATGATAGTCATACATATGAATCAGTTAAATTATTATACCCTATTTTATTTTATTACCTCATTTATCTAGATTCGGCACATCTATTGTTATAATAATTTACTTGTACCGTGCATTGTCAATTCAGCAAAAATATAAAGGAAACGTCTGATGAATATTTTTTTCAAAATAAACGTTTTAAAAGCGATACAAACACCAGTGGGCACACTATAATAGAGCCTACTTGCGCAAAAAGCGTCTGTCTATGGACACGAAATGAGACAGAAAATGGTTTGACTTTATACTTTTAAGATAATAAACACCCCCACAGAGCAGTATGCTATGTGCTAATCATTGCAATAATCATTTATTTATTTATATGGGATTCTTAGTTATAGCCCTGAATGAGAGTGCTGTAATCATATAGCACTTCAGCCTTGGGACTGCAGTGCAAGAGAATGTAGATTTCAGTCACACTATCAGAGTAATCAGAGGCAACTCTGATTTGGATGTACATTGTATTGAGATGATAATCCTTGCGCCTAATAATGTTACTAGAGGAGAAGCTGTGTGCTCCAGCTGTCTTTCGGTCTCAACATGCCACGCCTGATTTAAATCATTTCACCAAAACGTTTATTATATCAAAGCTTTTATTTTGAATTAATTAATTAACCGGAAATGTGAGTATTCCCGTGTACAGAATGTGAGCTTGGTGGTTCGTCTAGTGCCGTAAACCGACCAATCACAGTGAACTTCAGAGCCCTGCTGGAAGTGCACTCGTTTTATATATTTTAAGTGCCCGGGTGGGCGGGATTCAGGACAACGAGGAGAAAATAAATCTTCGCACCCGCTGTAGAGGCTTATGAAACGACTGGAGACACAAATCGAGGTCACTCTATTTGAGCACTTCCTTTTAGTTGTCAACAGCGAGTGTAAAGGGACAGTGAATCCAGATAGCCGACACCACACAGCCGTAAACAGTGTAGGAGTCAGCCGTTAAACGACTAGCCGAACAAATATTATTCGCAGTCTAGTGTGGCGCAAATAGCTAAGTTTAGGTAGGTAAAGTTTGCTTGGTTTGTCTCTCTGTCATCTTTCCGTTATTGACTGTAACAATGCTAACGTTAGCTGATTACTGATAAGGTTACCAAGTTATGCTGAAACTAGTTTGCTGTTAGAGGTAGATCTAGCCATTTATGTTAAAATGTTACTTAACCACTGTATGGTATGCAAGGCAGGACTTGTATGTTCGCAGCCACATACATAACAGACAGTGGCTATGCTGTTTGGCTAGCAACTATTAATAGCTTGACACAATGCTACTCACTTGTTTAACGCAGTGTTTTTAGACCGATAACTTGTTAACTGTTTAATAAGAAGCTATATGATTCCGGCTTGGCAGTATCAGATGATTACCGTACCCTACCTACATCATTGAATGATATTGTGATCAATGGCGGAGCCTCTGATCTTCTGTTACTTATTTTCTACCTTTGCACTCATAGTTGACATTTGTCATTCTGAACATGTTCACAGGGGTAAACACAGCATGCAATCTGGATGGTCCATTTGTTTGTCCTATACCCAAGTACACTGTGTAAGTATTCTGATGATTGCATCCCAAAGATATGGATCATTCCCAAGTCGTTTTCTTCATGATATATGCTCTATGAAATCAGACAGTGAGGAACACCTTTAGCTGCTGTTATCTCTATCTGTATAATATTGCACAATTTGAACCATATGTCTTAATCTTTACAATCATCATACTGCCATGTACCACACTTCCATACACCAACACTAAACACAGGTGCTTACTCATTTATTTTTCTGTTTACTTCTTTTTGTCAGATGTGACTAAGATTTGAAGGCAGATGCGGACTGAGTGAAAACCCAGTCATCAATCTCCCACTACATCCATGTGTATAATTTTCTTCAAGTTTGACCCCCGGCCTGCATCCAAAAATGCCTACAGGTAGAGCAAATAACCTTCTCATTACATATTGACACTAATTGTACTATACACATGTTCAGCCATGCAGTAGAAGACTTGCAAAGAAAAATATAATGTCACAACATAGATCATGCTCCAGAAAGATAATGCTCAGAGAACGTATCTCAATTTCATTCAAACTTGTGACAGAGGTAATGGCTTTTCGGAATTACTCCACCAAAACTTGGCACTACAAAAATATAACCAAAAATCTTAATGTCTTTAATCAACCCCTTTTCGTGTACAAAGGTCAGAGAGCACAGTAACACACATAACTGCACACCTGGGATATGTTGCCGAGATATGTGGCCAAGATATGTTGCTTATGAGCACTTTGATAGAGCAGTTGATATATGGCATTCTAAAATACAGTTCATTCGCTCTGCTAACCTCATGAATCTGAAGTCAAGCAGCAAGTGGAGAAACAACAAGATTAGGGTCAAATATCATATGCTCCTGTTCACTTTTGAATTCAGTAGAGTATGATTGTGCTAACCTTTAAAATCCTGAAGTACCCACTGTTCAGTCCATCTTGATAAACAATGTTGTGAGGCTATTTTTTAAACATACCTGATATGTCAAGTTGGATTTGTTTTCTTTTTGATACTGCTAGAGAAAAAACACAGTGCTGGGTCTGAATATTTCACTCAGAGTCTGCATCATATACCTTCAATGAACATGCAGCTAATATCCAGCTACAGAACATTCAGATACCATATATATATATATATATATATATATATATAAAATATAAAATGTGTATATAAGGGAAAAAAGCAGTAAGGTTGATAAATTAAGTTGCTGCTGTCATACTGTGATGATGCAGCAATGTTCCCTATTTCATCTTGTTCCAGGATGATCTAGTCTGACACTTAGAGCTTTTAGCAGAGGTGCAAACACATACAAACAGCAGCATAGTTACAAAGGTGTTAAGGGAAAATAATTTCTTTTCTGTAGTTGTATCATCCGTTTTATAGATGTGTATATATATTTATAAGCTTTTATCTACTTTTAAAGTAATGATGTGCTTTCGCCTTTGACAGTGTCATAGGTGTCTATGAAATAACATAAATAGCTATTCAAGACTTCACCAGTCATGTCTTGCACATAATGTTCTTAGCACTGGCAGCATTACAATAATTGCAGAAAACAAACTTTTTTTTTATCTCAAATGTTGCTTTTTAAACTGCTGGATGAATCTTTCTGTTATCTCCATGTGGACTACCCAGCAGTAAATGCTAACTTCTTTCAGTGGGCAGCATAGACCAGTGCAGTACAAGCAGTTAAAGTGAGATGCAGTGTGTTGTGAAGTCCAGCTTATTATAATCCCCCCAGAGCTTGAGAGTGAGCTCTCTACCTGGCCATAGTCCATCTCTGTCCTTCCCGCTGGGAGTCTGACCCCGCCTAAGGAGATCACATCAGAGGTGTGTTATGAGCACTGACTCAGACCTAAACCTGGGGAAAGGTGAAACGTACTGTGCCTTAATGCGGTTACATCAGTGCTATATATAGACTACTAGTTGCGGAAGTAGTTTTCTTATATTTATGGTGATGTATAAATCAAAAGAAATGTGCAGGATACTAAACTGGACTGAAGGCAAGTTTAAACTTTCATTATGTACAATTATTACACTCCCACAGCACAAAATGACAGGAATATATCTGTAGGGGTTAAATGGGTTCATGTTCAGCACAAATGACTCTATGATTACCCACATGCTGAGATTTCTGCATTTCACTTTCTAGCATGCATGTTTTTTTTTTTGTTTGTTTTTTTTTAATTTATTTCAACATTTTCATCTGTGTAGAATGAGAGCCATGCTGTAATCAACCAACCAGCATTGTAATATGATTTGACTAGTAATTGCAGCACCTCTTTGAGGCTAATCAGTGTCACTTAGCGGTCCCGAGAGTCTGCTATGTTCATTGCACCCAACAAGATGAAAGTGATGGACGAAACAAACACCATTATGACAGTTTCATACAGCTTTTGCAGTGGTAGATGAAACTGTTTATCACTATAGGAGTAAGATGTCACTTGTGGCAATCTACCAATTAAATTATGATATATTTGGTATGCAAGTCGACATTTTGGCCCAACACTTGCTCAAGAGGAAGGTCATGGAGTGTCAAAAATATAAAAGATTGATCCTCTTGGGAGCATGAATGTGCTCAGCATACTCTCAAATAGATGCATGGCAAACTCTCAAATAGATTTTAATATTTTTAGTCAGGCTTGAACCATGGAGGGCAGTGGTCCTTCACTTTTGGCCAGACTGAACTTTCTCAACAGCTATTGGTTGGACTGCCATCAAATTTTGTTCAGATTCATTCACATTCATGTTCCCCAGAGGATGAGCCCTAATAATTTTGGTGAACCCATGACGTTCCCTGCAGCGATTAGTATTGGTCTGATGAAACACAGTATAGTAGTAACATTGTCATCAAAAACAGTTTCCTCTGGGGACAATGAATGGATACAGCTAATAACATAGAATTGTAGCTATTTTCCAATAAACCACGTCACAGAACAGCTGGTCGATCAAGAAATTTAACATGACATTAATGCAAGATGAAAGGTCATGGGTCATATAAATCTACAAGAAAACCTACTGAGGCTGCTGCCAAGTCTGCAAACCACTGTGTTTGTTGAATAAATAAAAACAGAGTTCAGCAGCTTTGATACCTCTCTGCTGCTTACCATCCCTTGTACATGATGCAGCTGGCTGACTGTCACTGTGATCTGAGCTGCTCACATGTGATTTTCCCCCGCAGGATCTGATAGCAGATGCTCTCTCTTGTGCAGCATCATTAGTGTTAGCTTTGTTTTCCAGAGCAGTGGTGGCCCACACAGTGCCATGGGAAAAGGCTTTCATTAGCCTTTGATGCACAGAGGTCGACCCCTATTAGGTCAGTTTGGTTTATCTGCTTGCTCTTACACAGGAACCACGCTCCCATCCTGAAAGATTAATAGGGGGACCATTGCCAAACTCAGAGGAAATGTACAGCTGTTGTGGAGGTCAATAAATTTCATTCGCCCCTTTTTCTGGCCTGTGGAGTTTGCCCAAAGGGTGTTTAAGTGCTTCTCTGCAGTGTTTAAATCTATATCTCAGTGACCTTTAACTCTAATTCTATAAATGTGCAACAATTAGTTATAGTGGCAACTTGTTATGCAATTCCTTTATACGGTTACACACCATAGACTACGTAAGTCCACAATACTCTGATGTTAATTTATGTTTACGAAATTCACATGGTGCAATAATGAGAGGTCATCTTTTCCTCTAAGCAAAGGGAAGATTTGTTTTTTCTGTTTCATAACTGCTGAATGGGAGATGAGCTGGATGAAGACTTGTGTGCATGTGTGTCGCTACGTGAATAGTGGGTAATAGATGCTGAGTGAGGATATAAAGCCACTAAGTGATGTTATGTTTCTTTGCTCCACAATTGACAATAGTGACCTGCTGGTAAAGGCATTTAGAAAGTTATAGCTAGCGTTGCAGGTCACAGGTCACAATGCAGTTTGTAGCTGTTTATGGTCATGAGTCTAATGGCATAATTACTCACTGACACGCTGAATAATAATGCAGGTCATAGTGTAGTGCAGTGCTTAACTGACAGGCAGCCTGTGTCAGACCGCAGAGTCACATTTCAAGGTGATTTTATTTTAAATCAGCTCACACTCTTGTTCAGGCTGTTCACTCTTGTTTGTAGCGGTAAATGTTTGTGTTGTAGTTTTGCTTTGGCAATAAAAACAGATTTAGAATTGGATAAACCACCTGCAGAGGTTACTGATGCGAGGCAGGCACAGCCAGCTTTGCAAAATGAGATGTAAATGAGATAATTTGCCTAAATGTGCCACAGATTTCTGCAAAAATTCAAATAGTTTTAACCCTCTACATCAAAAATTCCTTTCTTAAAATAAGTAGTTTCTAGGTTGGAAAATGATCTTTTTCCACACTGCTATACATATATATTCTGTATCACCTCATTCAAACTCTTCACTGAAGCTTTCTGATTTTTTTCTCCTAGTGAAATATTAAAGACTATTTTTTATGTCTGCACCTTTTGATCGGATGGAAGTATTCAAGATGTGGTGTACATCATTTTATGGACATTTTTTAAAATTCAGCCAGATGTACAGTATTAGGGGGAAAAAAGTCCAGTGGGTTTTGATACAGTGTTTGCCAACACAGCATGAGTTTAATGACTGTTAATGATTAGTCACTGGGGTTCAAGAAGTCTGAAAGGAAGGAAAGGAATTCAATAATCTTCAACACTGTGGAACATGATCATAGTAATTTAGAGTATATGTAAAACATTTTAAAAAAACATGAAAATAAAAAAAGCAATTGCACCAAGCTGCTGTGTTACACTGATACAGACAGTACTCTATAGTCGTTTGGATGAAGTTCTTTTTCCCTTTACTTCCTCTGTGTTAAAATTAGTTGTCTGTAAGTGTTATATTGGCTTGTCCTTTGGCCATCTTATTCTTTTTGATCCTCTTTCCTTTGGTCATCATCAAAAGGACACCCTCCGCCTTCTGACCTTTCTTATCCTCTGCATCCTGCTCAGTTAAATTTAAAATAAAATACTCTCTTTGAAGGCTCCTGGACACATCTGCTGCCTTTATTAAGGTGGAAAGCCTACAACATGGTGTGCAGAAAACTGAGTCAATGGCAAACAATCCAGCAACTCATTTGTACAACGATGACCTGTGTAAATCATGGGCAAGAAAAAAGGCCTTCTGTTAGCATGTTATAGAAAGAATGAATGATTACGCTGCATTTAGAAGTGACACTCAAGTACTTATCTAACAACAGAGAGCACAGTAGCTTATATTCTTAGATTGTTGACCATTTGGAAGGTCTGCAAGGGTCACAGATAAAGCAAAGACACAACAGTTTTTTCTTAAGAGCTGCATGGTATAAACATATGATCAAATGCCAACTGACAGAGAAGAAAGGATATGGGCTATCATGTGTTCAAGATGATGAATGAGCTGCTGATGATGGATCTCCTGCTCAGGCCACTGATGGCCCTCTGTAACACCTCAGTGCTTCACGTCAAGAGCAAATGAACAAGACTCACAGCATGAACAAAAATAACAAAACAATTCCTCCAACCGCTCTTTTCCGTCTCCTCAGGCTAATTTTGGCTGCAAACAGAGATGAGTTCTACAACAGGCCATCCAAAGCTGCAGACTTCTGGGGCACTAACAGTGAGATCCTCAGCGGTAAGTCACATTTGAGTCCACCTCACGACCACAAGTTAATAGTGAAGCAAAGAGCACTGAATGAATAACTTCTTTCTTTGTCCTAACAAGAAATAATGAGTAAACATAAAGCAAGTTAGACCTGTTAGTTGTGTTTTGAAATGTAGGCCTTTGCCTCTGTTTACCTTTAATTAACCAGTTAAGTCTCATTATAGTTGGAAGGCACTTTTGCAAGGGAGAACTGGCCAAACAGTAAAAATTTGCAAATAACACAATACAAAATCAAGCAGCAGACAACATGTTTAATTGATGTAGAAGGATGTGTTAAATCTAGACAATTGGAACCTGTGTTAGACGTTAAAACTTTCTCTTTTAGCTCTGTGTGACTTTGTGAAAAAGCAGCAGTTATGGAGTTTTTAGTAGCATCCATATACAGTTTTATTCGAGGCTAAATGCCTTTCAATAATCAAGAAAAAATCTGTCTCCTTCACCTCAGAATCCAATACTCCTCTGCTCCGTCACAGGACATATCCCCCCGTGGTAAACTATATTTAATTGACTGATGTCCAATAGACATTATAGCCAAGCAGAGGAAATCAATCATCCTTTCTTTCTGCTGAAGGAGGAAACGCAGAGATAGCCTCGTTGTTCATCAGTCTCCTCTCCCCTCTGTAATAGAGGGGTCAGGACTCCAGTAGTGGGCCCTTAATTGATGGCTGCTTTTATGCGATGTGACAGGAATAAATGGCTCTGCCTTATCTGTGGGGCTGTGGGGGGGCAGAGGCAAGGCCCTGGAGGAGACATAGCATGACGAGAAGGGAAGTAAGCTATAGCTCCCAGTGGGATCGGACTAGCTTTCCACCCCCAGAGGAATAAGAGCGTTTGGCTGCCTTGGTCACTGTCAGTGTAAGTGGACCTGTCTTTATTGATCACCACGAAGGGCAGTAGACTTTACTGGGCCCCACCTTTTCTGTGTCAGACGAGGAAGAGGAATGTGGAAAGAAAACAACTGATTTATTGATGGATTGATTTAACTTCATAACCGTCAAAACTGTACATAATTGTACTCCAATCAATATATTAAAGGATATATTCCTCATACACTTGCTCTACTGCTTTAGTGACAGTTACAGTCCAGGAAGATTGTATCATTTGCTAAGCTCTGTATTTCATCAGATCTACTTCAAGTTCAGTGTGTTTTCTTACTGCCTTTTATATGTGGAGGAAGGGCATTTTGCTGCTCGCCCCACTGAGTTCTTAGCAGTGAAGTAGAAAATGGAGAATAAGATAACCTATGAGATTAAGGTCAATTTTCAGTTAAAGCTTTAACAGTTTTCTAGAAAGTTTCCTGCAAGAATTATGTAATTTGCCACTCATTGTTGGAGAAATAGGACTTTTTACAAAACATATGATAATTATTAATTATTGGTTTATTATTGGAAAACTTATTTTTCGTGTGTTTACTTGTATGCTTGCCTGTTGACAAGTTTCATATTTTTGTATGTACAGCTCAATGACTAAAAATGCTTCCAGTTCTTTATAGTTAACAAATCAGAAATCTACCAACTGTACACTATCTTGGTTTCCCTATAATAACTACCAAATTACCCGGTTCTTTCCAGGAAACATCATGAAAATTACTCTTTGTACTTCTTAGGGTAGACTGACCTATCGGTACACAGTTAATGTTAGCATTAACAGCTGTTTACTTTCCAGTCTAGAAGAGTTCAGCATCAAACTTTATTCCTTTATTCGCCAAGAGCTGTCTCCAGTGGTGGAAAGTAACGCCAATGTTAACTCTTTGTCTCTGTGGCGTTTTCTGCTAACCAGCTAGCCCCGACCCATCCTGTCACTTTCTGATAGTGACTCACTGTAGCCTCCGATATGCCCTGAGGGCATAGCACTACTCGGAGGGCGTATTATAACCTCTGGTAAACGCAGCAATGGCTGAAGCTCAACAATCGCCACCACCCACTCCCAGGAAGAAACCACGTTCAGTGGTAGAGGAAACTTACAAATAGCTGCTTTAAACCAATCAGGGAAATCTGCAAAAACATGGAAAATTACATTACTAAAGCGATACTGCCAGAGTGTTGCATTTTCTCAGAAGAGTAAAGGAAACATTTATTAATCCCACACAGTGAAGTTCAGGTCTTCTTCATTTGATATATTGTGACAGTTATTTTCATCAATATAACGGCTTGCTGAATGGCTACTAACAGTGTACAATGTGTGTTACCTCAAGATGAAGTCTGCGCTTGATAAACATTCTGCTACTTTTGTTGTTAAACAGGCCTGGACCTGGAGTATGGTAAGGAAGGAGGATCATGGCTGGGGATCAGCAAGAGGGGCAAGCTGGCTGCAATCACCAACTACATGGAAGGACGTCCCAACCCTGATGCACAAGGAAGAGGTGAGGCAGCCATGACACGAATCACAACTATAGTCACTGCTAAGAAGCCTACTGTTAACTCATACATCTCAAGTGTCCTCAGTCTCTTACACTTCAGTTCTATGCTTTAACTGCTTCTAATACATTAGGTCTACTCATGCAATTTCTTTAAACATCATCTAAAAGCAATATTGCATTTTGTGCTACACCTTGAAGGGTCTCATGACATTGTTTTTGCCGCAAGTTTCATACATCTGTCTTGTATTTATTATTAACAATGAGGCAGGTTTATCGAGTGCATAATTTAAGAACCATTCCGTCTTGCTGTTGGCGTTCTGCAGGATTTCTAGTGTCTAACTATCTTATGGACAAAGATCTGGACAGTTACTCCTACCTGAAGAAAGTGTCTACAGAAGGCCACCTGTACAACGGCTTCAACCTCATCACAGCGGAGTTCAAGTGAGTGAAAGGTCTGGTGAAATCTATTTGACTGTCTGGTCCGTCCACAGAGAAAGCTGATATGTTAACATTGTGAGAATCGTTGCACCAAGTTTTGGTTGTAAAAACTGACACTTGTCTTCCAGTAAGCAGCCATACCTTCAACGTGACACATTTCACAAGCAATCTGAAATTTATTCCAGAGACTTAGGAAAAATAGGTAATATGTCTACCTAAGTTCTTTATTGTACTGTGTGGGTGTCACCAGGTGACTTCTGATGGTTGACACACCAGAGACATTGGCAGATTCCTGCACACTATAGGATTTTAACTCAAAGAGTTTTAAACTTGTGGAGAGTAGGTTGTAACTCTGTTCCTCTGGCCTTGTCTTACCTTGGAATGAAACCACAAAGGCAGCGTGTTCATCTCTGGAGTGCAAAGCAGACAGAGCCGAAAAGAAATCTCAGATGTTGGGCTGTGAAAGAGCCAGCATTAAAGTTCTAAAGAAACACCTGTTCATGTTTCAGGGTTTCAGACAAAGAAATCTAGACAGCATTAAAAATAATGAGTTCTTTTTTCTTTTCTTTTTTTTCCTTTGTCAGCCTCACCGGCCTAATTTGACTAAATTTGGTGACCTGGTAAAAAAAGAGAAAAATCAAAGTGGGATCAGTGCATTCTGAGATAGCTGTCATGGTGGAGACCCCTGCAGACAACTGGCATGGAAACAGGTCTCAGTTTCTGCCAGGGAGAGGTTGGCGGTTCAGCTCCAGCACATATCCCTGCTGGGGGAGACAAAAAATCAGGGTTTACACAGTGGAGTTTGGTGTCATGATCTGTGTATTCTGTTAACATGGCCTCAAGCAGGATCTCCTCTCAAAAGGGATTTATTTATGCTTGTACATCCCTTCTCCTACAGGTTTAGCACTGCTGAGGTTACAAAGATACACTGGCTTTATATAACCACTATAAATAAAGGAATTTCTGTCTGTATTTCAATTTTCTCAACAACCACTCACCTGATCGACTTGAAACTTCGCAGGCGTATTGCTCAGGACCTAAGGAAGTGCAGTGCTGAATTTGAAGTTGTTTGGATGATGCTCTCAAGAAAGCTGCAAGCTGAATTAACACAGGCCAAGCAATCAGCCCCTACCAACAGGCACTGCTCTAGTTATTTTTAAAAACTATGATGGTAGCTAATCATTGCTGCCTACCTCCAGTATGATGGTTATGATGTAATTTATTGAAACAATGTGTCCTTGATTTCAGACAGAGGTTTTGTTTCTAGCTGTTGACATAGCTCCAAGTAATGAGTTGGTTGAAAACTTCATCTGCAGTTGACTTTTCAATATTTCCAGCTGACTTGTTATAAAAATGATTAACCTGTAAAAAGGTCTTAAACAAGGACTTAATGACTAGGTACAAGAAATCATTCAAAAAGACTTATTTAGCTAAAGCATCGATGATACAAGCTGAGGCACTGTTCAGCATTGTTCTTGTATTGCAGCATAGAGCCAGTTTGTCCTACTGTAAGTATGAAAAGGAAATGGTTCAGATCAGACTGATATTTTATTCTAATGTGACACTGTTTGACAATGTATCTTAGACATTTGGAAAAGCACGACTGAGATTAGATTTATGTTTATGCTTTTCCAATGTTATGTTTTCACTTTAAATGTAAAAGAAAAGCCTTTTACTCTGAGGATTAACCAGTGTGTTCGGCAAACATAAAGCTATCTAAGGTAAAATGTTTGGCTGCGGTTGCTGAAGGAAAAAAACTTCCCCAAATCCAGTAAAAAGCAACACAGTGTCATTAATATTATCCCTAACTCTGATACAGAAGTAGTGGCATCCATAACATAACCCCACAAAGTACTGTAATATAAAATGGTCCTTGGCTTTTGTTTTTGAAAGTCTAAAAGAGACACCACCCTCCAAAATCTTTACATGCGCAGTATTGCTCTTAGTAGTTCTCTATGCACATGCACACACCAAAGCTGGTTAGGCCTGCTGTGCAGAGCTATGCTTGCTAAGCCATAATTGGACAGTTGCTGTTTGATGAAGGAATTTAAGGAAAGTCCCAAGTTTGTAGTCTCTGCACAAAATAGCTAGTTGCAGCTTCAATCCAGAAGTATCATTTTTATTTCAGCCTTTGGAAGCCCTTTGAATTCTTCTTTCACATTGGACTGAACAGATAACAGCAGCTAGATGGCTAAGCTGTCACTTTTTTTTAACTAATAAATAACAACAACTTCCTCAGTTGATTTCTTGCATTAAGACAATTATTTTCTGTATTACAAGTTTCCTGAAATTTTATATACAGTGTATATGCAAATGAGGTATATGGGTATCTCTTTTTATTGCTCCATAAATCTGTAAATACTCCAGAACCATAAAAAATCAATTTATACCATGTTTTTAGGAATAAAATGTTGTATAAATGAGGCTATTAATAATATATAAATAACCCTGTGTAAAAACCTTGAGAATATAGATTATTATAGGAATAAAACTGGAAAGTTGGTTGGTTTATGTAAGTGCAACTGAAGCAGAGATTTCTGGCTCAGACTATGAGAAAAAAAGCTAGTTTGAGAAAACAGCCTGTGTATTGTAAAATGTCAAGATTTCACAATTTTCACTTTCACAACTTGTTACTGATACAAAGGGTGTGACCAGTTTGGATCCAATAACATTGTGCAGGAGAGTGAGAGCTTTACAATAATACTTTACAATGATAACGATACAGACTGAAACATGTTATGGATGCAAAATAGCCCAAAATCTCAAAATTGACCAGTGTATGAAATAAACAATGTTTTTATCTGTCGTGTTTCACCTTAATGAGAGAATAAGGTGCCACCCCACGCTCATGAGACACCAACAAAGTGAAAGACGCCCTGTGTTTTTTGTTGCGATGATGATAACTGTTTATGATTTCCCCTCAACTACCCATCTGAGAGCCACGTCCACTGCAGATAGAGATAACACAGTAATAGAAAGCCAGCCTACATCTATTGAATAAACTTCGTCATTACAAGCCCATTCATTTACACTGTGGTGTGCCCAGCAGGTTAGAGGAAATAAGGCGTCTAGTTTCTTTCCAGATCAATAACTACATCTGGTGGATAGAGGATATCTCATTCATCTGTAAGTAGAGACGTGATTTATGATGTGGTGCTGGTGTGAGACGATATGTATCATCATTTTTTTAGCATAACCTGTCTTCACTCATTTTGTAGAGAGCCTGTGATTACCCTCATTGAGATGCTTATGAGAGAAAGGGTGTACACTTAATACACACCCCAGACGCATTAACAGATTTCACTCAGGCCAGGATTTCTGGGTTGCCTGTCTTTTAATTGTGATACTTGTTAATCTAGTATTGCCTTGATTAGCAGTCCACAACCATGTTGAGTGGTGTGCAAGTGATTTGGTCAGTGGCAGCCATGCATTTCCAAAACATCACGCTGAGCCTTCCCCCAGTGGAGCTAATACCATATATATTTAAATTTTGATCTCAGATATTCTCAGCTTGATGCTCTCATGGCTCCATATCCAACATTTCATCTGACTTTTCTATAGCGTTGGTTTTTGATCCCACTTTATGTCACTCTAGCTTTAAAGTCAGTGCCCAGAGATTATCCATTTTAATGAATATTTCCTCTGATGTTGCTTGCAAAGAAATGCTACCCTTAATGCATTTTCAGTCAAGCAGAGTGTGGCTATTTTATAAAAACAACTTAAGAAAGTGGTTCAATCTTATGGCCTCAAACCATGTGTTGTAATTCTTGGCAGAAACTTGTTGGAGCTGAAAAAGAAAAACAGTGGCGCAGCAGATACGCACATTCCACAGTATCGGGGTGGATGAACTCCGAACATTTTAAAAAGGAACTATTACTGTTAGAAATAGTATTTTTTCCAGGTGCTTGTAAGGTTACTTATGAGAAAACACATTCAGTTTCTGTGGAATAAAACATGATTTTCTACTGAATAGAATTGTCAGTAGATGCTCACAGTAAATAGCCTCAAATATAGCCTTCATTATTCATTGAGTGAATCCAGATGTCCAAAAGTCGCCACAAAAAATTAAAATAATGTTGATTCTGGCTCTGTAGTTTTTAACATGGGGTCATAGGTTTTTATCAGACAGGAGATCTGAATCCCACTACATTTTTCCCTTCATTTATCCTGCTATGAAAGGCTGTCTGATCTTATGCAGGCTAATTTTGCAAGACTCTAGGTCAGGTGAGATAAGATTTCAGTATAAAGTTATAAAAGAACATTAGTCTTCTATTTATCAAGTCGGAGGTCACCTTTTTGGCCACATAAAGTAGCTGATGTTGAAATGGTATGTCAGTATTATTTATAATGATGAAATCATTTTACCATATATCTCCACATAATGAGACAGGAGTGTACAGCCATGCTAGTAGTTGGGCTTTATGTGAACATGCTCACCGTGACAATGCTAACATGCTGATGTTAAGTACAGTATGTTCAGCATTGTAGTTTAGCATGTTAGCATGCTAATATTAGCTGATAAGGACTAAACAAAAAGTTCAGCTGAGGCTGATGGGAATGTCATTAGGTTTTCAAGTATTTAATCATCATCCACAGCATTGGGGAAATTGAAATTTTGACCTCATAATGGTGTTATATGAAACCTCAGTGGATCACTAAGGTTATTACAGTTCAGCCTATGGGTAATGTTAATCTGTGCCAAATTTCATGGTAATCTATCCAATAGTTTTTGAGATATTTCGGTCTGGATCACACAGTGGACCAACTCACAGACCAACATTAGCATCCGTGGAGGCAGTTTTCCTGCTGGCATGGAGAAAAATGATTAAAAACGGACAAGTCAAGTCTGTTTTTTTCATTCCATGCTTTTAGTGTCTGCATCTGTGGGTGTACATGCACAGATGTGTGTGATTGGATATGAGAGTACATGTTGTCATTACCCAGGAGCCCCTACCAACATGCCAATCTCCATTCTGTGCTGATAATGTTGAAAGCTCGTCCAACCATCTCTAGGCAACTACACCACAGCTGGCGATGGGGAAACTGCTCCGCAGCCTCAGTACAGAGGACTCTTCATTAGAACATCTCCCAGCCAGCATACTGATTACGTCTCTGACAGACATCTGAAAAAGCCTGTTTTTCGACTCTTCCCTCCTCGTTCTCTCTCTGTCCATTTGCCGTGACCTCCTGCTGTTCCTTCATCTCAGCCCAAATCAAGCCACAGCACACCTGATAGGACTCTCAATACTGTAGCCAGTTTCAGAAGGCAGAAATAGAGCTATCTCTCCACAAATCCTCCACCTGCTACACCATGGTCAATTTTGTGCACATTACAGGAAAAGCGTATATATGTACGTGGGTAGACACCAGGTCTTTTGGGTATTGTTGTGTTCAGGTCACAGTGCCTGGTCACAGTATCAAAATAGTCTTTCAGACATTGTTTGCCCACGGCCGAACTGACAACAGGTAGGGGCTTTACAGACACTCACATTTCCTTTCAGGTTACAGTGCCACCTGGTTCCCATTGAGCAGCTACTGTGTACATGCGAGTATGAGGGGTGACTTCTATCAGCCAAGTCAACACTGGCTAGTACTGCTGTGTTCATAGTAACCATAGGAACACAGAAAAAGTAGTTGTTTATTCAGACTGTTCAGCTGGGTTTGTGGACGACTTGGCAACAATATTAAGGTCTTTGATTTGTTGTTGTCAGAGGGATAGTGTAATGTCAACCTACAGCTTTCAGGATTCTCTCGCAGCTGCTTGGACACATATTGTCCGGCCTTTAGAAATCACTCTGCCCCAGGAAATTTACACAAGACACAGAAGCTCTTGCGCAAACAGTTAAGAATGACCTCTGCACAGGGGCAGGGGGTTTTAGGCAAGCATGTTTATCTCTCGTCATCTGAAGGGTATGAAGGTGAGAGTGTGTGTGAAGTTTGCTCATGTCAGTCTGTGTCATCATATTATTCCCCTTAGTCCTTGGTAGTTTGCAGAGGTTAAAAAGAAATGATAATGTCCCAGAGGAAAGCATGGAACGAATTATGAAAGATGCACACAATAATAAACTGACAAATCAGAGGAGATCAGATGATTTTAAATGAATGTGAACAATCTGAAATGCAAGCATATTAACCATCACGTCACAGCTTCTCTACATCATTCTGTCTATGAGTTCAGTTGACCTAGCAGATACTGATCCTCACTGCTTCTGTTAACATTTGGTGCTGGAAAAGAAGGACAATCGTGTCATTGTCTGAGCCACAGTGAGGTCCAGCTTTGATAATCAAATAAATAAAAGACACTAGAATCTTTGTTTATAAAACGTGGTCCATATTTCTTGTGCATCATAATTCAAACCAAATACATACGATATATATAAACATCACCAGGGCTGCAATTGAGGATTATTTTCACTATTGGTTAATCTACCTAATATTTTCCCAATTAATCAAGCAATTGTTTGGTCTATAAAACACTAGAAAATGGTAAAAATTAAATTCCAATCATAATCATTTCAGACCAATGAGATGTCGTCAAATGGCTGTCCAACCAACAGTTTAAACCCCAAAGATAATCTATGTATAGTGACATAAAGCAGAGAAAAGCAGCAAATCTTTACTCTGCTAAGAAATGTGGTAAAGCTGTTAGGTGGTTAACATTCTTTCGATCAGCAACTTGATTAATTGACTACTTGTTTTAGCCGTGAACATCACATATAAAATCTTTGTAAATGGGTTGTATGGCAAACGTTTTCTACTTGTGGTGATAAATGGTAAGGACCAGCGGCGTAGCTCCCTTGCCTAATTTGTATTTTCGCTTTTACAACTATCCAATAAATTTTGTTGCAGAGCAACAGGCCCAGCAGCATATTCTGTTCCTGTCTTGCCAGCTCTTGACTGGGAAACTTTCCAAGTTAGATGTTGAAGCAGTGTTGCACCACATTTCAGATTGACTGATGCGACTGGTATGGCTGTCATAAAATTGACATCAAAAAATTCATTCCCCTACTGGTTCAAAGGATTTGGTCATAATTTATTATTCACTCTCCTGTACCAAAGCCGTCACAGATGCCCTTGATGTCAGACTGATTTTTCAGGCTGAATAAATTCCCTCTAACTGAGGACTTTGCAAAGAGATCTAACACCGTAACTAAATGGTTTTGTGGTAGTCAAAGGTGTTTGCATCGCTAATTTATATTTTGATGCCTTAATGTTACCCAGTTGTTCCTTTAGGATAAGATTTAAATGCTGTAAATTACTATGGTGTTTGGTATTTTCCCATTTGAATTGCACGTACAAGTGAAACAGCCTTCTTAATTCCTTTTTTCCGGGACCGCAAAGAAAATTAGTCATTAAAGAATACTGCATGGTGCACTGTTGATATTCTCCATCACCCTGAGCACCCATTTTACATTATTCCCTCAGAAGGGCTCCTTTGAACATCATCTTTGCTGTGTTTGCATTTATTTCAACAGTGTAGACACATTATGACTCTTACCACTGCCTTCATAATTAGACATAAACAAGTTTAATCATCACTAAATGCAATCCCTAATTTTTCTATCTTACTGTGTCCCATGTAGAGCCAAACAAGACATTGTGTGTTACTATGGAAACAGAGGCAGCCCTGAGCCCATCCGTCTAAAACCAGGTCTGTGTTTTTAACATGGTTGCTGTAGAAACCGTTCATTTCACATTAACCTCTCCTCTCTGCCCATGGCCCGTTCATATGAGCCTGACATTTCCATGTTGATGTTGCAAGGTCACTAACAGAGCTCACTAGTGTATGTATTTGTCTGCATTTTTCATGTGCTCCTCAGCAGGAATCTATGGCTTGAGTAATTCTCTGCTGGACACTCCATGGAAGAAACTGCTGCAAGGCAAGCGCCACTTCACCAGCGTTGTCAACGACCAGTCCCTGTCCTGTGATGGACTGGTGCAAGAGCTGCTCAATGTCCTCAATAATGAAGAGCTGTGAGTGATGAACTCCCACCTACCCATTCCCTTGCTAAAGATTCACACACTGTTATAACACGTCATTTTAAGTTGTATTTATGTATAAATAATTTTAGTTTTAGAATTATTTTTTTGTTTGATTTAGGGACTTTATGATGACACGTTGAGGGTATTTACATGTACATTCACTAGTGATGTATAGTGTAGTTTGCTGACAGTGAACATGTATCAAACAGTTTTAAGGGAATACTTAATAAAGTAATTCTCTTTCATGCTGAGTGTTAGAGGAAAGGATTGATAGTACTCTCATGTATTTACGATAAATATCAAGCTACCACCAGCTTAGTTAGCTCAGTTTAGCTTAGCTTAACTGGACTTGAAAAACACCCAGCTTTGCTCTGTCTGAAGGAAATAAAAAGATCTGCTTACCAGCACCTATAAAGCTCACTAATCTACACATTATGTCTTGTTTATTTAATCTGTACAAAAACAAGTTGTGATTTTATGGGTTCTTATGTGCCTGACGATTTTTTGGCTAGGTTAGACTTTTGTATAAAATCTGTCTGATCACTGATAGTTTTGTGGCATTATGGCCTCTCCTTGAACTCTGTTGCAAAGCTGTGTTTAGTCCTGACAGCAACATAACATATCTCAACAGGAGAATGCTGAGTAAAGTGTTTTTCATAACTGATAGGAATGATGGCCAGAACTGTAGCCCAGGCTATAGAAAGGAATTCTCTCTTGTGCAACTAAAAGTGCAGAATTTGAAATATCAAACATCAAATTTTTGACGAGAGAGTATAAAGTGGACTTGACCTAAACATTAATAGGTAAACCCAGCATGTCTTGCCACCCCAGTGAAACGTCTAGACAAAGTCTGTTGGCTAATTGAATCCGTAATCCTCTGCAAAGCAGTACAATGATACTGGGAGCTGGTCGAGCGCAGACAATGGAGAGTGATCAAATCTGAAAAAGGGGCTCGTTGCATACCAAAAAAACTGAACTGTGGACCGGCTTAAAATGAACTGATATTTACTTAAGCATTTTCTGCAAGTTGACAAGCAAGCAACGAATTTTGTGTCTACCTCATCAAGTTCGCTTGTGAACTCGCTGTTGTGTATATATATATTTTTTATTTATCCAGACTCGACAATGATGCGGCTTATTTTTGGCAGGAAATATTTTCAGTGAGATGTGAGTTAAGAGAAAGTTTCCAAACAACTGTGTTCTTTTAGGTTTGAGACACAGGGACTGAAATAAATGTGCAGTACATCTGTATCAATGCACATTATGGATCGCTCATGAATGGAATGTGTTGACTTAAATATGCTGCATGCACAGTATGGAAGAGAATGGGCAACTGACTCTTCCTAAAGAGGTGTATTGTGTGTTTGTTTAACAGGAACGCACCTGATCCAGCTCAGGAGAGCCAGGGTGATGGTTACAGTAAGCCCATGATCCAGGCTCTGTCAGCGGTGTGTGTTCGCTCACCTCATTATGGCACAAGGTCAGTGTCTTCCACCCACACAAAAATCTCTATCTGTTATCTCCCCCTGTTTCTCTCCACCTGAGCTAACTGACAGGACTGTGTTAGACTGCAGGATCATAGACAGCAGAGAACTGTTGGTACATAAAAATCCCCAGTGTAATCAATCCTCCACAGCGAGGAAATGAAAGGGGATTGTCTGCACTGTGATGCCACGGTGGATTAGTGGATACAGAGACTGTCCTGTAGCCAAAAGGTCAGAGGGTCAGTCTTTGTCAGAGCCATCAAAGTGTCATTTTGCAGGGCACTGTCTGCTCCTGGCTGCTCATTCTTGATAAGGGTGTTTGGCTAAATACCTCAAATGTGAAAATTTGACTGTTAAATGATCCTTCAGTAGTTGTCCTCCTTTGTTAATCCTCCCACATCCCTGTGTTCTTCGATTTATTTTTCAAGCATTTTCAGTCATTAATGTTAGACTGTGTTTGTTTGCTTGTATCCCCTTGTGCCCTTGCCCATTTAGGACCAATACAATAATCTTGATAGACGCAGAAGGGAACGTGACCTTCACAGAGCGCACCATGCTCAACTGTGACACAAGCAAATGGAGCACCAGTTCTTTCCAGTTCAAGCTGCAGGGGTGAGGGACATGATGGAAGAAACCCACTTTGTGCCTTTCTGCATCACCTTTCCTTCTGTCACCCCGAGTCCCCCGCCTCCAGCTGCACTTCACCATAGCAGCTATGTGAACATGAAGAATCATCTGCACTTTTTCTTCAGCTAGTCAGCACTAGCTGCCTCATTAACTTCGGTGATATGTATTTCTTATTCTCGATTTAAGTTAAAATGCATCTTTTGAAACTACTGTACTAATTTAAAACATTGCCAAAGAACATATAATTTTGTAGAGGAAAATACATCACAAAACAGCAGTGTTGGGTTGCTTGAAAAAGTCTAATCCCTTACAGATTGCAGGTAACCTGCTTTGAACTGCGATCAGTACTGTTGTTCACAAGATTATTTTAATTTATTCTTCTTGTTGGTGTCAGATTTTTACCTTTAAATCCATGATATTGAGTGAATATACACTTTATGCACATTTTCCAAAATGCAATTTGAAATCACATTCTTCAGCTATAACAAATGAAAGAACAAACATATTTTAATGTAAAAATGTTGCATATTATTTTCCATTTTACACACTGAGAATTCATTGGGTCACCAATATTTTTCTAGAGAATGTGTAATCTGATGTAAGATCACAGCAACTGTCAAATATTACTGTCACAGGTAATTTGTCATTCCCCATCCCTGCACAACTGTAGTCTCAGTGTTAGTCACAGCAGCCATTTCAGTATTGAATGCAAATAGTTTCAGGCACTGGATCTCTGACTGCTTCCATGGTAGAATAATGCATTTCAAAGCTGCTTGACAATAAAAACAATTTATCCAAACACTCACTTTTGCCTTACTATATAATGATTGTTGACAATACACAAACACACTTTGAGGAACCCAGTTTTTTTAATAACCAGACATATTCAAGCGCCTGTCAGGTGCCAGAACAGCCAGCTCTTCCTTTTACTGGAGTGGGGTCCAAAAATACTGTCACTTTATGAAGCTTTTAAAGTGCTATGTTGCCATCCAAGTCTGCATAAGGTATAATAGCCCACATCAGACTTTATTCTCTACAAAAAAATGTACTGATCTTTTTCACTTATTTTGGCATATCATAGTAGGAGATGAAAGTGCAAATAAAATACCTTCGAGCCACTTCAGTTTGTGGATTCTTGTTGATGTTCTTTATAACACCTGTACTTTTTCCTACTTTCATAAGTATAGATGTTTGCTGAGAAAATGATCTGTGGAAAAAACAAATATGGAAAATATCACCACATTAATTTTAATCTAAAGAGATTTAAAATTGCAGCTCTTGCACTAAATTAGAGCTACATGTTATGTTAATCAGACACATGATTTATGTTTAAAATCTCCCCAGTTACCTAACTTTTACCCTAATTATCCTAACGTTATGCATTAGAAAATAAATCAAGGAAGTAGGAGGACGAAACCACCTCCACTATCCCTGCTCTTTTAGAGGAAAGAACTGAAGTGAAGATGCTGTGCATTATTTCAGACTTACTACTGTTAGTCAGTAGTGACCCCAACTGGCAGGTTGAAATATTGTGATTCACTAGATGCTCATGTAGTCTTTAATCGAGACATCAGGAAAGGATGATGTGTCATATATTTAGTACAGTTAAGTGACACTTTAAACTTTAGTCTGATTAAAAGCAGGGAGCCGGACTCTTTACTTTCATGGACACTGATGGTAAGGGAACAAAAGAAAACCATAAAACAGGGTGTGTTCTTATTACACTCAGATGAATATTTTTTAACGATGCAGCATCTACAGATCTGGCTGCCAAAGAAAATTAGTTCATGCATATGATAGAGTGAGAATTGTATTTTTAGTATAAGAAGAAAACAGTGAACAAACACGAGATGTGTTTGCAACGTAAATAAACCTTAAAAAACACACCATCAGTTAATCTGTTATATGTCGTGTTTTTGAAAGTTTTCTTTCGTTTAAAATATTAAGATCAAAGATTTAAAAGATAGTAGTCGGTCAGATTTTTTTAAAGGTAGTCAACTAAAGTTAATTCAGAATATATTATTATTATTAATATTATTATTATTATTATTTATTGAATATTCTAGCGCTTAACGTGTTGCTCATCGACCAAGATGTCAAATGCTTGATTGGTTGAATCGTACCAGTAGATGCGGTGGAGGGACGTTGTGATTGGCCTGCTGATCAATCATTCATAAAAAGCCGGTACTGGGAGGCGGGGACTGCCTTGAGTTTTCCCTGTGGTTTTCTTCAAGATGGCGGGGCTGCTAATGAGTCCTTGTGGCGGCTCGTTGAGAAATAAAATCATTTAGAAAGGTAGTTAGGCGCCTAGTAGGAGACAGCCGTGTCGTATTTATCGGTGAGTATTTATTTAACCCCCTACCTGACTGTTTTTGGCCTAGCTGACCATTTTTGTAGACGTAGACATCTGTACACCCCGATGGTTGCTCGCTAGCATATTAGCATGGACGTTAACGTTACCAGGGGCCCGCTGTGCAGCTGCAGACTGCACAGATGCGCTAAAACGAGGTCTTTCCCCATTTTATTTTACGATGACTTGGTTTGCAATTTGAACTTGGGTAAACGTTAATCATATTCCCAAGGAAAAGGATCTACACGTAACGTTTCAGTCATTTGTACAGCTACATGGTAACGTTAGTACTACTAGTACGTTAAATGTCCTGCATTAGCACGTTATTAGTCATAAAGTTGTAGTAACTAACATTTACTCTCACTGGTCCTTTTCTCTAGCTCCCAGAAGATCCCATTGGAGGATGATCAGTGCCTAGATCCCATAATAAGCTGAATGCATTGTGATTTCCAATAATTGAGACAGTGATTCTGAAAGCTGTCTACATTAATGAAAAGAACAATGTAGTCAGCTTAGCATATTCACCTCTGGTACGTGGTCTTTACAGGGATGTGCTTCTGCATGCATTCTGGGTTTAGATAAGAAGGAAGTTTCTTAACAGGTTAGATTTTACAATTATATACCAGTCTGTATGTGTAGTAGTTGTTAATACACAGGAAATGGAGATAGATGATGTTCTACCCCCTCTCCCCTTGGAGCCACCTGATGATTTTGGCCAAGATGAGGGCAGAGCACCTCCACCACCTCCCCTGCAAACGTCCAGTGACGCAGAGGTAATGGACGTTAGCTCTGGTGGTGATGGATACACATACACCCCAGGGGACGGGGAAGCCAAGGCACCGCAACCCCTCAGCAAGGGCTCAATCACTTTCTGTAGCCACCTCTCAGATGAGGCTAATCCCAACCCACCGTGCCCTAGAACAGCACGCCACGCTCCCCCGGTCACCAAGTTTCTACCAGACCTCAAGCTGCTCAGAGACGTTAAGATCAGCGTAAGTTTCACTGAAAGCAGCAATAGTAAAGACAGGAAGGTTCTGTATACAGGTGAAGGGCAAGATGGAGGAAGTGATGATGGCTTAGACGGACTGAATGGTGAGTTGCATGACTGGACTAGTGAGCAAGAAGTAGCTGAGGGTAGCTCTGGCGCAGGGAACGCAGGCAGAACATCAGAGGAGGCTGAGGTAGACGTGGAAAACAAGGTTGAGTTTGCTGTCCTGGATGAATTGGATGACTTCTACGACAACTTCCTGGATCATGATGATGGGGAGCGTGGTGGCTTTAAGTCTGAGGTCATAGTTCAGCAGGAGCAAGCAGATGACGACGCCACGCCATATCCCTATGAGGTACGTCTCGTTCATGTGTCTGCAGTATTCATTGTCATTCGCAGTTACATTCCCAATTTTTCCTTCAGTGTCAATCAGAAATATTGTACGCTTAATACAGCTCATACAGTGCAGTCCTTAGAAAAGAGGACATTATCAGCACTGCATCATTCAATACAGCCTCCCGTGTCATTTCAGTGAGACCACTGTGTTGGCACAGCAGGGTGCAGCATGAACAGTATAATTTTGATGTTTACCTCATAATGTTTTAATTTAAGGAGAAAATACTTGCTGACGAGATAACATTCTCATAACAGTTCTTCTCATAATATTGTAAAACCAACTGATGTCTAAAAAATTAGATTACTCAAATTGAGTTCCATTTTCTATCACTAACACCTGGAGCAGCCCCTCCAATCCAGTGCAGTTTTTAGTCTTAATGCAGCCCAATGGAGGCCAAGAGCTTTGGTGTATTTGTGCCAAAGACGATGTAATGTAGGTGTCAGATCGCACAACATCAAAAAGTACCCAATAGTTGTATGTAGCCATGAAGATGATTTAAGTTGCCACTACCCAAATACAACAGTTGAATGCCATTAGATTTGAGGCCTTTAAAGCATCAAATGTACATTTGGAAAACCTAAACAGCCAAAAGGTCCAAATGTTTAGTACAAAACAGCATTTTGGTGATGCATTTGATGCTTGATTTTTCCTTGAAGTTTCAATCAAGAATCAAAGGGCCAGTTGAAAAAGAAAATCAAAATGCCAGAAAAATGACGATTGTAATGATTTCGTGATTTCACATTACTTGAGATTACTTGAGACCTTTTCTGTAACAGTTAAGACAGGATCAAATGTTCCATAAGGCAGCCTAATTTTAAATAAATGTTTTTGTTTATTTATGGTTTTATTACTGAAATGAGAAGTGAGATGCTGGAAGAGGTTAGTGCAATTTTTAATTTCTCCCTTTAAATTCTGGGTTTCCTTTTGATACAAGAGTAATCAATGGTAATTGAAAAAAATGAAGGGATTAAAACTGCTAAATGTATGATTTTAATTTGTAGTAGGTGTTTGTATAAGTTATCTATTTCTGAATTCAGGAGTATTTCACTTTTATGCCCCAAAGTGGAACAGATTATTTTTGCTGTGGTTGAGATGTGGTTTTGGTTCCACCAGCTATTCAGTTTATGCATCACATCGGTTAAAATGAAGCATTCAAAACTCCCATAAACTGGTGACCCATCCTTCTCTCCCAGCCTTAACCATTGACTCTTCCAGGAGGAGTTTGACAATGACGTCGATGCCCTGCTGGAGGAAGGCATGCCGGTCCCAAAAAAGATGCGCCCTGCAGAGGACAAATATGGCGGGGACAGTGATCATCAGTCGGATGGTGAAGGAGGTGTTCAGCCTATGATGACCAAAATTAAGACTGTCCTGAAGAGTGAGTGGTGGATCTGTCTGTTTTTAGGGTTGGGCACTATCAAGGAGCGTGCAGTTGAATGTGGTTTCAGTAGTGTGGGGCACAATACGCTATATTCTAAACGGTATCTACTACATGTGTTACATCCGTTACATAAATGTATTTTGAATTAAATTGATATACCAATAGGATAATATTGTGTCTTTAGTCTTGTGTTGCACAGTTTTGTGCATTGCCAATATAGATTACAACACAGGGTTTCCCCAAGGAAATCGATTAGCAAGGGTGATAGGATCTGCACAACCAAAGTGGATAACCAATGGCCCTAGTTTCTTTGTTGTAGAGCTCTGAAGTTGCATCACAGTTGAAAAGCACAAGCAAAAAAACTCTTATTTTATAGATGAGAGTCCAAGCTGCAGTTTTAAGTTGTGTCACTTCAAAGTATCACGCCGTGTTGTTGTTGAATAAAAGTTGTGGTGAGTTGTCACCCTATAAACTGCTGTTCTTTTGTAGTCTAATGTTGACATCCAACTATTACCTGACAAAAGTTGATGTTCAGTAACATTTTATGTTCAGCTCTAACGCTTCCTTACCTGACTTCAAACCTGACTCGAACTTTAAATTAAAACCATTTTTACCATTTATTCCAAGCCTGAGGTTAATTGTGGCCATACTTAAATATCTCTTGACTGTTTATCATGCAAGTAGGCATGCATTTTCGTATACATTTTCCATTTGCCAGGTCGGGGGCGTCCTCCCACTGAGCCTCTACCTGATGGATGGATCATGACATTCCATAACTCAGGCATTCCAGTCTACCTGCACAGAGAAACCAGAGTGGTTACCTGGTCCAGACCCTACTTCCTCGGGACTGGCAGTATTAGGGTAAGATGCAATACAAATTTCATGTCTAAATAACGAATAACGCTGATATGAACAGTGCGGGGGTTTTGATCATATCACTGGTTTGCTGCTCATCTTTGTCAGCTCTCTAATCAGAATTGTTAGTTATATATTTTGCTCCTGCTGCCAGTTTAAGTTTTTAAGTGGGCAACAGTATCAGTCTGTATTTCTTATCTGTTTAGTCCTAAGCTCTCATAGACGTCTCCCAGCTCATTCCAATATAACACCCTCATGGTGATAAATAGTTATGACTTTTAGGTTTATTTTTGTTGAAGCTAGTGTGACATTACTTACACATCTTCATCCAGTCAGGTGAAAGTTTCTATTCAATGGGTTTTGTGCTTATGTGAAAACGGGAAATGCTGTCAGTATTGGCAAGGTTTTCTGGGGTTCAAATAGGTCACTGAACAGAAAATTACCAGCACTTTTGTATTTTTTTTTCTCTCAAATTTCTTGGTAACAGACGGTTTACCCCTTTAGAAAACAGCAACTTGTAACAATAAACCTTGATCTTAGCTCTTGAAAGCCATGTAGTTGAACTGACATTAATGTTATAACACATTTTATAACAATTCTTTCCTTCTTCTTTTTTTTCTTTCACAGAAACATGACCCTCCCACCAGCAGCATCCCTTGCCTACATTACAAGAAAATGAAGGAACAGGAGGAAAGGGAACTGAACGGGGAGGTGACACCTAATGCAGAGGAGTCTCCGGTCAAGCCCAGACAGGAGACTAATGGTGAAGACAAAGCAGGCAAGTCAGAAACTGCGGCTGAGGATAATGACGGCATCTCTGCGTCCATTCTGACTGACGGTGTCCCAGATGGAGAGGGTGTCACTGACAACATCCAGCAGGGTAAAGAGCCCCAGCCTTTTGACACTGCCCAAGGAGCCTTAGGACAAGTCAAGGCCAAGGTGGAGGTGTGCAAGGACGAGTCAATAGGTAAGGCCTTTCATAGTACACTGGCAATGATATAGACTTTTGAGGGGTCATCATGTTTTTGCTGCTGTAAGAACTTGTTATCAAGCTGCCATTGAACAATGTAACTTTGTAAAACCTCACAGAACTTGAAGAGTTTCGCCTGTACCTGGAAAAATGCTTTGACTTTGAACAAGTCACTGTAAAGAAGTTTCGTACCTGGGCTGAGCGAAGGCAGTTCAACAGAGACATGAAGAGGAAGCAGGCAGAGTCAGAGAGACCTATCCTACCAGCCAACCAGAAACTCATCACACTGTCAGTCCAAGATGCACCCACTAAGAAAGGTAAGTTATGTAGACTCAATATCACACAATTAATGTTTTTTTTTTTTTTGTTGTTGTTTTTTTTTTTTATTACTAGCAACCAATGAAACCATTAAAAACAGCAATACTTTTGTCCTAACAGATATTGCCAGTGTAGCTAAACACACCATACTGTGTGCCATATTTAATCTTTGTGATGAACATGGGAAGAATGGGTTTTTTTTGTTTTTTTTGTTTTTTTGCTTTAAGCCTGTAAAATTCACAAAGGTTGATCTCTTCCTTTTTGTCTGGACTCTTTAGCGGTGTAGTTAAAGGAACTTAATAATTGTCAACTCTACTGTATCTTTTTGCAAAAGGCTAGAAATCAAAATCAAGTGTCATCAATGTGTGATTTCAGATTTTCAGACTACAGTTGTTAAAGTTGTCCTTCAAGTGTATTGTTTGTTGATGCATTTCATTTTTTTTTTTTTTTTTTTAATTTTCTCAACAGAATTTGTCATCAACCCCAATGGAAAGTCTGAAGTTTGCATCTTGCACGAATATATGCAACGTGTCCTCAAGGTTCGACCTGTTTACAATTTCTTTGAATGTGGTAAGTAAATCTACTCTACTCTGTTCATTCTGTTGTCATCTACAATCCAGTGCACATTTGCATTATCCTCCTCTATAGTATGTGCATGTTTGTCCATGTGCACACACAACTATTGCTGTTACTACTTATAGATTAAAGTCACAAGTTTGTTCTTCTGTTTCCCTCACAGAGAACCCAAGTGAACCCTTTGGAGCATCAGTCATTATAGACGGAGTAACTTACGGCACAGGAACCGCAAGCAGTAAAAAACTTGCCAAGAATAAAGCTGGTAATTTAATAGTTTCCTCTCCCCTCACAGCTACTTGTCTTTGTGGCACCTTCCAATACATATTTTTTACCAGTTACAGTAGATAACCACACTGGTAAATTTGCATGTTGTAATACGTTCTGCACTCACTGGTAATCTGGTGTAAACTGCAGCTCGAGCCACACTGGAAATCCTCATCCCTGACTTTGTGAAGCAGACCTCGGAGGAGAAGCCTGTCGAGGGCGATGAACTGGAGGTACTTTTTTACTCCTGTTTGTGATTTTATTTTCTTACCCAGAACCATTTTCAGTGACGTGGAATAGATTAAGCTTAAGCTCATCACTGAAGGCACAAAACACGAGTTTTGACAACAAGCATTGTCAAAAAATAGAACGTTTTCCCTGAAAGTTAATGCATTTTTAAAATTAGAGATAACACATCAATGGTAACATTCAGTGTGCTGTCCCACAGTATTTTAATCATATCAGTATTGAAGACTCGAGGGTGTATGAGCTGACCAACAAAGCAGGACTACTTTCGCCATATCAGATTCTTCATGAGTGCCTTAAAAGGTAAGAAAACTCCAGCAAGAAAGTGACTGTTGATGAATATTTGTGCTTGTGCTTGTCCTTTTAAGCTTTTATCTGTGATGGATTGTTATTAGTAGTGTTAGTATTAAGTCATAAATGTGTCCATCTGTATGGCAGAGTGTAAAACACAAACTAGCAGAAGCCTAAACATTTACCAAGTTTAAGCATCTGCTAAGTGTCAAAAGTGTCAGATCGAAGATATTTTTTTTTGAAAAATTTCCTTTTTTCGTTTTATTTGCAGAAACCATGGAATGGGAGACACCAGCATTAAATTTGAGGTGATCCCCGGGAAAAACCAGAAGAGTGAATATGTGATGACATGTGGGAAACATACTGTGCGTGGCTGGTGTAAGTAGACCCTAATCTTCATCTAACAGACCTGTCACATCACATTGCGAGGTTTTGAAATGCTTCTTGAATTGTACAGCATGTAAACAGTTACAATTAATACTTCAACATGGCAAATACGTAATTAGATTGAGTGTTGGAGATGGAGTGATACTGATGCTTGATATACACCTTTTGACATTTCGTAAGTCATGTCAGTTCATTTTGGTAAAGTGTATGATAGAAGCAGCAAATCATTATGATGCCCATTTTCTTTTATTTTGTACATTCACTGTCTTTTCCAACAGGCAAGAACAAGAGGGTTGGCAAACAACTAGCATCTCAAAAGATTTTGCAGATGCTTCATCCCCACGTCAAGAACTGGGGCTCACTGCTGCGCATGTACGGCAGAGAGAGCAATAAGATGGTCAAGAAGGTAAATACCCTCTTCAGCTCACTATGAAGTGTCTGTGGTCATGGAAAAGTTTGGAAAATGTTTTGAAAAGGTTTGATTTTATGTTTGTGTTCAGTTTTAAGAATCTTAAGGGATAATGGTGGTTATGATGATGGTGTGTGCTGCTTGCCAATAAAATTGTCAACTGTAAAGCCCAAAAAGCAATTAAAATATCTTTTCAACATACAAGCCTCTCACTGCAGTTACTTGTATCTTTTAGCTTTTTGTCAGTAATTGCAAGGGCATTTTACTCACAACATTGATTTGGCATGTTGCTTACACAGTGCTGTCTGCCACTCCAGAGAGCAGCCAGTGAAATGTGAATACACCAGGACATGAATTCTTCAACAACTTATCTTTTGCAGGAGAGCTCGGACAAGAGTGTGATCGAGCTCCAGCAGTACGCCAAAAAGAACAAGCCAAACCTTCATATCTTGAACAAACTACAAGAAGAAATGAGGAAACTGGCCACACAGAGGGTGAGCAGTCTTCTGTTGTGCACAGAGCAGAAGATACAAAAAAGTCTGTAATTCTAGCTGCTGTGAAACATTTATCCACTATCCAACTATCAGTTTTTGTCAGTGTAGGACTTCTGGTATTAAGTTGAGGGTTGTCTGTTTTTGACATGTATTCATTCTTTCTTCCTTCACCACACACCTGAGGGGTTTACTTTATGTACATTGGAAATTCTGTCACCAGAGAGCTCATTGAAGGAAAGACGGGCTGGTAGTTTTAAAACAAATGGAGCACAGAACTTCATCTGGGCAAACAGTAAATCTACAGGGTCTCAATTAGTGGGAGTGAGATTCTCTGTTGCAGCTACACTTGATGCTGGAGGCTTAGAAGACCGGAGCATTATTATAAATAGTGTAGCTGTCAGTCCCTGTTTGACAAAACTACATTGTCCCTGCCAGGATTTGTATATTTCTGAATAACTGAGCTTTCTTTCTAAACCTATGCTTCATTTTATTGTGTTTCTACACCAGGAGGAAACCAGGAAGAAACCCAAGATGACCATAATGGAGTCTGCCCAGCCAGGGAGTGAACCTCTCTGCACTGTCGACGTTTAAGTCTCGGAATCACTGATGAACCACGGCACTGAAACCCAGTCACTGTCAAGACTCGTCACACACCATCCATCACTTAATTATGCATCACTAAGATCTAATGGCAATATAATTAGTCATTGACCAGGCCAGTAGAGCTGCTTGCTTCCTTCATTCACTTATATTGGATCAGCCGGTAGATATAAGGGTAGGACTAAATGCACTAACAGACCCTAGAGCAAATATCGTCTACCTCTCTAGATGCACCCTCACTATGGCACTAGGAAAAAAAGAAATCACCCAGGGTGCAGAGAAGTTAACATGACTTGACAACATACGAACCACATCAAAATAAAAATGCATGCTTCTTTGACTGCAAAAAGCCACTACTTTGTTGGTTTTGTTTTGAAGTGTTGTTTTCAACAGCCGCAACCTTATAGTACCAGCACCTCTTAGTTTTGTTTGTGCTTCAAGTATTTGAAAGGGACTACTAATACTTCTGTATTTATACCATTCATTTAATTGGGAAAACAAAGTTACTTGTACATGGGGTGTTTTAATAGTAGGTGTTACAGATATTTTGGGTGAAATACAAAATATGCTTTTGTTTATCCTCGGAATGGACAGTCACTGTCTTGGTTTGCACGATTAAAAACATGCGTTGTGAAGTGATCACTATCCAGAGCTATTGTCATGCACACGTGTCCTCTCAGACTTTTGTTGAGTGATCATGCTGTTGGTACGGAAATAACTACTTTTATCACTCCTTGTATTTGGAGGGAGTTGTTGCCTTTTTGTGTTGGGGGTTTTTTCTTTTTTTTTTTTTTTTTTTAGTTTGCTTTGGCAATACAACACATTAAAGTCCTGCTGGGGCCACTGAGTATTGTAATGTAAAAGATAGTTTCTTTTAGTTCTTGCCTAGCTTCTCTTAAACTACTAATGCCATGCACACCAACTAACCACTTGGTACATTTCAGTTGCATTTAATTTTTGGTGCCCTTATAAAGAAAATCCCGTCGGCTACATGTTGCCTTAGTTAATCCATTTCATGAAGGGCTCAGAGTATATACAGTACATTGGACCTATAACCCCCTTCAACAGGAAGTGGAAAGACCAAGCCCCCTTTACCTGATAAAGCATTTATTGTTTAGTCAGTTAGTATTTTTAAAGACGACAGCCTATAAAACAAACTTTAGGGAGAAATGCCTCCAGCATGTGCAGATTTTTAAGACTCATCTTAATGGATTGTGTATTTTGTTTGTGTACGTTTGCCATCGTAACACCCAATCATACTTTCTAACCATGAGTAGAAGACGTTTTTCAAAAGGCAGCCTTGCTAAAGTTAGTTGGCACACTGACATGAACAAAATGCGATCAAGTCATTGAGTCCAACACAAGCTGATGAAACTGTGTATACCAAAGCTTACATACAGTCTTATGCATTTTATAGAATACTTAATGTTGCTGCAAACTGTACAGTAGAAACATCTATAACAGGAAAAAACAGACATGTTACTTGCTGGAACAAAATAGAAACTGCTGTGCATTCTGTCAAGTATTTGGTCTGTGCTTTTTCTACAAAACATACACGTCACAGTTTAAACACCAGGCTGTTGTGATATTGTAGATTGCTTTAAGAATGCTCTTTGCCCTCTGTGCGTGTTGTCCTGCCAAGTGTGTGTCAGTGTGAGAAGACTGAAAAAAAAAAATACTGCTTTTTAGATGTGTTGCTGTTGAGTTGTACCAATGAATTGTTTGAGACGTTGCCTAGAAAATGAAGTATGTATTGCAACCTGAGCTCCATGACTTCTGTAATATTTGTTATGCAAAATAAAATGTCTTGACTAATGACTAGAAGGGATTTGTTTTATTCAGTCACTGATGAAAAAAGAGGAAGTTAACAAAAGGTGAATAGTTCCCACTTCTCATGTATTGTCTTGAATAACAGTTGAACAAAATATGTAGCACGGAAAACCGCCAGTTGAATCTAGCTAGGTAAGACATAGTCAACAAAAATTCAAACTAAACTAAAAAGGCATAGCAGGCAAAGGGACACAGTCCGTAAAGCAAGTAGAGTGTAATGCATACTGTAATAACAGCTTATATGAAGTACAAATTAATTCTGCATTATGACATACATACAAGGACTAAACTGGATGAGACACTGGTGACTGCTAAACTTATGTTTGGATGAATTGACCCTCTCAATGAGTAAGACCTTGCAGATACTTAAATGACAGAGGAAAGAGTGTTAGCATTAATTTGGAGGACTGAGTACGTGCATACATTTCTAGTATAGGAAGCCCATGCCACCTATAAAACTGTAGAGGGTCGGTGTCTAAGGCTAAGAACCTGTCTCTTCCCATTTGCCACTGTCCTGCTGCTGCTGCTGCTGCTGCTGGGAGTCATAGTCCACTCTCTCCAGCAGCAGAAGCATCTCAACGTGCATGGTCTGAGGGAACAGATCCACGGCCATGGCTCGCACTGGACGGAACGGTGCTCCATGAACTCTGTTGGATGGTGCTCTGCACAGACTAGAAAGGAATATACCAACATAGCATTTACCTTTTTATAGAACTGGTCACATGACAGTAGAACTATTTATTTTATTGTACTCACATGATCTATTAAAGCAAACGACTGCTGCTATAAAAACTGTCAAATTAAGATATTAAAACTCACTCAATGAAGTTGGTCATGGCTGCTTTTGCATTGCACGCCACATAAACCAGCCTCTTCAGGTGCTCCGCTCTCCGGATGGCAAGTATCACCTTAGAATCTGTGTTCGATTAAAACACGTGTTTTAATTATATGACACATCTTGTAGCAAGTTAAATTCATTTTCAAGTTTGTGGCTGTTTACTCACGTAATCCTGCCCTGGGTGGATCCACAATGGCTGTGAGGCTGGATGACACGAGAGAGCTGAGAATGTTGGGGAACACGTCCTCAGCTTTTCCACAGTAAAAGTCAATGTTACTTAGACCTTAAAATACAAAGGAAGGGTAAAGTGATCAAGAAACCAAAGGGAGGGGAAAAGTATACAATCATTACAGTTCATCACTCTGTACAAAGAATAAACAAAAACAAGATGATTCAGTTGGTTTAAAGGTTAAATTGTAAAACCAGAGCAACATGCAATCCATCGACTAAAACCAGCTTGTATTTACATTTTGTGTTAAAAAAGCATTTTTCTCCTCATGTTGAATTCCATTTAGGAGGGACTGTTTCTGTTTCTGTTTAACAGTTAAATGCCATTTTTGTGTGTACAATTATAGTGGCTTTTATGCTCTGTACACATGCTTAATGTTGAATGCTTCTAATTTTTAACAGAAAGAATTACAATACAAAATTGAACCTATTGGTACTTTCAGTCCTTTCACTATTCCAACATCAGATAATGAAATTTCACACTGTATATCACTGTCAGAGGTGTGATGTTATCTGGTGTCTTACCATTGAGCTTTGCATTAACTTTGGCATCCTCCACTGCTTCCTGGCACAGCTCGATCCCAATCACCCTCTTCACCCTCTGGAGACAAAAGTCAACTAGAATTACCTCCTTGTGGTTGTTTGCCTCGGCCAACCAATCATGGTCAATGAAGGAAATATGGTCACAATCTCCCCTACCTGAGCTACAGCATTGAATAATGTCCCGAGGTGTTTTGGCTGATTATGATGTCATAGTGAAGCTGACCTTTTATTGTCAAGAAATGATGAAGTGATGGCATTTTATATCCAGTGGGACATTGGTGTTAAATTGTGTCATAATTAGAGTATGAATTCATGACTTTTTGGCCAAAATGGGCATTCCTGATATATCAAACCAAACTTTAATCAGTTCATCTTAAGAGTCCAAGTGAATTTTTGTGCCAAATTTGAAAAAATTCCTTTAAGGGGTTACTGTGATATTGTGTTCACGAGAATGGGACCGACAAGCCAAGAACATAATGCCTCAGTCTCCTGTTGTCACCGGCGCAGAGGCATAAAACTCAGAAAGTCCATTTTCATTCCCAAACAAATATGACATTAAAAAGGGTCATCGCTCAATTTGGCAACACCCATTACTTTGCCATTAACTGTTACATGCTCGACTTTCTTCACCAGATAGCTATTGACAGCGAGTCTATTTTTCCCTGTTTGCTGACGGGTAACACGTAACAGGTTTGTAAGGTGATAATATGTCTGTCTGTTTTGGTTATCACATGTTCTCACTGATACAGACAGCAAACATTACCTTAGCCAGAGAGATGCCAATGGTTCCTGTCCCGCAGCACACATCCAGCACTGTGCTGTCCTGATCCAGCTGGGCCCACTCGCCCACAGCGGAGTACAGCACCTCTGCAGCGCCTGTATTCACCTGCCAGGTAACACAGACACAGTGAACACTTGTGCACTTTGTGTATGGAGGATTTACAGCTGTGTCACAAAGATAGAAACCACAGCTGGAACCATCATTTATTTGTGTTGTGAAAGAAAATACACAACTTGAAAAATAAACACAACGTATCAGTAAATTCATAGTTTTGAAGCCACATTGAAAAAAATATAAGGCATTTTTGATTTATAAATTAATTTAGTACGAATTTACTGGATAAACAGAGTGTGTGGAGGTGGAACTCTTGAAGGTAAATCAAGCCTCCTCCTCACCTGGAAGAAGGAATGAGGGGAGATTCTGAATTTTAGACCCAGCATTTCTTCATGAATGCAGTTCTCTCCAGCCACCAGCTCACAGGGCAAGTCCTCTGGGTTAGGAGATTTCCTTCACAGTCAAAAACACAACAAGTTTAGCTGAATGAATTGTATAATTGTGATGACTGTCAGTCATTAAATGTGTTTTCTCTTACCTTTGACCCTCTCTAACAAAGTACAGAGAGGTCACGCCGCTGTCTTTCCCCTCTCCTTCTAAAAAGTACTTCTTCATGGAGCTTTTTAGAGTGTTGAGTTCCTCTTCTTCAAGTTTCTAGGAGTCATTGAACAAGTAAAAGAGGTCAAAGGGTGAAATCCAACAATCTGCGATTCCATTTAAAAATAAAATCCGACACAGTTGCAGTGAGAACATTTCATCACCTGTGGGTTGAAGAACACCATAGCCATGGCTTGTTTGGTCCTCGTAGTCCGTACAGTCAGCTGCTTCCAGTGTCCTTCATATGTCTCTGGACTGTACACGGAGTATGGGGTTGTCCTGTTTGCAAAATAATAATGAGATTGAATGTAACAGAGGAAATATGTGAATGAAAACTTTACATTCTTACAACATATCTTAAAGACATGTATGTGAAGTAATAATACCTGATGAATTTCTGAAACTCGCTGACGACTCTCTTGGCCTCGGCTGAGACATGGCACGACTCGGACGGCCCAACCACCGCACAGGAACCTCCTTTGTATTTCCCCAGACGGAAACCGATGGTCTTGTCCTCACCATCTGCTCCCACTGAGATGAGGAACTCACACTTGTTTCTGTACTCTGTCTGCCATGATACAGATGGGATTAGGGGGATATTAGACACTACTGTATTTCAAGGTATGAGACAAATGAAATTCTTACCAAGATAGAAACATTATGAAACTCTAAAACAATGTATGAACAAAGGCACTGACAGCACTTAATAAAACTGAGTTATTGTACTTTTCTATACAATGATATACGATAGCCTTGACACAGTGAAAGCATCAAAGCTGAAACAATTAGCTGATTAATCAAGTAGTTGGTTAACAGAAAATTAAATCAGCAGCATTTTGACAACTAATTAATCATTAAAGTGTGTTGAAGAAAAAAAATCAAACAAACATTCTCTGATTTCACCTTCTCAAATCTGATGATTTGCTGCTTTTCTCTTTGTTATATCATTGTAAATGAACTATCTTTGGGTTTTGAACTGTTGGTCAGATAAGACAATATGAAGAAAGCTCCTTGGGAAAATATTACATTTTTTTTACCATTTTCTGGCATAACTTAACTTAACTAGACAATTGGATGAGATCATGAAAACAGGACCGGGCAATATGGCCTATAAATAATATTGCGATATTTGTAGGCTGATGTTTAAAAGTATGTATGTCATATGTGGATCTCTGTGAGATGAAAGCTGAGTTAGACCAGAAATCTATAAATATACCTGTGTAGGAGATGGTTTAATGGCTTCCAGGGGACAACACATTTTGTTGTATTTCCCTTTCTGTGCAAACAGCCATGGCAGCATGGCTTTGTTGGTACTTCCAATCTCTCTGAAAAGGACACAGTGTGGTATTCACTTTGAAAAACATTTCTTTAAACTGTATGATGTGGATATTTTCCATTGAAAAACAAGATTGTAAAACCAGGCTATTAAATTCAGTAAACAACAGGAGCTTCCACAAAAAAAGCATGGTATTGGCCTCCAGTAACACATATTGATCAATATCTAGTGTTCCTGTCAAACAATGCCTGCAGTTGATATTGTGTGACTACATATAAATGACACCACCTACTTGGCCAGTGTCTGCAGAACCCCCACCACCACCTGCTCCTTCCTCCTCAGCTGCTCCTCATAAGGCACGTTCCACAGAGGAGTCACCACATTGGCTATCTGCACACTGAGTGGCTCCTCTTCCTGGTCCCCCTCTGCTCGCTTGGATGGGGGCTGCCCTCCTGCGCCCTCTCCCTCCTCCTGCTTCCTCTTCCTCAGGATGGGGTCTACTTTGGGTTTGGCCAGCTTGACGCTCAGCACCTGGCCCTTCCACTGCATGCCATGCACCATTTTCATAGCCTTGTCACGCTCCTCCTCATTCTTAAAGGTGACGAAAGCAAAAGTCTGCCTGCCAAACAGCTTGATTTTGTGCGGGTTGAGGCTGTGCTTGGCCAGGAACTTCTTCAGGTCGTTGAAGCCGACGAACTTGGGCAGATTCCTGATCTCCACTTTGAAGATCTCGGATGTGAAGAGGTCCTCTTTGATGTAGCGGTACATGCTGGGGTCAGAGGCCGCCTCACTCTCATCTTCAGCTTTGGCATCAGACTTTACATCCTCATTGCCTGAGCCCTGTGGGGGGTTCTCCTCCTTTGAGGGTGGTGTATCAGCCACTGAGCTGCTACTAACATCTGCCATCCCTCTGCTGGGTAGTAAAACAATCCAGTTAACAGACTGTGATCTTATGTTCAGAAAGATACCTGGAAAAAAGTTCTGTCAATCTCACTAGACACTTTTTTGTGTCTTTCTAACAACTTGTCACGGTTTAGGAGACTTTGTAACTCTATAAAAAATCGTCATAGTTCATTTCAAAACCCATTTGTAACGGTGAAAATGAAAAAAAGAAAACAGATGCTGGAGCGCTAAAATTTTAAAATAGCGACATGTACGTGCATTAATTGATTTAAAGACTCGAGTTTTGGCTGTATGTTACACTAGAAGACAAAATACAGAGGTATCTAGTGTTACATATGTTTGCTAAAAGCTGAGATGGAAATTATTCACTTAAGTCACGCTCTTTCTTCACTAGAGAAAACACTTTGTCACTAATATCTGTTTAATACCCGATTCTTTATATATCTATATATTTTCCTATCCTGATAAATAGTAGCCACGGCCACATTAAGTGGAAGTCCACATGTCTTTCATGAGCCTTACCTCTTCACATATACTTTCGATTCCACTTCTCACTCGAACGCTCAGGGCGCTGCCATGTTGATTTAACCACGTGCAGCTTGAACTTTGAACTTTTTTAAAGTGGTAGTCGACATTTCAGGGCTCGAGAGTCATGTACATTTTGTCTCATTTTTAATTTTTTGAAAAGGCTCCTGGTTACTTTCTAGATACTCGAATATAATGTGAAACGATTCATTAAAACTATGATTGAATGGATCTCTGGTTCCCATTCAATCTTAATTCGCTCAAGGTATTATTATTTTAAATTTTGTAATTTGTTCCCAAGAGGAAATGTGTCCTGCAGCCAAGTGAAACACAAAACACACACAATCTTGAGAATAACATACACCAAAGATAATGAATATATATCAAATATACAATATGTAAAACATATGCCACAAAACCACAAAGCAACTTCACATAAAACAATGTAATTACAGCTCCAAAACCAAGTTCCTCTTTATAAAGTCCACAAATAACAAGTCACATTGAGTCCTTATACACATTAAACAGACCATTAAATATCAATTATTTTACTTACACCTATGATTTTCCTGCTATTGCATATCAAAATGTCTATTTTGAAAAGGGTCTACTGTAAGGTCTTAATATCTAGATGAAGGCCTTTATTACTAAAACTTATACTGTGTTATGTGCAAATGCTGCATTTTACCTGATGCACTAGTTAGGTTACTAATTACGAAGTAATGCATACAGTGCATAATGCAGAGAGCATGTGAAGAGGTCCATAAAGGCTCACAGTTCATTTTAATATTAAAAATCACAACACACATTTCTTTGTTGCATGACAGTACTTGTGTTCAGGCTTTGCTTATTTGATTATGCTGATTCCGTTTGACTTATTGTTTTCTCGTGGTTAGAATTATTAATAAATTTAATTTCTTATACTTTATTCTTCAGTACAATAAGTCCTCTTTATATATGATTTTTCTAGCAGATACTGTAGAAGTTATCACATTTTTCTTATTGATATAACGTGTAAAAGAGAAACAGCATTGTTTAGTTTGACACAGACAGTCCCAGCCCAGAGAGAGGCGGTGCGCGCTGTCATACTGTGGGCGCGGGCATGCGTAGGAAATTCGGCGCGCGAAAGCTGTAGCAGGAAGTGAGTGTAGCTGAAGGGAAACGGCGGCCAGTTTGGGATTTGAATCTATCAAACTACTTCCATAATCTACAAACATCTACATTAATATGGCAGACCCGAAGGTGAGGTCACACATTTTAGGTCATCTAATGCGTTATGCCCGCTTTGAAATCGGAATTTAGTGAAAATCGTTGTATTTAACGTGTCATAATTCGTCAAAGTTTGTCAAGGGAGCTGCGAGCCAGAAATGCCGACAATGATGTTGTCTCTCGTGATGCTAGAAAAGCTAATCGACGTGTTTGCAAGGCTGTAAGATTTAACGACAACCCCAGAAGTTTCTGACAGGCAGCTAGAAATGTCCAGTGTGTCCAGTGTGAGATTTTATACTCTTAGGCTTTTCCTCAGAGTTAACGTTGATTCGCTCAAAAGTACTCACGCATGTTAGCATTAGCCTCTTATTCTGATCGTAAACGAGGAAGCCTACAGACACAATCCTGTTAAGTTCACCAAACTATTGCAGTCGTCAGTCGTTTGAACAGGGCATGTTACAATCTGCGTGCAACCTGCTGACCAAAGACAATAAGGTTAGCTAGGTCCCCTGCCTTTGTCTGCCAAGCACAACAGTTGCTAACATTAGCCAACTAATGTTAGCTGTATTAGCAGGGCGCTGGAGACAGTCACTCCGTATTCTCGGGCAGTTAACAGTAACACGTTTAACATTGAATGGAGTTCTAGTTACTCCAGAAATAATGTCACTGCAGGTCATTTTAATTTTTCTGTGGTATTAGTCAGTGACACACCGTGGTGCGAAAAGCCCAACCATTAGGTCTCGACTAGCCTGCTAGTGAAAGGCCTCGTTGACGAGCTAGGTAACTTCACAATGAGTTGTCTCAGGAAAACAAAGTTGAACAACTATTTGTTCACATTACGGAAGAAAAATGTAACTCCATCAAGACCAAAATCTTTATATATCCACCTGCTCATTCAAGCCAGCAACCTAATTAATTGAATTACACAGCTATTGCGTTGTCTTTAATGTCAATAGCAGTATTACAGCTTACCTCTGATAGCTAAGTCGCAAAGACTTCAGCGTTACATTATGATACTGCTAACTGGCTATAAGATCAGAAGCGTACTAAGCTGGAAGTACATTTGCCGACTTGAAGAAAAGGAAAATCTCCCGCGTATGCTCAGTCTCGTTTTCGCTAAATGATGCTGCATATTACTGTTCACAAAGGGCTCGTCACGCGTTGTCACTGGTCATGAAACTGCACACTTTTAAAGGATAATTTTAGCCATCTTTGTTTTCAGTTATTCTTGCATGAAGAATATGTGTTCTAGCCACATTAGCAATGTGTATTTAATCTTACACACATCAATGTGAGAACATGTAACACCAAATTGCATTAAAGATGCTTGGCTCAGCAACAGTGGTTTACAAAAGGCTTTGCCAGTTCCCCCTACAAAAGCTATACTTAACCAATGAGCTCTTAAATCCCTCTATTGAAGCATTCGTGGCCTGTTGGTCAGTCGTCAGAAGTCAGTTTGTTCCAGAGAGTTTGAAGAGTCACTCTGACCTATACCACATGCCTAATTACTTTAAACATACTCTGAATGTTTGACATAAATAAGTGGATTTATTTCTTTGACTTAACTCATTCCCTGCTTTTCCTCTTAGGACCAGGAGGACCACGATACCACTGCAGATAATGCAGAGGACTCCAATCATGATCCCCACTTTGAGCCCATTGTGTCCCTTCCTGAACAAGATGTGAAAACATTAGAAGAGGATGAGGAGGAACTTTTCAAAATGTAATTTCCTTTCCTCTAATAGTCTTCTTTTGTTCACTCATTTTATTTGTCATACAAATGTTATCTAATATTAATTTAGCTGGTCAGCATGTGACTATTTGCTAAGCTAGTGCATTGGTATCTTCATGTAGTATACTGTTGTTTTCCCAGGCGGGCTAAACTATATCGTTTTGCCTCTGAGAACGACCCCCCTGAGTGGAAGGAGAGGGGAACTGGTGATGTCAAGCTGCTGAAACACAAAGAGAAGGGCACAATCCGCCTCCTGATGAGGAGAGACCGGACCTTGAAGATTTGTGCCAATCATCACAGTGAGTCAAGTTTGCAGATATAATTGTTGTTTGATGTCATTGTACAACATAGTATTATAGAGAAAGAAAATAAATATTAATCTCTTATAATAACATAAAAAAGCCAATGTATGACAAACGGCACTATATATTGTATGGCAAAGTGTAGTGCACATACAATTTAAGTCATACCTATATATGCCTATCTATGTGTGTTGTGGGCTTCTTTCTATAGCAAAGCCTTATATGTTTTCTGAAGTACATATTTGTATTTGCATTGCAAGTACTCAAACTATGATGGATATGTTACCAGTTGACTTAGGACTCCTTACAGTTTTACTATATTTGTGTTCCCCTAAACAAATTCAAGTGGAGATCAGGACAAATGTAAAGAGACTGTCAAAAGTCTAAACTGTTTTTTCCCCTGAGTGTAATAAAGATGGACAAGTAGCTCTGGTAAGGAGAAGAGTGGTGGTGCCGCCAATCTAATCAACTTGTTTTGATTATAGAAATAGCCATTTGCAAAAACTAAAATGTGTAATACTTATCCTACAGTGTATATGACTATATATTAACATTGGCCTCTCTCTTGTGAACTTTAGTTATGCCTATGATGGAGCTGAAGCCCAACGCTGGCAGTGACAGGGCGTGGGTGTGGAACACACTAGCAGATTATGCTGATGAATGCCCCAAACCTGAACTCCTGGCGATACGCTTTTTAAATGCAGAAAGTAAGTATTTCTTACATCCAATCCAATATTACACTTAAAAGGTTGCCCAGGTAGTGTTTGATTTGGATTCTGCTGTGATCATTCTGCATAGACAAACACCTGTGAGAATCTCATTTTCTAAACTTTGGGTAACAGCATCCAGCAGCTATTTTTTTTACTGGTGTCCATTTTGTTTTTTTTAATCATTTGTTAATGCAGCACGATTAAGCAGCCCATCATACAACAGCTTTGTGATGTGAGTATATACTAACTCTCTGTTCTGTTTACAGATGCTCAGAAGTTCAAGGTGAAGTTTGATGAGTGCAAGGAGGAGGTCAGAAAAAATCTAGAGGGAACAGGTACATAAAACTTAAACTAAAGGAATTTTCTTCATGAAAGTATATATGTATTATGGGATGCATGTGAGATGAAATATGATCCCCAACAAACATGGTTCTGTCTATTCACAAATTCGTCATGTCTAATTACTTTAGTCATTCATCACAGTCTGCACTACTTCAGCAATGAGTGTGTTGGTTTACATGGAGTTGAAACATGCCAATATTCCATTGTTGTACTCAGGTTTGACTGGTGTCTATTGCAACCTGTTTTAAGTTGAATATAAACTAGGTGATGATGCAGACACACTCTGTTCTTTGCTGCTACCTCCAGCCTCGGACTTTTTCTGTCTGCTACATGAACATGCAGAATGTAACACTTAACTGGCTTTTTAAAAGGCTGGTGTCATTATGTTCTGCTACATGACAGTTCAGATTTTCTTTTTTACAATATTATTTTCTAGTCTAATCACAGCGGCAAAGAGATGGAATATTCTTGAGTTAGTGAGTTGAGATGCAAAGTGAAAGTAACAAGTGTTTTCTCTGAAGACAAACGGGCATCCCAGGCAGGCTGAAGACATGCAACTGACTGTAAAAACTTCCTAGCTTTAGTTGATTTTAGTTGATCATTTCACTGTTTTGCCACAGGCGACACTGAGAGCGCAAACAAGGTGGCAGAGAAGCTGGAGGAGCTCTCCGTAAAAGACAAGGCATCAGAAGAAAAGAAGGAAGAGGACAAAAACGAGAAGAAAGAAGATGAGAAAAAGGAGGTGAAGGCTGAGGAGAAGAATTGAGAACCAAGAACTTGCTTTGCTGATCTTCAATTTATCAGTTTTTCCTCTTTTTCTACAATAGACTCTGAATGAACTGAATTTGGACACTTGCATATTATTAGTTTTTTTTATTCTGTTTTGCCTCAAGATCACAAGTCCTTGATGCCACTGTGGAGAAAAAAAATACAAGATAGAGAATTTATGAAAAAAAGAAGCCCTTTCCCTCCCATCCCTCACCCTCTTTGCACCGTGGAATGCCACACTTTCCATCCTTGTCATCTACAGTTCAATGTTACATTTGAGAAACTGTGAAAAGAGGCTTGTGATAGTGATAATTCCCACATTGGGGTATTTTTTTTTGTTTTGTTATTCTGAAGCAGAGTTTGTTTGTAGGGGGAGAGGATAATGTAGCCTGCTTATTAGCAGCACAGGGTCAGGGACCAGGCATTATGGAGGTGCATTATAAATATAAAATCCCATGATTCATCTCGGTGGGCCTTCTTACCCTGTCCACTGTCTATGCTTCCACTGTTAGAAACAGCAAGTAAGATGAAGACTTCTCAGTGGATGCCTTGTAGAAATAGTTCTGTCTGGGTTCCTTCTTTCATCAGTTCTGTTGGGAACTGACTAGAAGAGGAATCCCCTCCGGACAGTTCAGGGGCATCAGATGCATGCTGCAGATCGCAGTGTCCACTGATAGCTGACTGATAGGAGATCAGATGCACTTAGCTAAGCATTTCCTTTTTTTCCTTTTTTTGTTTTAAATACCTGAAAACCATAAAGTCCAAAGTGAACGGTTCATCAGAGTTTGGTGCAGCTACGCTCTGACTTAAGTTCCTCACCAGGAAACCGAGTTTGTATTCTTTAGATCATAACATTCCCAAACTTTAAAGCATGTAGAGTATATGTAACAGAGTGTGCCCTATCTGATCTGTGTGCTCACCACCCTCTCCTTTTCTTTCCACTAATTAAGTTCTTAACCTTGCCTCTAAAGTGCATCTAAGTGCCAGTGCATCTGTAAATACATGTATATGGATGAAATGTTGCTTTTCATTTGCACTCAAATGATTTGAAATGTTTCCTCCACCTTCGAATAAAAGCTGTCAAAGACCACATGTTTGCATTCATATAAAGATCACTTCTTTCCTGGGATAGCTAATGATCAAATGTGCAGTCATGAATAATGCTGCTTATGTATTAAAACAAGACTGTGGAGGGTTGTACGAGTTGAAACAAGATCAGACTACCAATCCTGCATTGATTTTTTGAATTAATTTTGAGGATTGTTACATAATAGCTGTGGTAAGACAAACTTAATCAATGTTGTGCAAGAGTTCCTCATTCTACCTTTTCATTAACAAGAAACAACCTCATTCACTCAAAGAGATGGAAACTTTATTTACTCTGCTCAGGTCATTGGGAAATATTTCCTCTTCACAAAAATAGGAACGCATGTACATTTATAGTATATTCTATATTTTGATACATTTTCTATTTGAGTTTCAGAAAACAAAAATCACCTCGTGATAGAACAGATTCATTGCTCACTGTCAGGAATGGTCCCTGACCTGCAGTGATGTCCATCCCTAAAACAAGAACATTGGACTAATGGCAGTCATCTTAAAGAGGAATGACATCGACAGTGCTTTTGATATGTGGTCAAACGGGGGTCTGAAAATCATCATAGACTGGGGTATGCTCGGGCAACTCAGCATCTAACAGTCTACTCAGGTATTTCAAGATGCTCCTGTTAGCTGTTTCACTGACACTCATTAGATTTGCCATAAAAGTAGCCCTGTGTACCACAGCCTCGGATCAGAAACAGTTATCAACAATTCAGAAATACATGACTTGAATAGAGTATCCTGTGTTACTTCACATCACTGTGTTCATGGTAAGGCAGCTGGGTGAGACCTTGAAAGGGAGATCATACTAATCAGAAGGTTGTAACTACAGCCAGTTTCGGTAACATCCAACCTCGTCAGAAAGCAAGACTCCACCACAGCTACCAGCCTATACACTGATCTCTGGAGAAAGGAAACTATGAATATATCAGAAAGCAGGAAAAAAAAAATCCTGTAAAAAGTAATGTAATTTCATAATTAAGATGAACAGGTATCACTTTGTACATTGGCTGTCCTTCCACAACTTTCTGTTGTCAAAATTTTAAAGTCTACCCAGAGTTATGTCACTCCTGCCGTTTGTTGCTCAATAGAAAACGTTGATTTTCCCTTAATGTACAACAATGTTTTAACCAGCCACATTTCATTGTGCATGAAATCGCTTTTCCTCTCCAAAGGCATCTGGTTTATTCTTAATGCAAATGTAGCGGGACCAAATCTACTGCTTAACATCAAAGTCAATTCTGACATGTTTCAACATATTCAGTTGGTGCAAAATATTAATAAAAATCTTCAACTTAGATATTATCAGTTCATTTTTTTATGGTCAAAAGTAATAAGTGTTATCATACTTTTTTTTTAATTAACAGCAAAAAAACAAACAAAAAAAGTTCCATTGTAAGTCTGAGTGGCGCATAATACTGAAGCTGTACCAGACAGCTGCTGCACATAGTAGCGATGTCACCTGTTTGCTGTCTTTGAGAAATAAGGGGGGTGTGTCGCCACTTTTGGCACTGAAATCTCAAGGCTGCTTCTACTGAAAGCCCAATCCTTCACTTGTGTACAGCACTTGTTGGCAGTGCAGTGTGGACCATGTGACTGTTCACTAGTCAAAGATGGTGACTTTAATATTTCACTTCCTCAAAATCACATATCAGCTAATTACATTTCATCTTTCTTTTTTATTTTTTTTACACTGCAAGGTAGAACAAGCTATATTTACTTTATAGATTTTACCCATTATTCATGATCTCATTTATTTATATGTATATATAATTTATCAACAAAAAAAACTCCACTCAAAATAAAACATCCATTCCAGGGTTAAGTATCTGTATAAAAAAGATGTATCAAACATAGTTTTTTGAAAGGTTGGGTATATAAAAAGGAAACAAACCGATTAAAAAAAAAACTACAAAATAATGAATGGGTGACCAGTTATCTTCATTTTACCACATGGGACAATGGCTTGTTTTTCTTCACCCTTCGAATCCTATGATTATAACACAAACATAAATTACAAACAAAACACATTAACAGAAAAGTTGTTTTGGTAGTGCAAGGCTGGACTCGCTCTGAACTATGTGAGAACCGTTGGGATGAGGTATTCTGATCTTTCAGAGCTCACATGTATCAGCCCAGCTCTTGTGTCATGGATTATGTTGAACTCACCTAACTGAACTTGACTAAAACAAACAGAAGCTTATGATGATGAACTGCACCTTCATGAAGGGAATAAAGGGGGCTAAGCTATACTCAAGCCCTAAATATCTGCACTAGACTGAGACAAAGAAGCAGACATTCATGATTCATGAATTCATATCGCCTAACATCTCCGCTGCTTGCATTCATTCCTGAGAAAATTCTTTTTCACAAAGATGTAGTTGCAGTTTGTTTTACTTTGAATTAAAAGCAAAGCCTTTCTCAATGAATTTGGAATGCAACCACCAGACATGATCCGATGAAATTCCCCTCGATATCCCCTCTCCCAGCTCCTCGTCTCACTCGGGTTGCGTTTCCTGTACTCAGGTTAAACCTAACTGATCTGTCCTCCATCACTTCCCAAAGCTGTACGGCTCCACCACATATGCTGGAGATGACATGAGCAGAACGGGTTAATGTGAAGCACCTTGACTTCTTGAGGTGAATTGACATTAATCTCTTCTCACAGAAGTCCACAGCGAGGATGTCAGTGTTTGATTCGTCTGTAGTGTTTTTGTTTCCGTCAGCGCTTCTTGGAGCAAAGTTTGTGTGACATTTTCAACAACGTACGCTTCGTGACCACATCTGAGAGACAACAGTAATAACATTTGACGATCTTGTTGGACGGTCCACTCTTACAACCAAGATGATGAGCCACAAAGATGTTTAGGACAAGACACTCCTCACACATACAGTACAGACTACAGCGGTATCAACTGACAACCAATCCCTCAGGTACAAACACACACGGGCATTTGGCTAGACAGACCTACACAGGAGCAGACAGAGCCTCTGATTGGACATTGAGTCCAAAAACAGGCAGCGCTGTGTGCCCCCGACTGGTCGTTATCTAGACTTCAAAAGAAATAAGAGGAGACAATCTCTTTGTAGCAGGGTGGCCGTTGTTGTTGGAGGTGGATGCAGTGTCCCTGCTCACACAGATATCTCATACGTGGTGCCTCCTACGCCTGTCACCTTTTTGACGTTACTGTGGCGACTGGGGCTGAGGGTGACACCCTGGGTGCTGGGGTGGCAGTCCATCTGCCCATTAACTTTCATGGCCTCTCTGAATGGAAAGACAAGAAGAAAAAGAGAATATGATTCAATACAAAGAGCCAAAGAGATTCAACACAAACCAAACAGAGCGTTGTGGCGACATGCAAATTAGATGTCTGGAGTATGACAACTTTAAAATCACAAAAACAGACTTGCAGTATGGAGGATTACTTGAAAGTTGTTAGTGAAGACAAAGGCTTGGAAATGTTAGACCAGTAGGTGAAAAGCATGCAAAAGAAAAAGAAGTGAGAGGAGTCACACAACTTTATTCATCTGACATTTGTGAAACGATACAAAAAAAAAACATTTCTAGAAAGGCAAACGTATATCAGAACAGAACATGTAAGAAGTCACACCAGACAGAACTCATGAATAAATGGACATAACAGTTAAACATGTACCATACACCATATACAAATGCTACACGTTGCCTCAGTTAGGACTAGTACACTAGTGTCCATGAATTGCTGGCTGCGGAGCTTGGTTTCCAGTGGGAATACATTTAATTCCCACCAGTCCCCATTGGCTCCCTTTGCATGCAGTCCCACAGGGGTAACATTAGGATTCATACCTTGGGCCCCCCAGACGAGGTGAGTCTGTCCTCTCAAGGGCACTGATGTAGGAGAGTTTCTGATGAGAGTAGGAGGGGGATCGGGGCATAGCAGGGGAGTGGGGCTGGTGAGCCGGGGAGCGATAGGGGCCCTCAAGGCCTGAGGCCCTGGTCTGGCTGCTGTTAGAGCTACTGTGATCTGTGTGCAAGGAGGTGGATGAAGTCCTAGGGGCGCGGCCCAGCGTGGAGCCGGCATGGCGCAACACAGGGGTTCGCTGGCCGTAGCTCACCACCCCGACCCCCATCAGGTTGTCCCTGGAGCCTCCATAGGCTGGGGGTGTTGGGCCTCTGGAGCCGGGGCCGCGAGGCCCATCTGGATAGCAAGCATTGGGGGGTAGGCCATAGCCGCCATCAAACATGCCAGAGTCCTGGGCATAAATGTGGGTCTGGGAGCGCCCGTGCAGCATCTGCCGCTTCTCCCTCTCCTCCATCTCCTTTCGCTCCTGGATGGAGGCCATGATGGTCTGGGAGAGGTTGTCATAGCGCACCGGGGATGGGTCCCTGTCCCTAAGGTGAGGGGATTGCCTGCCCACTCCTCTGGGTGGCATCACTGGACTGTAGGCAGGGGCAACCTGCTGCCTCTGCATTTCAGGTTCCCGGATGTGGCACATTTTGGTGGGCAGGTAGGGCGAGTGGAACCCCATGGTGGGCATACCACGATGGGCCATGCACTCGCTGGCAGTGGCTGGGGAGATGCTGGGGTTTAGCAGGCTGTCATAGGACAGGCTACCATTACGGTTGGAGAGCGTGTTGGGTGAGAAGACACTCTTGTAGGGGGTGGATGTTACTGTATGCGGATGCAGGGCCGGGAGCTGGCCTTTCTCCGGTCGGCGGTGACCCTGCTTCAGGCTGAGAGAGCGAGAGTTGATGGGGTCAGAGTCCAGCTGGAGGGGAGAGGACTGGAAAGTTCGGTGGAGGGGAGCATTGGTGTACTCTGGCAGGTCCAGGTTGGGCTCAGATCGGTAGTCGTGACCACGAACACCCTCTTCCAAGATGGCTGATGTTTTCCGGTCATCTGGCATGATAATCTGAGAACAAACAGCAGAGTAACATGTCAAAACATCTCTGATTGAAGTCCTTTAACAGCTGCTACTGAACCTTTTTGTGGTAGAACTCCTGGTTATTTAGGTGGAGCTACAAAAAATAGTGTTATAATAACAATACTGCATTAAGAATGTACTTCACACATCAGTACCAAACATATCCTGTCTTACCTTCTCTCCGGCAGTGTGGTAGTGGACTTTCGGCATGGTGCCAAAGGACGGCCTGAATTTGTACATGGCTGGAGTGGAGGGGTGGGTTTTACCAGAAAGGGAACCATCTGCAACACACACAGAAAGAAAACCAGAGTCAACACTGTAAAGATAATAGAAATGACACTATTATACCAGCTCTAGTTGAAAGTAATTTCTGGGAGAAAACAGACATCAGAGCTGAATTCTATTATCAGAGTAAAGAGGCTGAAGCGATCGAGTTCTTGATACCCACACCATCACCATCATTCCTACTGAATGAAAATGAACTGGAGTAGCTGGGTAGTCGGACAGTAAGAGTCTATTTAGTAACTGATGTGTAACATGTGATTGCTAAAACAGCCAGCTGTCCATCCTTGACAAACTACTTAAATCAAGCCCAAAGGTACTTCTAAGCAAGCAGTTGCCCCTGTGCGTTGGTGCATGAGTGTCTCTGAGGGAGATGTAAAGAACTCTTACTTCCACTAATTATGAGTCCTCTAAACTGCTTTTACAAAGGGAGGTAATTTGTTTACACCAGATGCAGTATTTTGAGGTACCACCAGGCAGCAGTAGTGCTCCATGGAGGAGCAGGGAGTGATCACTCCCTGACATAATGCACCATGACACTGGAGATCCTCTGGTCAGAACCTGCTGCTTTAGGTTCACACTATATATTCCTGACACTCCATACTATTGAATGCAACAGTATAAGGAACACATTAGCACTGGCTAACACCACTAGCTGCTAAACTAACACCCCAAACAGATCCTTCACAGTTTCTAATTTACACGGATGACTCGCAGAGGCAGTCAGTGATTTTTTACTTTAAGAGTTCTGATTCTAGACTAAATTCCTTTCCCATATCTCCATTTTGCAGAGCTCCATTGCTACACACCACCAGCAAAAAGAGGTGATTCATGTCGCAATGATTCAATCTGAAATTTATCTTTTTTACCACAAATCTGATGCTGATTCAGTAAACAGGGCTTGCCTCCTCGCTACAAATCACCCCTGTTCTCTGGCCTGGCATAAAAAAAGGCCATCGCCCTGCCACTGGGACAGTCATTTATCAGGCTGAACTAGCAGCAAGTCACACACTGGGACACTGGTGATCTAAAGGGGGAGCTTGGGGAATTGCCATTTGGTGCAGCCTTGACAGGGAAGAGAAATGGGATTGATGAAGACTGTCAGGAGAGAGAGAGAGGAGGTGAACACAGCGAGGCTGTGTTTCTGTGTTTCTTACCTTCACTGGAGGTCAGCTGGCTCTTCAGCTGGTTGTACCTGTCAGCTTTAGGTGGCAGCGGCGGCTGGGTTTCTTTGTCATCCAGGCCATCCAGGCTGCTTTTGGACTACAGGGAGTAGAGCAGGGTGTTAAAAGTATCCGGAACAGGTGGGGGAACAGCAGATGAAACAGAGAAGAGCATGTGTTTCTGTTAGGGATGAACCAATACAAGTCACACAGGAGGTTGTAGGGTAGTAGAGCTGCACCAGGCAGCTGCTCTACTTGATCTTAAATGTATTCTTTTTAGTGGCCAATGGAGTGCAAATGGTGAAAGAAAGTTATGTCAGAGTTGGATTGAAATGTGAGAGATATTAGAGAGAGAATAGATCATTATTTGTTCATCTTAAAGGAGTACTCCACTGATTTAGCCTTGAACTTCTGCACTGTCCGACTGATTGAAAATCAGTGCAGGAGAACCAGATATCATCTTTTTTATTCCATGCATTCTTCTTACTTGTCAAAGCCAAGTGTTTACGTTACCCACAATGCATCCCGATTGCTGACAGTTCAATCTGAAATTTCAGTGTGTTATGCTGGTAGCAGCTAATGTATCCTTGAGATGCTACCCTCAACAGAGACAAGGAGCAGGCTACAGAGCTCTGGTAAACTCAATCCTTTGTAACTCCACACCTCCAGATTTGTTCATTTTAAGACTTGTAGTAGCAGTTTATCAGACTTTTCACAGCCCCTCGTGGAACCACAAACGGCCTTATCCAACTTTTTTCACCCATGCAGACATGTACAAATCAATGGAGTTCCCCTTTAAGTCAGAGATAATTTCCTGTTTTGCTCCTAAATTTCACTTTACTTCACGTTTACAGAAAAGCATTCCGTGACAAAACCTGAACATCATAAAATAATTTGATCCACATAGTTACTCTTAAAGGGAATGTGACAATTTTCTCAACTGAAGCTACACTTTGTGCTTTAGGCTGATAAGATGAGAGTATTTTTACAAGCAGAGACAGAAAATCTCATATGCCTTAAAGGGTTGTGAATTAATTACTCTGTGCGATTTTCACACTAAATGGCATGAACTGAATGGCTAATGATTAATGGCTGCCTGAAAGGTAAAAAAAAAAAATACTAAAACATGAGGCATGCTTTGGAAAATGGTCATTAATGTACCATTACCTACAATTTGAATTTAATGGTCTTTGAAATACAAAACCACTATTATCGCCCCCAAGTCATTTATGTTTTTGTTTTCTTTTAAATATAAATCTTTTGGAGACATGTTTGCCTTTGATGGAGCAATCAAGTTTTTTTTTTTATAGCTGCATATCCAACCTTAGTAACAACAGCTGTTTACAGTCCTGCCAAGAGCTTCAGCCATCATTGCATTTACAATACAAGAGGTTATAATACGCTCTACTTCTTCAGGGCAGACTGGACGCTACAGTGACCCAGAATCGGAAAATGACTTTGCAGGCCGACCAGGTCGGAGCTAGCTGGTCAGCATGCTAACTTCAGTAGAAGAAAAAAAGTGATAGAAATAAAAGCTAAACAAGAGGGTCCCACCGCTGGAGACAGATGTTGGTCAGTAAAGGAATGAAGTTTGATGCTGAACTTGCTACATTTCTTCTAGACGGGTAAGTAAACAGCTGTTAATGCTGACGTTCACTAGCAAAAATCCATGTTACTAAATTTATGTTCCTGATTTGCTGACAGATTTGCTATGTACCAATAGCAAAACTTACATATAGGTCCTTTAAAATCACCCATATATTCATAGTATATCCCTTTGGGGTTGAAAATGATCCAATTAATTTCTCCCTTATCTGAGTCCCTTGGCTTTGACGTCAAGTGTCTAATAATATCCTGTTTTCTCCAATACATCTGATTAAAGCGAGCAACTGTATCCTCTCATTTTGCTGCCTTGAGTATTAGTCTTAAAAAATAGGAAACTGAGGAGAGGAAAGGGGATACACCACGTCACACATGTGGCATTAGACTATGGGAACGAAGCATGAGAAAATGGTAAACATCACCTTGGAAAAAGGATTAGCTGTATGTCAGCTGGATGACAGAATAACAGGGAAATAACAATGAGGAGCAACTCACCTTAGAGCTGATGATGGTGCCATGGACGCCGTTGTCACTGATCTTAATGGTTATTTGCCTTTCTGAGAGGTCTGGTCTGATGAATGGGGGCTGAATTTTGATGTGGGGTTTTTTCCTGGGGTCCAGCATGTACCTGTGTGGAAATGGACAACATGCTTTAACGAGATTCTTTCTTGTCATGTTGTGCCACTTTGGCAGTTTACAATTTTTAGTTTGACAGTCAGCGTTGCCTTTAGATTTGAAATGTAATCCACTGCCGCATTGGAAATAACCACAATGAGAAGTTTACATCTCTGTAACCCAGCCAAAGCAACACACAATCAACTATTACAGTGATTCACATCAAAGTAAACACCATACATCTAAAGGGGGGCACCAGTATTATCTTCCTGACTACAGTAACCACTATTGCTGCAAACTGAATATACACTGAACAAAAGTATAAATGCAACATTTTTGTTTTTGTTCCCATTTTCCATGAGTTGAAATAAAAGAAATAAAAGTCAAAGACTTTTTCTAATCCCACAAAAGACTTCTTTCTCTCAAATTTTCTTCACAAAAATTGTCTCCAAATTCTCAGAGACGACCTTGGAGACGGTTTATGATAGGGAAACGGACATTAAACATGCCGAGTGACTGCTCTCTCAACCAGTGCGACATCTGTGGCTTTGTGTTGTGTGATAAAACTGCACATTTTAAAGTGGCCTTTTAATGTGACAAGCCCAAGGCACACCTGTGCAATAATCATGCTGTGTAATCAACATCTTAATATGCCACACCTGTCAGGTGGATGGATTATCTTGGCAAAGGAGAAATGCACACTAACATGGATTAAAACACATTTAAAATTAATTAATTTAATGAAATTTAAGAGAAAAAAGCCCCCTATGTGTGTAGAAGACAATCTTATATCTTTTATTTCAAATCATGGAAAATGGGAGTAAAAACAAAAGTGTTGCATTTATATTTTTGTTCTGTTTCTGTGATGTAACAGACAGAAGTTAATGTAACATCATTGATTTTAATTTGAAAACCCTTCTTATTCTAGCCCCACTGCAACCCTGAATCTATCATTTTGTCTTTACTTTCTACATTGTGAGATTACAACAGTTAATGTTGTTAATGTTAAGTATGAGCATTACATGAGACTCCAGGCTATATCATATAAACTGCATATGCATCCATAAATAAAACATGGAAATTCACACTCATTATTTCACTTTTCTCTTACTTCATATACTGAACTTTATACTCCACTATAAAACTATGGCCTTTTGAAACACTGATGAAATTAGCCATGAATTTTATATCTGCATAATCCCATTGTGTTTGTTACACAGACATTTCAGACACAACTTCTAAACAGTGTTTTAAGTGATTCTTACAGGGTTTGTTCATAATTAAAATGGCTGTCACTGAGTTCTTTTAATGTTTAATGGTTAGTGTGGGAACTGGGGAAATAAATGTGTGATGTACTTCCCATGGAGTCTTTACATATTTCAAGTAATCAACCCCTACATGAAAAATATCCATGTTACTAAATTAATGTTACTGATTTGCTGTCAGATTTAAAAACAGATCATTCAGTATCACGGTGAAACTACTTAAAGGCAGATGCTTGTAACAAAAAGCATTTCACCCCCACCTGCTGTTGTTGATTTTCATGGGATGAGACTTGTCCCAATAGGATATAAAATTGTGTGTGTGTGTGTGTGTGTGTGTGTGTGTGTGTGTGTGTGTATACAAAAAGCACATTTACTAGCTCTGCGCTCTGTTTCCCATTAACTCTTGTTCTACAGACTGATTCAGTTCTCTCAGCCATCTGCCTCCCCCCAGGGTTGCTGGCTGCTTTCAGGCAGAACAGAATACACACCTCCACAACCACCTCAGAGCACGTGAATACAATCATACACACACACACAAACACACACACACACAGGATGGATGGAAGGCCTCCCTGCAGTTAGATGATGCTGCACTCATGTCATGGAATGGATGCCATGGGCCTTGATGAGCCATAACTCTACTTCCACATACTGTACATACACATACACATAAGCACATATCTGCACACACACACACATACACACAGCACAAAAAAGCATCTTACCTAGGTGCCAGAGGACTACATAAGACGTACTCCACGTTGCCACAGCAACCCTTGGTGAAGGGATTTACTCCCCCACGAAACTTGCCCGTCACCTGAGGAAGACAACGCCTTGTTTAGAATCAGCAGCAAAAGAAGCATGAGACCACACGCACCCACAGACACATACACACACACACGCACGCACCCACATGCACACACACGCACCATCAAACACATATAGGTCCAGTGCTTGAATGTGAAGGTGATTCATAATAGCTGTGTGTGTGAATATTTGTTCAATAGCATTTGTGTTATTATTCCCTTTATGAAGGTAAATGCACGTCTGTCCACACAGGCTACTGGACAGCATTATTCCACAGTATGTGCAGCTGGGGTGTCAGTAAAGATGTTTGCATTGATTCTCAAGATTCTCCAAATATTTCAAAGGTGCCCTGAAGCAAGCCCCAACACTGAGGCAGCTCCAGGTGTGAATGTTTGGATCTGTGTGAATGTGAAGAATCTTTGTTCACTCTCCCTGGATAGATCATAGTCAAATAAATGTCTGTGTGTGTGTGTAGCAGCTCCTGTGCTGGTGTCTCCTCACCTGTTCATTGGTTGTTCGCCCTCGAGCCACGAGCACCATATGGAAACCTGTGAGTCCCATGACTGGAATGAAGAAAAGCCCTGCTATACACATCACCACCAGTCTGGACAAAGGTCAAGGTCAACAACAACAATACAAGCTCATAAGAACATGACCAGATGGACTTAATAACCCAAAGCTACAAACACCGGCTTTATCCTCTGACAGCTTTGTTTCTCCAAATGCTGAATGCAAGAAGTGGCCTACTTTATACAATATCCATTTACACTGCAACCATAAGTTTCACTTCACTTCAACTACTGACCAAAAGTGTTTTTACATCTTTTCACTAAATTGTTGATCGGCATCAAAAGCTTAATTACTCATTGTTGATGAGTTTATTTTTAGCACTAAGGAGTGAGGTACTTACACCTTGTTGTATCTTGATGAACGTAGTCGGTATCTTTATCCATTACATTTTAGGCTTAATCCTGTTATCACCATTCATGTTAGTAATCCTCAAATAAACAGAATAGAATAAAAAACCAAACCAAACTGTCCATTTAAAAAAAGAAGTAGGTTCAGGCAGTGAAAGGATACGTGACAGTGGTGTGCAGCGCTCCCAGCTTCTCTCGGTGGTGGAGCACAAAGATGAGGCCGAAGGAAAAGACTCCCATCATGTGGATGCTCAGCGACAGCAGGAAAAGGAAGAAGTAGCGGTAGTTCCTCCGTCCGATGCAGTTGTTCACCCAGGGACAGTGGTGGTCAAAGTCCTGAGGAGGGAAGATTTTATGCAAGGTATTCATGAGGCTTTAAACTATGTGACCTACAACTGGTCTGGGTTCAGGCTTTAAATCTGATTGTAAATATCGGTTTATACATTTTTGACCTAGGCATCATCTCTGATCACTGAGAAGGTTCTAGTGCAGTGTCTTGACTAGTGTCATCAAACTGTTCTTGGTTGAATAAAAGGTTATGAGGAGTGTTTTAATTAAATATTCAATCCATAATCAACCTATTCCTCCAATAAGTGTTTAATACTACCAGCAGAATAAGGGTGGCATCTCAATGTGTGAATACTAATACTAATCAACATCCTCATGAAGAACTTTTAAAATCAGTATTTTTATTTATTTGATTGTTTCGATAGTCAAAAATAAAAATCCTGTAAGAAAACAGGATGTGGGAATCCAACCTGTTTACTTCTACATCCTATGTGTCGACCAAATCGAGGATTTAAAAGCTAATACTAATGACAGTATTTTACGGTTAAATTTGCCAAAAGCTGATATTTATTCCAGTAATTATGATCTTTAATGATGACGATTTTCTTGCCAATAAACACGTATATTTAACAAAACATTATATATTTATATTCAGTGTTTATCTCAGATTTTAATTCTTGGCAGGACAGAAAAGCCTCTGAGTGGATTCAAGCTATAAAAATATATACAAATAAAAACTGCATCATATTTCTTATCAAATATTCCCAATGTGAGCAGGACGACATAAGATTATTGATTAAATGCTAATATTGACCTGTAATATTGACATTTAGATTTTGCTGCCTGCACTTATACTGAATATACAGTCTCTCTGTTTACACATGTGCACTTGTATCCACACACACCTCCACACAGTTGTCACAGACGCTGCAGTGCGAGCAGCGAGGCGGCCTGTAGAAGTGGCAGGTGGCGCACCACTTCATCCGGACCTGAATACCCTTGATCTCCACGTTCTTGTAGAGCGGCGCTCGGAAATCATCGTCCTTGTCCTCGTCCTCGTCCGCTGCGCAGACACACGTTAACACATTAACGGAGTACATGTTGATGCGTATGGTGGAGCAGTACACACACACAGGCAGCAGACACGGTAAGAAGAATGGTTTTGATTCAGTTTGACAGGGGCAACAGGGGAGCAACCTGAAATGAAGTTCTCCCCTGCTGTTCACTGTCTGCAGAGAGAGCAAACACAGGGAGAAATGAATATTTTTATAGACATGACCTATTCATTCTGCTTTTCCCATTAAGGCTGACTAACAAAGCACGCTGTGACTCATGTATGGCAGAAGCTGTTCACAAAGATTTTTTTTTTTTTTTTTTTTTTTTAAATGGGAATTTATCCTCTAACTGTGGCAGAGTTGCTCTATCAGACCTAAACATGTAACTGACCCCTTCACCTCTGCGGCTTGTACTCTCACAGTGTGAGTGTGAGAGTACAAGCAGCATCTCCACTGTCCTTGGTGTGACTGCAGTCAATCAAACTGTTTGTGTGAAGCTTTGTGCTTGGTGCCGCTTTGCTTTGGAGCTGCGGTGGCGAATAAAATGTCTTTCAGCTGATCAAAGGGCTCATTCAAACCATGTGCACAGAGCTTCGACCTGAGAAAATAATTTCACAGTACAATAGTAATTGCGGGGAGATCCAGGTAGCTCAGCACACAGAGAGTGTGGGAGAGAGGGAGAGAGTGGAAAGAGAAAACAAGAGAGAAACAAGAGGTAGAGCACAGAAATAAACAACTCCATAGCGAGAGATTGCTCTGTTATTATGGCACTCAAGTCTCTTCAAATAGATTTTAAAGGTAAACCGCCTGCCAGAGCAACAGACACAAACAGCAGTTACGCTTGCATCTCCTCTGACAGCTTCGTTTCTCCAAATGCTGAATGCAAGAAGTGGCCTACTTTATACAATATCCATTTACACTGCAACCATAAGTTTCACTTCACTTCAACTACTGACCAAAAGTGTTTTTACATCTTTTCACTAAATTGTTGATCGGCATCAAAAGCTTAATTACTCATTGTTGATGAGTTTATTTTTAGCACTAAGGAGTGAGGTACTTACACTTTGTTATATCTACATGAACGTACAGTCGGTATCTTTATCCATTACATTTTAGGCTTAATCCTGTTATCACCATTCATGTTAGTAATCCTCAAATAAACAGAATTTAAGCCGCAGGCACCTGCCCTGATACAATTATTGCTTGCATGAAGGTCAGGTGTAATTTTATTGGTGTTATGGGTTGTAATGCTCAATTTTTTGTTTGAAAAATGAGTCACTATTATCACTATTAGTTATTTCCAACAAGGACATGCATTTTCCTGCCAGAGAAGCATCTCGAGGACGTATCTATTAGCAGCATTTCACTGCATTTATTTCCCCTCACAGCATCAATATGTGTGTTTGTGTCTGTATGCACAAGTGTTTTCTACTGATCACAAGTGTATCATCCCTCATGAAAGGGTCTATGTGTGTGAGTGAGGATGCGATAGCTCTTTATTTTGCTTAATGACACTTGGGCAGGGTGCTTCGCTTCGCCCAACTAAAAATAGCTGCTTGCTGTAAAGCTGAAAACGAGGCCGGTGAGAGCGGTGAGACTGAACAAAAACAGTAAAGCTGCGGGACATGAAACCAGTGAAGGGAAACATGCTAAAATGTTCTAGAGATCAGAACAGCAGAGTTGGGTGATAATTCTCTGTGGGTTCCTCACTGCAAGCGACTACTTACGCGTAACATATAGTCTCTTTATTCTCTGATATCGGCAACAATCACAGCAATTAACACTGTTTATGTAACATCCTCTGGGATCACAGAAGACAGACTAAATCAAATCATATGAATACAAAAAAAAAATGAAATAAAACTCACTGCATCACCACACTGGCCAAAGTTAGTGCTAGCCTATGTTGATCAAAACAGACGGCTAAGAGTCACACTGCAGTTTTGATACTGGAGTGAAAAGAAATGCATGCATTCATTGGAAAAATGAGGTGGTTATTCTAAGAGGCGTAAGATCCTGCATGATGTAAACACACCTTTTAAGTATCGGGGAAACTTCTCTCACTGAAAACGTCACTTATTGAGTTCAGCAAACTGCAATATACTTAGAAAAATTTCTGTTGAAATTGCCTTATTATCCACAGTCACCTCTCTCATCTGCCTTTTACCTCAGTTTAAAGTTTCCTATAAACAGAAAATGAAAATATACCACTGTGCCATACGTCAGTGATTTGAACGGAAAGATCTTTAGTACACACCGACCTTTCATTTTCACTTTTACAGTCTGAATGATGGAGTGATTTTTTTTCTCAGCAGATGTCATTTAATAGCTATGTCACTTCTTCATTTCTTCAATTCACTTCAATTGTGGGGTCTGCTGCCTCTGAGATACAACATCAAGAGCTTGGAAAACAACTCATCCCTCAGTAGTCTATAAAACCCAGTGGGGCAGCAGCAGCGGCAGAAGGCCACTGTCACCTCTGGGGAGGCAGATAACCTGCACTTTATACAACCTAATGATCATTACCCCCTTTATGGGCAGAGAAAGCTCTTCCCAAAGACAGGTGCTTATCATTTACAGGCGCATTACAAACATCCCTGGGGATGGGTTCAACCATCATTACTTAACCGAGACAGCGTTGAGGACAAGGAGCCTGCATCAGGAGCACAAGTCAGTGCTGCTTGTTTGACAGGCTGAACAGCTGAGAGATACTCAATACACCTCGCAGTATGAAGGCTTGTATAACTTCCCCCAGTGTGCCGCATGTGGAGCATGTGGACTTTACAGACTGTAACAGGAAGATAATGGGGTAGTGAAAGATTGGGGAGGGTGGTGCTCTGATACGTGTGATGCCATTAAAGTTGTACCCTCTACATGACGACTAAACAGGGAGGAACCATTACTCATTATGAGAACATATAATTTGACAGATACTAATCACCAGACACTGGAACCCATTTTCACACTCCCAGACATGCAGACAAACCTCTGGGGTAAACACCAGGGTCCATGAAGGTTGCCATGCTGAAGTTGGCCAACACAAAGAGGAAGACCAGGCCATTGTAGAGAGGCACAGCGGGGGAGATCACCTTCGTCAACCAGGGGCACCTAGAGATACAAACGAGGGGATAGAGATTAGGATTCTTTCATCCATCACACGTTACTTAGTCACACACATTTTAACACCATTAGGTTTTGATCATAGGTGTGTTTCTTTTGTCCCAGTCTTAGTAGTAACCACATGATAATCATGACATATTCATGCACAATTGCTAGGATTCTTGGTTCTCAATAGGAGCAATTATCATAATTAGAAGCAAGATTACACAGAGTGAATTAGAGCAGGGAATACAGTGGATACCAGAACTGGTGACCTACAGAAAACAAAACAACAACAGAACAGCCAGCATGAATCAATGTTGCTACCCGCACTGTAATTCTTTGCAAATTACCCGGACACTGAGTTTCTGTGGAACCACTTATCTGAAGGGTGGATCCTTAGCCTGAAGGCTTCTTTAGAATTACCTGCTTATTAATCTGCTTGGTGTTTCATAAAACTAAATGAATAATATATCAATCCTTTTGTGTGATGTTCGTTTTAAAGAACAGACAGATAGCATCAGGTCACAGCCCATCTGACCACGTGAGCCGAGCTGCAACGGTGCAGTTGCAATAGAAGAGGTGTCACCCAATGACAAAAACTACTATTACGCAAGTGACTTCAGCAGCCTGGTAGGAAAACTGAGATTAAATTTGTGGAACAACAATGGATGTCACACTTGTCACAATCTCATGCTAGAGGATCACAGGATAACCAAGATTCATCCTATAGTTGTAAAGATATTTCTGTCTGGACCAAAGCGGTGGAACATCCATGCCGCTAGCATGGCTAAAAATAAAGCTTACCAAACCTGGATGAGCTTTAGTTTCAGGTCTGGTCACTCTTCATTGGATAACAGCCTTACTGTGAACTCTATCTCAACCTAACTGTGCCATCACATCACATTTGCCATCACGTACATCTGACTGAACCTCTGCCATGCAGGTAACTTAGGCTGGACACGTCAATGGAAATCTGTCAGGTCAGTCAGGTATCGATGGGAAACCTGATTTAAACTCTGCCAACATTTTGCGTCATGACTGACCTTCTCCACTGCCTGCAGGTCATAAGTCCGTCAGTCAGTGCTGTGAAATATTCAACTGCGGAGACACCTGAATCACATCCATGACCCCACTCAATCACCTGGACTAAAATGTCAAGACAGCGTCCACTTCCTGGGGCGCTATCATTCAAATCAACTGTTTATGTGATGTGAAACACCATTAGAATGAAGATAGGTGTTAACGCCTACGGTCAGACGTTATGCAGAGAGCCTGGAGGTCACAGACCCTGAGAGAATTTATGAATTAATAAAGTATCTCACAGGAGAAGGAAGAAGAGACTTGAGAGTGTTTCCAGCTCTCTTTCCTTACATAATGACTAACATGCCCACGCCCACTTGAACACGTAATAGATACACATGCACACACTCAGACATTCGAGAATGCTTTTCCAGCTTATTCTGACGTCAAAAACTCAATTTCCTGGCACCCGTGCCCGGAGATCATCTTCAATCCATATCTCTTTTCCCGCTCCACCGGTCCTCTTTTGCTTTGTTGAATTATTCAGAGCCGTGGCTGTAGAGAGCCACTAACAGAGAAAAGAGAGGCGCTAACGGGGATGAGATGGCCTGTCACACAACCAGTCCGCACAGGGCTATGGGCATGATTAATTCCTCCAAGATATCACTGCAACATATCAGGGCAACGCTGGGACCAATTATAGTTGACTTTATTCACATCACTTGAAAATGTATCTCACATTTATACTATTCTTCAGTGATGTATTACAAGCATATTATAAACTCATCAGAGGCAGAGATTCATTTTTATGATTAGACAATCCCCAGGAACATGCCAAGTGTTGTTTGTGATATCATCATTCTTATTGTGGAGGTAAACTGTCTGTGGATGGAATGAGCCTATCAATGAAAGAATTAAGCCACTCTGGCAGTGTGGCTTGAGGAATTGTAATGTAGGTCCAGCACTTTGGTCCAAACTGGATTATATTAACTACGATCGGATGTTATGTTATATCAAGTTATTTTGTATTGACATTTATTTTGCCCAAATGATAAATCCTAATGACTTTGGTTCCCTGACTTTTCCTCAGGCACCACCTGCAGGTCAAGGTTTTTGGATGGATTATCCCAAATTTGACATAGACACTGACAGTTCCCAGATGATCTCTTAAATAGTGGTTCTATAGAGCCACCATGTTGACACTTTTCATCTAGTGTCATCATCAGATGTATAATGTCTGTCTGTGAATTATCTGTGTGTCCATTTTAATCCCTGTGAATGTATGTGTGCCTGTCTATGTATAAACTGTATATGTCTATTTTTGTACAGAAGACATCCCGATCTCAATAAGACTAGCTGTTTGAATAAAGGATCTTATAATAATCAGGTCAAAATTTCATCAGGTTCGTGATCAAATATCTGGAACACTGTTGACATTCATCAGCTTCAGTTGTAATTCGTGTCCAGTGCTAATTATTAAATATAAGGATGCTAACACGTGAAATTATATCTGCTAAACAGATCCATGTTAGCACTGTCATTGTGAGCATGTTAGCATTTAGCTCAAAGTACCACTGTGCCTAAATACAGCCTCACAGGAGGCTTGAATGGCTGCAGACCCCTCGTCTCTAAACCTAGACTCTTAACTGGTTAAAACCTGGATGGGATTTGTTGGATTGGAAATGAGATCAGTCACCATCAGTGTGCCACTATTTAAAAAAAACCATATACTTTCACACTTGGATTGGTAATTTATTCTCTGAACACAGTTTTGTCAGTTTATTTATGGTACATATTAACTTTTACAAGACAACATCCTCAAAGTACATTTCAGTGGAAGTGATATTGACTCAGCAGACTGTAATACCACGCTGTTTCATCACAGCTTTGGCAACAAGTAGACAAGGTGCAAATGCCTACAAAGTTGATCAAAGAAAAGCAATAGCATGCAGCTCCACCATCTTACAAAATCCCAATTTACTCGCCTGTCAAAGGATCATGTGTTTTTGCCCACAATGAGATTCAGAGGAGCCGGAGATAAGGGACAAATGGAGTGCAGCTGACAGCGACCATTTTAGGAGCTTGGGCGCAGACAGCGTGGGAGGAAAATGTGACTGAGAGAAAGCCTGATTAAGGCCACAGACGTTGGTTAATTGTGTAGGAGTAACAAATAACCACAGACTGCTTATCAACACTGTTTACAAGCCACTTTTACTACTTGTGTAACCATGATACTTCCACTGGGACAGAAAAAGCCCTCAGCTTGTCAAAAAGTTTGGATAAGATTTATCAAGTTGAAAGGGCTTTTCCTGCCAAAGGTGCGGTAAAGTAATGAGTTTGGTTCTGTCTAAGTTTAAATCCTGAGGCTGGCCAAAGTGGAAGAATAGCCCAGACTCTCTGTGGTAATTAAAATGCCTGCAAACAGGAGCTGGCAAGTTAACAAAGCAAGCAACCTCCATGCAATCTGCATTTAAAATGGCAGCTCGGGGACCCTTGAACATGCACGGCAAACTGTTGTGGCAGAGTCGTAAAGGTAGTGTTCATGCTGAGGAATCTAATGAATGAAAATGACATATCATCTCCTGGCTGAGATGAGGAAGAGAATAATGTTAAACAAACAAGGGATTAAAGAGGAACAATCCACAGCTTTTGATACTGGATAGTATTAAAACTGTATGTATTTTTATCAATCAGTATTTCTTATATATACGTGTAATGTTAAAGGAGTTTGCTGTAGAGAATGTTTCAGTGTCTTTCAGTTTATTGTTTTGGTTTATGACACTCTCCAGCTGCAGCAGACAGACACAAGCAGCTGAGGATATTTCCCTCAGGAATTGGTGGAGACCAAAACTGAGCTAGAAGACTGAATATTGGACTTCAATTTGTACTAATGTTGCTCTGTGTTTGCTGGATGTGTAAAACAGGTGAAGCTAGCTCATTATAACAACTTAAACGAGGGAATAACATGTCAATGATGTTTCACTGACCCAAATCGCCAATAAATAAATAAATAGAAATAAAATAAATAATGATACAAAATATAATACAAAGAAATAAACCGATACAAATTCTGTTCATTGTTTCCTTGTCTGGTAAAGCCATGTCCAGAACTGACCAGTAAAAATCTGACAGATCTCTTCAGCTGTGATCAGTTTCGTCTAAACCGCAGCTTAAACTCACTCTAATTAGTAAAGGAGCACTAGTTTTCCCTTCTGTATCATGTTACTCTTGTGGGCCTCATGTCATTTGTGCACAACAACGATGCTGCATCTGATATCCACCCCCGAGACTCAGTGAAATCATATAATGCAAACATACTGACGGACACATACACACACTTAGCTTTGTCCAGCGTCAGCTCAGGGACTGAGAGACAGAATCTTAGCCGCGGGTATCTGATAGCTCTCTCTGTCACTGCAGCAGTAGGGGTGTTTGTGGTTGAGTATTAAGATTAGAGAAAACACCCTGGCTTCCTGGTGATGATAACCCAGCTGTCTTTCAAAAAAAAAAAAAAAATCCAGGACACAAATCCTGTCTTAAAATCTCAGCTGATTGCCAGCCACCCTAAAAAACACAGGCTTGAGTCCGTTGATTAAACAAAATCTGGGTGGAACACTTTGAAACAAACCCTTTAATCCCACTGCTGTGGAAAACCTATAGAGGGAGGGAAAAGCACCACGGTCCGTGTAAGGTAATTAGACGTTCGATGAAAACTTAAAGCTTTTTAAAGGTGGCAGGATTGATCTGTTGGCACAGTTGTGGCTCCTAAATAGGGCCACATCTACCATGAAAAGCCATCTACATGCTCACTACACACTACACATCCCAAAGCTATTTGACTACTCAAATGTGCCTGTCCTTTATTTGCCTGCTTTTGGATCGGAGCAGAAAAAGCAGCCCTCTCTTTGAAGTTGCTCTTATCTGTTCTTTTAGTAGCTCTGGGAGAGGGGGGGTGAGGGGGTGGGGGTGAGGGGGTTTGAGGGGCAGAGACAGAACAACCATCAAAGAGAAAAGTGAGTCAATCCAGGGAGCTTTTGGCACTGACACTGATGGGTAGCACTTTTCTCAGTCCAACATGAAGGTCGACATTTTAACGAGATGCCAGTCTTTGTGAATTGAGGGCGATGTTCTACGATACACAATATGTTGTCAATTCAATCAGGTGTTGACTGGAGGTGGGATACTCACTGACATTCATGTTAGTCAGCTGAACTCAAATCCATGAAGTTATTAAAGCATTGCACTTAAATAAAATCAGGAGAATCACAAGAGACAGAAGAAGAATGGTAAAAAAAAATTGTTGCAGCAGAGAAGAAGAAATTTTTAATTTCTAGCTCCAAAAAAGATGGATCCTACATTTCCCATAATGCAACCAATAGCATCATTTCATTAAAACCCTTCCTGTCCAGATACCCTTCCAATGCCCACATTGTCCAAGTTTGCAATCCAGGCGTTCTTTTATAAATGTCTAGTGTCAACTCCAACTGTTTCTACAGAGACACATGACCTGTATGTAAAATCTGTGTCATTCCTCTTTGAAAAAGCAACATAACACTATCTGATTTCTTTTTTCTTTTTTTTTGGCTAATCTCCATCCAGTGCTTTAACCTCTCATCTTGTTGCAGTGATGTACAAGTGTACCCCTGGGTATACACCGTGACATCATTCATCAGTGATGCTATATGCTAGATGTAGTCAGAGGCAACAACAGTGTTTGTCACTTTGCTTTTCAGCCTGGTTAGTACCAAACACAGTGATGCTAACTTCCTTTTGAAAGAGGATGATTAAATTAAGAAGAATTCTGCAGAAAAAAACTTCAATATCTCTGCTTCTCTTGGCAGATGTTCTCTATAGGAACAATATATCACCTATTACCAGGATCGGAAATTAAGCCGCATGCTTGTGAGCATGAGCGACACCTGTAACACTAGACAAGGCTGTCGGTCCACTGGGAGTACTTACTGTAATGTATTCAGCACATGGTGAGAATGCCATCCCATTGATTAGTTCATTAAGTCTGAACCCAGTGGGACGCACATGGGAGGCCTGTTCTCCTGCAGATTGCCTGCTGAGACCCAGTGATCCAGAATCTGATACAAGTCTGGTGTCATCTTACCTCTTAGGCAGTGAATTTTCATCATGATTTAAAAATGTGAACCGTAATCTACAAGGAAATGATAGTGGGGGCTCAGTCATAGGATTTCAGTCCTGATCTGGACGCCATATTAAGACATTTTTCCCCATTTGGTCCATCTCATAATTTTACCCTCAGCGGCCCTGCACCAGCTGAAACACTGCTGGGGTTATCTCCCATATTCATCCCCACTCTTCAAATTCTGTCACACTTATTTTACTCCTCATAGGATTTATGAACGGCAGCATCACTCACTCACTCATTCACTCCTCTGGGACCTGCCAATCCCCAACGCAAACACATCCCTGAGGCTCTGCATTCACACACATGGCATTTAGTATTCTACACACAAACACTGCACACACAGCAGCAGGCCTGTTGCCTGTGGAGACAGCGGTGATGTTTGCTGGAAGCGCTGGAGCACAGCAGCTCAAGGCAGGTCAGGCGAGAAGCACAGCCGCACAGATTGATTGAGTATCACAAAATTCAGTTCCTCCAGCCATTGAGTTATTTATTGAGGATTGGTATTTTATTTATTCCCACAGACTGCACAGCAACACAGTTTCTTAGGCCGAGTTGCATATTCACATTTAGAGTACGTGTCTAATTTCAGTCTTCAGACGTGAGTCTAGAAAATGTCAGAAAATAGTGACCATCACAAATTCCCAGAGTCTTCACATTTGAGAGGCTGGAACCATGAAATGTTTGGTATTTTGGCCTGAAGAAGGATGATCAAAAGTGTTGCCAATTAATTTTCTGCCAAATGACAAATCGATTAATCAACTGATGGTTTCAGCTGAGAATAAGTATGAAGTACCATGAAAAAAACTCAAGTACAAATACCTCAAATCTCTATTAGAACAGTAGTGAGTAAATGTACTTAGTTACATTCCACCGCTGCATCCAGACATGTTTTTGACATATATACTGTATTTTGTTTTAAATTATTTTTGAAATAATAATTAATTTCTTATGTTTTTTCACAAGAAAGTTAAATTGACACCTTCCTCTATTCTATTCTATTCTATTCTATTCTATTCTAAATCCAGAATTTATAAATATGCATATATTTTTCAAAAGTTTAACTGTGTCATTAAAACGGTCGTTTACAGTGTATGTTCACTGGAAGCTTACACAATCACACTGGGTAAGGTGTTTACAGGACGGTGACTCACAAACTAGTTGTCATGTCACAACATCGTGCTTGAACGAACAAGTCTTAAAGTCACATTTAAGGTGAGCACAGACAAACTTTCCACCTTCAGCAGAAAACTGTGAAAACAGCTTTCTAGTGTCATGTAAAACATATTTTTGATTGGAGGAGGACTTTAAAATGTTTACTATGCATGGATAGATTTGCAAACTAATACAAATTTTAGAGACTGGGAAAGACAGAGTAAGCACTGCCACTGCCGCGAGGAACAGTTGATTTCACTCTAAGACAACAGAGCAGAGAAGGAACCTGTGCAGCTGCACAGCACACTATTAAATCTGCATTTCAGCTGAGAGCTTAATGTTATTTGCATTTTCATAATTACATAAGAGGTCTATTTGAAATGAAATAAAATGCTTTGCCCCCACACTCTTTATATTTTACATATTCATAACCTTTTATTGTCTGTAAAAAGAGCAAAGCAGGAAAAACATTTCTACCTCCCTTAGCCACAAATGCAGTTTCACCAGCTCACCACAGTAAACTGTGGTGAACACTATAAATAAGCACAGTGAGCAGTGATACTATTACAAATACTGCCTGGCTCCATATGTACATATGAGGCTCATATTTAAATGAACACTTTCATTCCAAAGCTATATTTACAGCTGATATCTGATGTACCTTTGAGCTCCACATTTGTTTTTAGTTGTTTTTTTTTACTTTTTTTTTCCACGATGAATATCTCAAATTTAATTTAAAAAATGCACAATGCACTGTCATCCAAATGAAACTGAAAATTCAAGGTTGTGTGTAACACTGACATCCGCTTTCAGAGAAAGAAAACATAATCTGACTTAGGATAACAAAATTTCAGTCATATTCCCTAAAGAATTTCCTCCTCATGTGGGCAAAGCATTTTGTGGGAGCAGATGTCACAATATTTCCATATGGAAGAGGAATGAAGTAGTGTGTGTGTGTGATCGCAAGTGTGTGTGGTTCAAGGGGTAGGGGTTTAGCGTCACCTTTCTTCCTTTTATCCTCCTACTCACTGTCTGTGTAGTTTAACATAATTCACTCACGCTTTGTTAATCTCCCCATTTATTTATCCCACCAGAGATTCTACCGAAGCACAAATCTCATGTACACACACACACACACACACACACAAAATGTCCTCATATATTCTATTAAACCAAATAAATCAACAGTGTCTGCTCTTATAACCCAATAAAACAAAAGTTGATCACTTTTCCTGATGAAAAACAGTTCTCATTAGCATGTGTCACTAAGGTAACACACCCGTGTGCATGCATTCACAACCACAGTGTGTTGTGTGGGCTGGTGTGTAGTGCAGCCCCCCCCCCCCTGTAGTGCAGGGGGAGTGGGGGGGGGGTGACACATGTGCTGCCTGCCTGTCAGACTCTCCGTGGGAAACTGGAAATCAGTACAGTGCCATGGGTCAGTTGGAATAAATGAGGCTTAGGAGGCCAAAGACACTGAGGCTTAACAAGACAAGTGCAGTAAATATCTGTGGGTATTTAGACCACAGTAGCAAGGCCAGTCACCTCTGCCAATGCAACTGTTGCCCGTGTGTGTGTGTGTGTGTGTGTGTGTGTGTGTGTGTGTGTGTGTGTGTGTGTGTGTGTGTAAGTGCATATTAAGCTCTTCCACTTTTAAATATGCATCTGTATGAAACCCAACCGGGATATTGGCTTTTGTGGGGGGATGAGTGGGTGGATTCAGCTAACATGGATGCCCCTGAATCAAACAACCAATCAGTTCCCATGGCTGATATGGAGGCAGGGAAAGAAGTGCCTGCAGAAGTTGGCTTGCCCCGGTGTCACATTCTTAGCCATTCTTATTCTAAGCCCCGAGCGCTGCGGCCTGCGTGTGTAGCCACTGTCAAGAACTTGAAGAGTTATGACCCAAAGAGGCGACGGGCAGAGTCGTGCAGTCTGTTTTCAGGCAGTGGACTGCAACATTAGTGTTGCAACAGAGAAACCTTTTAAAAGGCTCTCATGGCACTGACGAGAGAAACTCAGGAATCTGTTGTATCCACTTTTCATTCCTAACATAAGATTATTTGTAATGTTCATAATGTGAGAGTTATAGCCTATGGTAGCAAGCACAGTGAAGGTCTGATTCTAGGAGCTCAGTAATGTAGTGACTACTCGCAAGCCAGAAACATGGCTACACTGGTGTAGTGTGTGAACTCCGACAGGGTAGTGTTGTTCCAAATCAAACACTGCCATTGTGCACTTGCCGGGAATGACGATGTGACTGCGATTGTCGCCCGCGTGCCGACTGCTTTGCTCACTTGACCTGAAAATTAACGTTTTACTTAACTGTGTGCACCTCCTGTGTCATTGGCGATCCCTCCCCCATACGCTACACAGCCAATATGGCGACCGCTGAGCGTGAGAAGTGTCCATCGTTTTACACTCAATTTTTTGACCATTTTGAGTAAAAACATCCAGGTACTTATAGTGCACTGCATGTTGTCATACTAATCAATGCACTTATGCACTCAGTAATGAGTGAGCGAGTATGGAAGTACGCGATTTGAGACACAGCAAACTCTCTGAGCTAGCTAGCTTACTAACTGTCACATCTTTTTTTTTATGTATAAGCAGGTTTTTAAACACAAGTTTTCTTCTTCTTAAATAAAAAAAAAAAAAAGGCATTTGACTCCTTTCACATTGCCAGATGAGTTTGCCTTTCTGCTCGGACTGAGGACACAAACACAACTCCAGGGAGAAACGTCACCACATGCAATTACAAGTTAAACAGCTAAAACGTTACGATAGTTTCCTCCACTTTAGAGTTCCATAAAATTCTTTTTTGGATTCTCCGGCTCCTTGTTTGCTTGCTATTTGTCAACTGAACAAATATATGTGTCAAACTTCACCGACGTTTAATATAACATAAATGACTTGCATGCATCTCTCTCTATCCTCTATCCTGACTATATTTTTGAACAAATTTCAGTTACAACAAATAAGCAAATACAATAAAGAGACTGATTTCATGTCCCTGCTCCTTAATCAACACATCTTCCTGACTGCGGCCAGTTGAGAGCACTTTGGTAAATGTAGATTTATTCCCAGCCAAAACAGCGAGCGATGATGCCAAATCCCCACTACCAGCACCCAGCAATAGTCAAGAGTCAGCAGTTCTAGGATGAAGAGGGGAGGAGGTGATAAGAGGAGCTGATCTGAAACCTGAGGAGGTACTCCAGAAATACAGCAGATGGTAGAGACACAGACACACACACACACACACCCAGGCAGAATGTAAAAGTCAGATGGACACAAATCCCTGACAGATTTTTAAAAAGCAACACGATTTGTTGACCTTAATGTCCATGCCGTAATGCACAATGACTCCTCGCCCTCTCCAACAACATTATGGCAGTTAAGGCTATTTATCTGCAAGCGCCATCTGCAAGCCGCTCCATCCACACCAGTGAGGTCAGTTCAATTCTCTTCTCACTTCCTGCAGGAAGCCGAGGTTGAGCTTGGACTGGACAAGCACATGAAAACACACACACACACAAACACACACACACACACACACACACACACACACACACACACACACACACACACACACACAAGCTGCTCTCCAGAGAACAGAGCAATCCTGTAAGTCTACAACATGGTGTCTCCATGTGGAAATGTGGGAGAGTTTAATCAGGGATACAGAACAAATTAAACACTCCTGCTGTAAAAAATGACCCTATAGGTCATCTGTGCAAGCAGCTTTTAATGACCCACAGGTACATTTTGTTGTTAGGCGTCTAGTAGTAGTAATTATGATGGGAGCAAACCGATGGGTGCGTGTTTATTTTTGTAACTACGTTGAAGAAGGTCTTCTAACCTACTTATTTTAAGCCAAAACAAATCTTCCTAAACCTAACCAAATAGTGTTTGTGCCTAAACTTAACAAAATTGTCACGGTTCCATAAACGTAACCACGTGTTTATTATTGTACATTGCTGTACGCCTCCTGTAGGTCGTATCAGAGGGTAGGAACACACGACCTATGTAATGATTTGTGGTGGAGGATTTGTTGGTGGAGGCAGCAGCATGTTGTGTAGAGGAACTGCCTTGTGATTCAGGTTTTTGATTATTATAACAATATTTGGCCTCTGGAGCTGATGATAACTGATCTGAGGTGTATTAATATGAACAGCAAACAGAAGCTCTGTCAGAAAACACATGGTAACTTAAGTTTCCTTGTATAAATTAAGGTTAAACACACAAACACACGCTCACTCCATGCTTTGTACAGTCATGTAGCTTCTTTGCAGGCAGTGCTGGCAGTCCCTGGTGGACCAGCTGCTTGCCTCCCGTCTGGTCCTGGTGAGATTTACAGTACAACACTCACCCACCTTTCCAAAAATCCCTGATTAAATGGAATGGGTAAACACTGTAATTTTCACAACTCAAGCATGTCTTTCCTGCTTATCCACTTAATCACATAACTGAGACAAACACCCCACAAAACACAAAGCACAATGCCAGTCACTATGCAAACAAACCTCTGATACTTTAGAGACTAATAATAATGTAATTTCACATTCTGAAAATTGTCTTCAGAGCATAACATCTATCACGAGGTCTGCAGAGTCATGCTAAACTGCTGACGTAGCTGGTGCCAAGCCACAGCAAATTCTGGTTGTATTTCAAATCCACTTCTTGTCACTGGATGCTTGTCTGCCCCTGCAGAGCCCATCAGCCTAATGAACCGTTCATCAATCAGTTTAATGTACACACACACAAACACAGGCCCTGGCCGGTACAGAGGTTGGCAGAGATGGATGGCACAAGACTCGGCTGGTAATAAAACAAGAGGAGATGTCCACACACATTCCTCCTCCCTCACAGACAAAGTCTGATTTAAATACCAGAAGATAGTAAAGTTTTCGACCTGGACAGGCCTGTGTAGACACAACTGGTGAGGCAACAACTGCCAGGAGCTGTCAAAGTGTGATAAAATGTTGCTGTGGAAGACTTAGAAAAGAAACAAAGGCTAATGTCGTCTGTATGTTGCAGCCATGTTGCTCTATTCAGGAATCAAGGTGAGAAAACATTGTGTGCATTTATCATTGCAAAAGCACAGAATAATGGTTTGTCCCGGTGCCTTATTTAGTTGAGTACTTTTTATTTAATCAGTGGTCCAACCTGACTGATTCTGATCAAGAGAAAATTACAACATTTGGTGGCCCACCGTCTGCTAACCAATCTGATTCACTAGTGGCAATTCTATCATGTTGAGATACGTGAAGCCCCAAACTTTTCAAACAACAGCGATAGGTGGGGAATATTAACAAATTCCCTCTCATAATGGAAACAACAAGGAATGAAGTGGATGTGAAAAAAAAAATTCAATATTGCAGAGAGAAAACAATTAAACTGTACTGCACTTTTTCAAACAGAAACAAACTGTGGCACATTTTGACAGTATCTTTTGAGTAGCAGGTACTGTCAGCACAGGTGACAGTTATGTAAATGATAAAACATAGTGTAACCGTAGCACAAGAACAGAAGTCAGCAAACTACTAAGTTATGTCAGTTAAACAGCAAGTAGCTGCCAGACAAAGGAAGTAGCCTACTATAGCAACAAAACCATTGAGTGCTCTGAACTGAGCTGGGATTTGTTTTATTCCTTATGAATTCCACTTTTCATATGTGTCATACTGTGTTTTATATTATTTCAAAACTTATACTTTAGTCTCACTTCAACTGTTAAGTCCACTCTGTGCCTCAGAGCACTGGTTTGTGTTAAGTGATGTTCAGTTCCACCATAGGTGACATGGTTTATATTAATTCATGTGAGTCACACCCTTTAGAAACAGTTTACAGTTTGGGACCAGGATCCAGAGGTCACTGATGTCAGGTCCAATAGGCTGACCAACTCCTACAGCCAGTACAGCCACACCCTCCCTCCAGTTTTTAATGAAATATCATGTCTCAAATAGAATACATGTTTCAGCCAGTTTACGCTCCAGATATTTTGTCCTAGTACCTTGAATTAGAAATGAACACGGGAGAAGATTTTCTTCTTCATTAGCAGTGGGAGCGGTTAAACATCAGTCAAGTCCAGCCTTGCAGTAAACTAAGATAACATCATTAACTTTCATTTCACCTACAACAGTAAGTTAAACACACACTGATACACGTTGAGTTAATAGCAAGCTCAGTACATTTCGCTGCACAGACAATAACTGAAACACCCTTCTTTCAGCTCCGACATGTGCCCAGACAAACCCTGTCTCCAGGCGTAACACCTCGGGCTACTTCATTTGCAGCTCATCTGGCCTTCTGCTCACCACTAACAGATTTGACATCATGCTAAAACGTTATTATTGGACTTTCCCTAAAAACAATATTATGGGATATTCAGAACCAGAGTTGGAATATGAAATTCTTAATCCTAAGTGATTGTCCATATGAAGCTCATAATGCTGTACTTTCCAATTCAATACAGCCGCTGACAGATTTAGAAAGAGATTGAATCCACAGTCAGGCTGAATATATATTTAGTACAAAATACTATAGTGCACTGTGAGAGAGGCTGGAGCAGTCCTGCTGCACAGTGCTGACAAACAGTTTAGCAGAATAATACAAAGATCTGATATTAAAATTGAAATGAAACACAGAGGGACATCTCTTTCCATATTTTTACTTTGTGCTTAGAAATATCTCAGTGTATAAAATAAAAGCTTAAAATATGCAACTTCTTTTTGAATAAAACAAGAGACAAATACACAACTTTGGATAGCGACTAGCTGTGCAACACAAGAAGCCTTTGTTCGTGAAGCTGGGTGGGATTTTCAAAGAGTAGCTCATGATTTTTTTTTTTTTTTTTTTTTTCATTTACAGTATGCTGCATGTGTCCCATGTGCATTGCATGGCCTTGAACTCTAAAGGGAGGTTTCTGTGGTATGGTGGTGGGCTCCACAACAGCCCAGCCTCCAATGCAGCCCACATGCCTGTATGTATTATGACAGACTAGGCCTGGGACCAGAACCTCCTCTCCCACCGCTGATGTCCAGATGTGCTTCCATGTGGGTCTTGATCTTATTCTTAGCGTAGGAGTGCATGTGTGTAGTTTATTGTAAAGGTGCTTGTAGCCTTTGTGGACATCATTGTATTTTGTCAAGTTATGAGCTTGTGTTGTGAGCCTGTCTGCCAGCACCTCTAAAGCTCACTAATTTACACATTGTACCTAATAATCAGTACAAAAACTTAACTGTAAAAATGACGTGAACAGAGCCGGGCTAGCTGTTTACCCCAGTCTTTATCTAGGCTAAGCTAACCGTCTCCTGGCTGTAGCTTCTTACTGAACAGACAGATGTGAGAAATGTATCTAACTCTTTGTGTGAAAATGACTCATTAATTTCCCAAAATGTCAAATCCATTAAGAACACATTTCCCAACAAACACTATTTGAACTATTAATGCTATAAAACTAAATCTGAAAGAAACCCAGACAGCTGGCATACAATGTAAAATCCAGTTAAGACGCAGGAGAAGCTGCCAATCTGTTTGGTACTTTGCAGTGAATATACTGTGTCAAAATGAATGTGGTAATGGTTTATTGATGTAGAAATATGAGCAGCAACTTTAAAGTCTCTCCACTGAAAATGTAAATTTAGTCATAACAGAGCTTCAGAGGTTTAAACAGGAGAATGAAATTAAATTAGAGCATCTTTGGATTTGTGGAGGTTTTCAGGGCAAAAAAAAAAAAAAAAAAAATCCAACTTGGGACCTTTCAAAAGAACCTCCTTCCTGAACTGCGTAGATTTAACATGAATTAACCCCATCCCCAGTGTCTTTGTGTCTGCACTGCACAGATGTGTGTGCTGAACAGGCTCAAGCGGAGAATTTGCAGAAGGACAAAATGTCCTTCCCTTCAAGCTCAAACCAGCCCCCCCGCCCCTTTCTTTCCCTCCTTCCTTTCTCAGTTGTTCCTCTTCATCCATCATGAGCCCCAGAGCTGAGGCAGGTGCTTTCACTAAACCTCCCTGAAGAGCTCTCCCCCGCCACCGCCTCCTCTCCCTCCAGCCCACCTCCTTCATTTCTGCCTCCACACCTTCCACACTTCTCTGCTCTCTCCTACTGAAGGAACTCATCAGTGGCCCCTTCACATCTGCAGGAATCTTAATTGTATATCGTCAAACTGTGATTTTTTTTTTTTTCTTATCCAGCAAGTGAGGTCTACTATGGATGAAAAGCTCATTCACAGAGGCTCAGAGAGAGAAAAAGCAGGATCTGATGCCTCTCAGGAGATGGAGTATGGCAGTTCTGTGTTCCTCCTCTGTTTCAGTAGCTGCAGGGACCGGGAAGAATGTGCTGGTCCTTTCGCACCCTTTCTAAAAGCACAGAATGACACACATATGATCTGCCGAATCTACGCTCAGCAGGCCGCAATCACGATATGTCAGTACGGGCTGGAGCTCCACATCTTACATGGAGGGAACAAAGAGTCCCATTGATTAAACCGTGCTGCAACAAGACAAGACAATGATTCCCTTCAGCAACAGAGGCTGGCAGCACTGGGCAGAGTCCCACCAGTGTTCTCTGGGATCTCGGAAACAAAGAGAGGGACAGACAGAGGGTGGGAGGGTCAGTAAACTGGGTTGACCTATCTTCAATGCAAGCTCTGTAGCTCCAGCACACAGTCACGGAGCAGCATGATGGCACATACATGACTGGGCACATTCACGCCAACACTGAACAGTTGCATAATTAATATTACAGCAGTGTTAGCGTTTAACGGAGACCGTCAATATGTTCTTTCACATCAAGTGCCAATTCACACACTGCCCGATGAGCCTTGCTCAGTTGGCAAACTTGTTGCCAGTGGACAGATGTAAATATAGGGCACTGACGTTAAACCCTCACAGCGACAGTTACAGCATCCACGTCCCCCCCCCCCAAAAAAAAGAGCTCCTCCTGTAATGCAGCCTCAATTGAGAATCCATTCTTTTCCAGGGGAGCATTTATGAACCTGCTGATGGAAACATAAGTGGGATGGATAGCAGTTAGAAGAGCTCAGGCTAAAAATGTGTCCTGTGGCAGTGTAAATGGTGGCACAGAGGTGCCGTGCAACTGAACAGGGAAAGCAGGAATTGTATCACAATGGGTGGTTAGGTGATTTTGCAAGGTTGGAGTTCAAAGGTGGAAGAGCCCAAATGTAAACTGCCAGATCCTTGCAAAAGTCTGGTTTAATTCGCACAGGAGACAATATATATGCAGGTGCAAAGATGGTGAATTTGACCGTTTACTAAGAATGTACAATCATACAGTAGTAACCATAACTAGGCACAGCAGGCCTGACATGCTTTTTACAGTGAACATTTCAGCTGGTTTAAAGACAATTACAAAAATGATTAAATTTCGCAAAGACGGGGATGTAAGCTCAGTAATTGCTGATAGAAACTGATTTACAGCAATTTGAAAAAGGAAAATGAAAAGACTTGCCCTCTGGCTCCCAGAAAAGACAAACCAAGATTTACAGTTTCATCTGGCTCTACTCACACACCAAAGGATCTTGTGAATATCATATGAAAAGGCAGGAGTTATCTTCTAAAGCGCCTGCTGCTGTCCTACTTCCCTTATTAAGGGGATTCCTCTGGATGCCTCTCCCTTGACACTCGGGTTGCACCATCTGCTCCGCTTGCGCTGGGGAGTTTGTTATGGCGCTGACAGCCCTGCGAATTGTGACCCTTAATGAAATTGTTGAGCAATATGTAAGGTCTGATCCGCTTAGGGGGGTGTTGAGGTCTTTCTCCCTGCAGCCGCAGCATGGGAGCGCGGGAGAATCAGAGCAGCAGGAGCCTGGCTGGAGCCATATGCAGGGATAAACACTGATGTCAGGGCACTGCTGATTCAATTAGGGGGGTACTCCAGGGTTGCTCTGCTCGGCTTTTACAATAACAACATATTCACATTAATGGTGTGGGATTTCATTACTGAATTGTTAAGTGATTCCTGGGCATATCTTTTGCTGAAAGGCTCAGTGCAGTGATGGGGAGTAGCGAGTTGGCAACATGCTGGAATGAAGACTGATGGATTTTATTAAGACAAATGTATTTTGCTCTTTCACTGTATCAACTCCTGTTACTGTGAGAGTACAGCCCTGGAGAAGATAAGAGGGATAAAGATTTATTTGCTCCGTCGACTGCTATGCAGAGTAACACAGAAACCGACACTGACTGTATCTCCCTTTGTTCGTGTCTTGCAGTTTCATTACACCTCACACACGCACACGAGCTCCAGCAGCTGAGTGTTTTATTCTCGTTTGATGCTCGAACTGGTTATTTCACAGGACGCTAATGAGAGAAACTGATAATCGCTGGTGTTTACTTGGAGCACAATTCAGGCCATTTAGTGCAACTAGCTCTGTTTTGTGTGTAATGTGTTTGGAAAGACCGATTCTGTCTATAAATACACATGCTAACCCAATTATAGGTGGAGTAGAGGCATCTGTGATTTAGTCTGTTTGAAGCCAGCCAAAAAAAATCCCCTCGAGTCGGCTGGGTGGGGCTAGCCAGTACTCTGAGAACAATTAGAGCTGGATACAGTCAAAGCGAAACAGTCAGAAATCCATGTTCTTGAAGATTTTGATTTATAAATACCTTTAAACTTGTGTCGTTCCAAAGGCATTTAAGTGACTATATGTCAATGTGATGCAATTACTGCTACATGTGGCTAAAAAAGCAAAATAATGTGTGACCCAATCAAGTGGACAGCTCTAAATGCATGTGTGAGTACAGTGCACGGAGGTTCATATTTTGCGGTGGTCATATGTGTCCATACACTGTATGTGCTGCATGTCATGTGAATCCAAATGCATCCCTTTCCACATAGAAGAACTATCTGGCTATATGGCTGATTGCACATGTGCATCCTTTTATCAGGTCTCTGAAGGAGGTTTTCTGAAGCCTGGATATGGGTTTTTTCCACTTGCTGTCATCTTTTCCAAATAATACTGAAACCAGAAAATCCTTATTTGGCCAAATGGGAGGAGGAGGCCTTGATGACGGTGAGTTAAGGAAGCCACTATGGCTTAAAGGTGGAAGCTCAAAATTACCAACAAGGCAGACAATGGAAGAAAAACTAAATTTCCTCACTGGCTTGAGAGAATAGTGTAACATTTTGAGAAATGCACTTATTTACTTTCTGCTGAGAGTTTGAAGATAAGACCAAAACCACTCTCATGTAGGTATGTTAAAAATGTAATCGGAGTGTGTGCTCTGTGCAGGATATTACCCTCTATAAATGATCATATTGTCAATTTCAGACTTCAGTTTTGTAATGATTGATACACAAGATTGATCAGTTTTATAGGTATTTACCTTTGGACAGAGCCAGGCTGACCCCCCCCCCCCCTTTCCAGTGTTTGTGCTAAGCTAAGCTAAGCTGGCTGCTGGTTGCAGATAATATTTACTGAATGGTTAAGAAAGTGATATCCGTCTCCTTATCTAACTCTCAGCAATAAGCCACTTTCTTCCAGCAGATCAACTGTGAGCAGAAACGCTAAATCTGATCACACAGGGCATTTAAAATGAAGGTTTACGCCGGGTTCAACTGCAACTGTCACAGCTGGATCTCATCTGTATATATTTCAAAGGTGAACACCACCATCGTGACTTTAAGCACAATTTTGCTCATGCAAGTGTTTACATAGCATTTGACCTTATCGTCACCTGTTGTGATGTGATCTGTTCTAACCAACATCTTCCCAGCCCTTCAGCCGCCCTCATTATCAGGACACCTTGCCTGAGGCACAGTCCCTGTTCAGGCCAGTTCAGGCCAGTCACATCCCTTAATTTAACCTGCATTCGTCCAATTATACCTGCTTTTTTAGCACTTGTAATTAACATAGTTATATAAACATTTGCATCTGGGAGCTGAATAGATCTGCTGCTAGCCAGTGATCAGCAAGTGTTTTACTCAAGGGCATCTTACTGGCATTTGCTAAAGAAGGGACCCAGTTGCTCCAGGCATCCACACCAGCAATGTCCTGGTTTCAAGCCAGACAGCGAGTTCTCACACACCACAACCCTAAATGAAAGCACCAGGACTCTGGTTCACACCCAGGCAGCCATTAGGACCCAGGGCGTGATGGGGAAACATCCCCACTCAACCAAAATAGAGCTCGGCTTCCTACTAATCCCAGATGAACAGGTGCTTCTATTTAAAGGACCAAATCCTCTCCAATCCACCCCCTGGAATCCGAACCCTCTTTCTCCTCTCCCACTCTCCACTGTATGTGTGTTTTTTTTTCTCAATTCTCCCTCTGTTTTTCTACTGTTACTGGATTATGAGCAGAGAAACAAAAGCATTTGAGCCCTGAATGAGCTGTCGAAATCTGCATGAGGAAAACCACTTCAGAAAGCTTCCGTATCCTCCCCCGAGACAGTGCTGCAGTGTTTAACTGCACATGCCACTTTCAAACACAATGCTAAATTGCCACTTGTCGTTCAATTTACTATAACATTTTTTATACTGTAAGAGAGCAAAACCTGAAGATGATGACTAATGGCATGATAACTCAAATTAAGCCCTTGAATCTATACAGAACATGACTACATGTAACAGCTGAAGAGGAATGACAATTTGATTTAAAGCTGCACTTTTCAATATTTCTATATTCACAATGGATTAAATAACTGTGTAATATGAAAGGGGTCCATCTTAAAGACAAACTCAGTGAATTATCGCCTTTGCATTTCACCTCAGCTCTACTGAGCCTTCTAGCACCTTTCAGTGCTTTGTTTTGCTTTTCTAGCCCGTAGCTTTAATGTTTTGATTCAGTCTCACAGCTCTCATTGACCTGTGCGATACCTCCCCTGCACCAAACAACCAAGAGATAGTTAGCAACTAGCTGGTGCATATAGCAGCGAGAGAGCCAGATATTTCCCTCAGGAGTTGATGGAGACCAAAACAGAGCTAAAAGGGGAGTGAATATTGACTTATGACACCAAATAAATGCTAATATCGCTCTGTGTCTGCTGGATGCATACATACTACAGGTGTACAAGTGTTTGTTTTTTATTTGTTAATGCAGGTTAAAGAGGGTTAACAATTTTTCTGCTCCTTACAGTGAATGACTTCTGTGTATGATAATGTGCTATACAAATAATTTTGCCTTGCCTTGCCTTAACTATTTGACATATACTATTGAATTAGGCCGTTGTTAGATCACTGAGAATGTCGTTACTTCAGATCCTCATGAAATGAAGACTGTACTGCAAATTAGGAAAATGACATATTGTCTTAAGTTTTTAAAAACGAGAATAGCATACATTTGGCTCAGGACTTTAATCTCAGAAGCATCACGTCACCATAATTAGAAGAACAGAGTATTTAGAAGCCGATTTCAACTCTTGAATAAGAATAAGAGAAGCCGGGCCTTGTTAATAAGCAGTGGTGTCAGTGTGCCCCAGTCTGTGTGTCAGCAATAGAAAAATGTTTTTTTCCATCTGAACAGTTAATGACTGAGAGGATACAGTCAGAATATTTCTGAATGTTTTCATCAACTGTATCTGCGCCATCTGCATTTCTGCTCCTATTGTATGACAGTGAGTCATTAACAACCCAGACAGCAAAAAGTGGAGATTTCCTTGTTCCCAGAGCAAGGAGACATCTTAGAAAAGTTCAAGTACTGAGGCAACATGGAGGACAGAGAGGGGCTGGGGTAGGAGGAAAGGAGGTGGAGGAGGTAGAAGTGGAAGGACAGAAGGGGGGGGGGTACATGGTTTACTTTAGACTCTCCTATGTTGTCTTTGACCTCAACACCTCTTGAAAAACTGGGAGGCGGCACAACACCTGGCAGACACTGAGTGACGGGACAATATGGTGCAAGTCTGGCTTTGACAGCATCCGCAAGACAGATTGATCACACCCTTTGAGTGCAGGATCATCACGGCAAAAGCACAGTACGGCAAACCAAAGCTCTCATGAAAGCAGCCGAGTTTGAGCTCTGCTAATTATAATTTTCCCCTTGGGCCAGAAACCAATTTGTCTCGTTTTCAATACCTCCAAGTTTCCCCTATCACGCTGACAGAATGGCTCAGGGCACTGTTTGAAAAGCTGTAATGAAAACAATTTCTTCTAGTAACCGTTAGGGTCTGGATCCAGCCTTGAAAAATGCAGAAAGAGTAATCCTTCCACTCCTATCGCTGTAAGTGGGTGGGGGAGCCAGGGAGCAAGCAGACATAAATTCTATTGTAGCCGTCCAAATGTGTTATGTAGTTAAAGGGGAAATAAGGTTGACAGGCCCCTTGGGCTAGTCTGGAGAGCCAGCTATTCACACAAGCACAATCACGACCTTTCTAAATATGAATGTTGTACGGCCGGTGCAGTCTTGGCTTTTGTTGTGGACACAATGTGTCATGCATGGGCTGTGTTGGCTCAGCAACATACAAAAAGAAGGAAAAGGCTGGGGGTATCTTGTGTGGGACAGTGTTCCTGACCTCCTTAAAAGCCCTGGTTTTCTTTCTGTGACCTGAACTGATGAGCTCACCAAAAACAGAACATTACACAGTGATGACTAGGATAGAGAGATAGATAAGTAGTGTTATCTATCTGTAGTGTTAAAACAATGCAATGGGCTGCTTGAGTGCGGACGTGTTGCTTCAGGTACTGGAGAGACATGAAATATGATCCAGGAAGTCCAGTTTGAGTAACAGATCCATGGATTTGAAGGGTTACCAAAAATTGTACAACTTTTCAACATTCATTTTATCTTTCATTGCAAAGATTGTGAATGTAACAGTAGAAATACTGTGTCATTTACCTAGAATGTGCACTTGGCCCCCACAGTGCTTTGCAGAGTGAAGCTGTGTTGTGGCAAAAGTTGAGCAAGGTTCAACTTTTTACTGAGTTATGCATGTCTTTGCCTGAATCCTCTGTGCTGGCACCCGCTTGTCTCAATGGACTGGCGCCATTCAAATGAATGAGGCTGAATACGGCCTAAGAGTCTACAGCCAAGCTAGTGGCTCCATAAGGCTGTACTCAGGCACAGCATTGTGAGCTGAATTCTAACATCAGCATGTTAATATGCTAAAAATTATGAAAATGCTGATGTTTAGCAGGTCTAATGTTTACCAGGGTCCAGTGTCTTGTTTTACATTTACATTTACTCATTTGGCAGACGCTTTTATCAAAAGGGAAGGACACCAGTAAGCTTCAGTGCAGTACAAAACCTTAGTGTAAATACATACATTTGATAAGTGCAAGGAGATTGTATAAAGAATGTTTTAATGTAAGCATGCTAACATTTTCTAATTAGCACTAAGCGAATTGCCATTTGTTTTTGAGGATATTTAGTCATGTGCTGGATAAAGTGAGGGGAACGCCAAAGTGAGAGAAACGCCAGCCTCTGGAGTGGACAAATGTCTCTGATGTCATGGCAATCCATCCAATAGTAACAGATAGATATAAGAGTCTGGACCGACAAACTGACAAAAATGCGATAAATAAAAACCTTTCAGTATGGGTGGTCATTCATGACACATGGCTGATATTCAACACAGGGTAAATGAGAGCTAATATACCATATAATTCCATTAAAAAGCATGACAACAACGCTGTCAGCTAAGCCATGCGGAGGCCGTATGCACTCATGATTCTATGAAGTGCAGTTAATAAAATCATCCTTTAAACTGCGTATCAAACAGATGGTCCTCTCGACTGTCAAACGGTTGAGAGGACCATCTGGGAGGGAAAAGTTGGGACCTATTAAAACCAAACCCATCCCAGCGTCCACAAGATCCAAAAAAAAAACTGAATCCCATCAGTTGGAAAGAGTGTGTGTGCTGTCCACTTCGTGACTTGGCTGAGAGTCACTCAGCACTTTGTGCCCACACTCTCTCCGGGTGGTAAATCTCAGTGACACAGAAGCCCTGCAGATGTCCACTGAGAGACAACCAAGAGACGGATAGCCGAGTGAAGAGGAAACAGACAGAGCAGTTACCTCTGTGGCGTGATGTTCCAGGTGACAAATGAAAGAGTGGCCAGGCTGCCATTGGCTATCAGCAGGTGTGGTGAGACTTCTCCCACCTGAGGATGAGACTGCGGCTTCACTGAAATGACCCTGTGATATAGCCTACATCACACAGTCGGATACAGATGGCACAAGTGTCCCTGCTTCGGAAGTTGAAAACACATAAATTGTAAAAAACCTCTTCTTTTCACTCTTGAGGCGTGGTCACAAACTTTGCAGTGTTGACCAACAGTATACAGTCTATACAGAGCTGACCTTGGAGAGAATGGAGTCCAAAATAGAAGTAGCTATCGCAGCTGCTGTGTTTCACCATCCTCTTTTTTATTTAACCTTCTTTGTCAAAGTTTAAACTACTCCACAAAGGAGCCATGCTTTTTCAGAAAGTCATGAGATAAGAGTTGATAGTTTGTCCCTTGAATAAACTGTGTGACCTTGTTCTTCAGGCTAACACTTGCATGTAGCCATAGCATGTTAACAGTAATTCACCAGCTAGCCTTGCTAGAAGTCACGATGTCACCAAGCTTCTAACAATACCTCTCCTTTGAGAATATGAGGATGAACTTTGCTGTGCCACTGGACTCTATTTCATCATCTCACCAATACCCGAAACAACATGCACACAGACCCCTGTGCTTTTTAATGCGAGTGTCAGTTACTGCCTGTTAATAAATAAATGAATCTTGGTGTGAGGTACTCTCATTCTGCTTCACGACAACAGAAGTGCTTGATATCATACCTTGTGAAAAAAAAAACGATTTATTATGGAGCCATAACTGTGAAATAGTGGATTCATGGTGCAATCTTATCTGTGATCAGCTGTGCAATCCAATATCAAGAGCGTTAGTGTCGTTATATTTCCGTGCCTGTCTGCTGACACCACAAACATGCAAACACAGCGAGTCAAGATGGAGAAAACCAACAAAAACACAAAATAGACAAAAGATAAGTGCACCTTTGTATAATCTTTAATGTTTTAATCCTCTCTTTGTGTGCACTTACAGATAATTTATAAAAATTAACCAGGCTGTCAAGCGGCAATTAAATCCAAGCACATGAGTTTACTGAGTCAACGTTCTGTGAGACTCTCATAACAGTAGAGCGAGGCAATAAAAGACGAAATGAGCTGCAGTTAATCTGGAATACATTAGCTATTATTTGTAAAACTCAGTCGTCCTCATGAATTCTACAGGAACCGTACACAGACAGTTTCTAACATTTGAGATGCAGCTGACAGGCCTGCATGGACATCACCTCGCTCTGCTTCCGTTTCTATCAACATGAAACTTGAGTAGTGCACTTTTGCAGTGAATGATGAGTCAGATCCATGCAAATCTGCCCCTCCAGGCCTTGGACTGAACAGCACACTCATTGAGACAACTACATCAGGCCTGGCACCATCAGTATGTCCCATGACACTCCATCAGAAGGCTGAAGCAGGCACCTGAGGAATAACCACTGGGACACGTGAGAGTGGCTTTTTTTCTGGCCAGAAGGCAAAGCATAATATATTAGGAATTAAAGAGAGCTTTCCAAACATCTAAAACAAATAGAACAAATATGAGTAAAGTCGGGCTCTCCTCTCTGTGAACTCAGTGCAGCTGAAACACACCGAGCCGTTTCACACGACCCGGTTTGACGCAGTCGGAAGCAAAGGGCATTTTCTGATCCTACTTCCAAAGAAATCATTCTCCAGTCCAAACCTTTCACTTACTCCCCTGGTCTTAGCAGGCATAAGGTCAGGCACAAGCGGGAGAATTTCTCTTTTTTGATTTTTCTTCAATGACTAATATGTTCAACTCTGCACTCTCTGCACTCTGCTCTGCTGCCTCCAGGACTTCACGAGCTCTCTCTTCTCCGTGGTAACACAGCCATGACTCCACCTTGCTTGCCCCCCCCCCTTGCTTGCCCCCCCCCCCCCGGGCTGTGCTTTGCCCCTCCCCCAAGTTCTCGTAGAAAGCAAAGAGTTTCTCGATATCACCGCTTTTGAAACTCCACATCTTGTCAGGGAACATTTTATGTCACTTGAAATCACTCCCTACCTCTCTGTCTTCCTCTGATATTTCTAGCTGTCTGCAGAATCTTGCATTCTTGACATAAAACGCACTGAACTCACTGTCATTTCTTCTTGTAAAGAGCATCTGCTCACTGCCTTAAATGTTTAAGTAAAAGCCAAAAAGTGTATCTGTTTATTGAACCACCTCCCTCCTGGCATGACATGCAAGAATTCAAATCATTTTCCAGCAGATTTAAGGAGACTGAATCAGCAAAGGGATTCCTTGAAGTAAAATATTGCTTCCCTGAGGAATGCTGAGTTATGGGGCTTCATATCAGATGTCGATGGTTTATATGGAGAGCTCCAAATACATGGAAGACCGACGGGAACGTTAAAATTCTTCTTTAGCATTGCAAAAAAAAAAAAAAAAATTTGTAAAAAAAATTGCATCTGCCAAAGAAATGCAGCTTTTCAGTGGGTTTAAAACTGACTAGAGATTCAATTCTCATTCAATTTGTGATGGTGGCTGACAGCCAACTGGAGGAGAGACTTCACAGTGTGTCTCTTATGAGAGCTGGTGGTGGTCTGTGTGTGTTGGGGGTGCTACTGGCTCCTCACAAGTCACTCTCTGTGAAGGGGAGAGAAATGGCAAACGATTGTAAGCCTTTGAAACAGAAATATTCTTGATCTGTTTCTGCTACCTGGCCGCACTATAAATAAAACACTGTTGAAATAACTTAACGATCCATTTTCCAGCCAAAAAAAGATTTAATTAGAGGATTATTTCTCTTGTTTGCTAGCCCTCTATCGTTGGTGGTGGAGGAGGAGGTGGTGGTGGTGATGGTGGTGGTAGTGGAGGGGCTCAGTCTCATTCTGTCTGCAGAGAAAAGTAGCAGAGTCGGGTATTAATTGTTCCACTGTCAACCGCGGGCTCTCATCTCATCCCCGAACCATTAATCATAAAGTGAGAGGCGGGCAAAAGGGTGCAGGGCCAAAATCACATATGCATGAAGGCAATTTGTAACACGAAGAATCTGATCAGAAAAGGCTCATTTTAATTCCCATGGTGTGCATGTTGGATCGGCAGTGTGAGGCTCTCTTTTTATGTTTCTTGTAGACCCTCAGCAGGCCAACACCTTGCTCATCAGTCCATTTCAGACTAACTAGCAGGAAGCGTTTACAGTAAACACACATACGTGAAGGCAGGATCTCATTAAAAATGACCACTGACAGAGAAAGGTCTGCCTCTCTCCATGCAACAATGCCGCCTCTCTTTCATTCCTCATAACCTCCCTGGAGTCTGGATTATAACCAGCGCCGGTCTCTCCCGAGCCATGAATAAAAAGAACAGTTCATGAGTCAGAACCTTTTACATCCACACCTATTCACGAGGAGAAGAGAAAAGCAGCCGTTACTGGGTGCAGTCTCCACCCCCCCCCCTCCCTCAGTTCAATGAATGAATGGAGGCTCTATTGAGCCTGGACGGTCTGTTGCTTCAGCCCACAGTGGAAAATATGACGACCCAGCAGCAGGTAGGAGAAAGAGGCTTCTGGGATGGCATGGGTGAGAGGTCCCACCACCAATGCTGCCACTTTACACACGGCAGTTTGTATGTGTTTGTAGATGTTCAAGTGACAGTTACGACTTCAAGGCTCGAGGTGAAGGGTTCAGCTTTGTCTCAAAACTGAGTTAATACCTGTTTGAGCTCAGAGCACATGTGCAAATTAAGGCCTAACATGGGAGCTTCCTCAAGAAGGCAGAAACATGACCTCCACTTGCACCGGAGGGACCTGGTCCTGGTATTCCCTCTTTCAACACAGGGTGAGAGCTCTTAGGAAACATTTGTATTTTATGAACTTAGTTTCTCCAGAGTGTTTTAAAGGCAACACGAACCATACGATGCAGGTCAAACAGTGTTTCCAGGTCCTGGAAACCAAACAAGGCTACAAAGATAAAGAATTCATGTATTTCACCAAGTTGACTGCAATGGGCTCCAACTACAAGACTGTTCAGTTCTCATTTCTACAGGCTACAGGACACGCGATGCATCCTAGTGCGACACTAACTGTGTCGTTTGGTGCTGAGCAGGTAGTGTACAGCGAGTTCTTAGATCTATTTTTTCCTAAAACAGCTGCCTGCTACAGCTGAAAACAAAGCTGAGAGAGCGGTGAGAGTAAAGGACAGATAAACACTGAGCAGAAACTCACTGTAAAGCTACATGAAGGCGAGGGAAGCTGCAGATTCAGGGGATAATTCTCTCTAGGTACACAACGAGCGACCACATCCACATTGTTCATACTGTGATGTGATACATTGTTATTATAAAAACACCAATTATAACTGCCGTAAAATGAACAGACTCTGAAACAGTCACAAAGACTTTACAGTAAATTGTGAGTGGCCACAGTGTCTGTCACACAAGATGTGTAATGGCAGATCCAGAGTCAGTTTGTCATAATATGTTGAAACTATGACAAGCAAATGAAATTACCATACAATTAGGATAATTATCACTCATCAGGAACATCGTGAGGCGTCTTGCTGTGTCAAGATCCACATCGTGTATGGCAATAATCCGATGTGTACATACGTGTACATATTTGAAATAACCACATCAACACTAGAGTTCGTCTTCTGTCTGTACGGCTGGTCTGAGTTCCCCCGACTTCTGCTACTTCCTCCTGCATTGTCTAGTGGAGTTACACCACAACAGTGAGGTCAACAGCCTCTAGACAACAGGAGAAACTTTCTGAACTTCGCTGTCCAAAGGTCAGAGCCTCCTCCTCCTTTTCCTCCTCCCACGCTTTGACTTCATCAGGGTTGCAGCGATCATTATCAAACATGCCTGATATTTCTGTTGATGGCTGTACAGTGTCAGCAGTTCAATGAGCCATATTGTTACTCTGTCCAGAAGCAGAAATGATGCCCATTACTGTGAGGTGAAAAACAGTGTGTCATGGGTGCCCGGCCTGAGGAGAGCAAAGGTTTTGTCTGCAGCACAGACATAATGACACAAAATTACTTGGTAAGGAAACAACCAGGGGAGGAGAGGGAGGTTTTTTTTTTTTACCCTCACTTTATTATGAATGCAGCGTAACAACCCAGAGAATCAATGTATTAATATGGTTCTCATGAAAACAATTGCAGGTAATGAACAACTACAGTGCGGTGCTCTGGTGCAAGAGGTTGCTGTGATTACTGGCAGCCTCTAGGAAAACACACAGCATCTCCCTCCGCTTCCATCCGCCCTCTCCTCTTTCCACCTACACACTCAGACTTTAATGCCAACGGGCGAGCGAACATTTGTCCGCTATGTAAACAAGTGGGACTTCACCCTAAATGTCTCACTCCTCCACGGTGAAATAGCTCTTTGGTCAGAGAGCACCGTGACATTTTGAACGGAGGAGTACGGCAATAATCTGACATGATTCCCACAAGAAAGAGCAGAAAACCAGCAGCACCATGTCTGAGTAATTAATACACAAAGGACAACCATTAGACTGTTTTGAAAAAAAAGTAGGTTAGAGTGATTTGATGGTGATATAACAGGGTTTTCTTTAATAAGAAAAAAAAAAATCACACCCAATGACACGACACAATTCAAATGTACTGTTTTTACCCTTTAAAAACATATTAATTGAACCTTGATGGTGTTATTTCAGTTAAGCTTGGTTGTGACCTTTTTTATTGAAAATGCAATTTAGCAGACAACGCTACGCTGCACACATCAGCATCAGCTAGCATCCTCTCACATTATTTATGTGTGATTTGTGTAATTTAATGGACGGCGTCTTCTACAGCTATCCATCCCCCGCTAACAGTTACACCATCCGTCATTTCTTAACCAAGCAAAACAAATTACTTTTTAGAGATGGTGGAGGAAACAATATGACAGGCTCTGGATGCCCCCCCACCCCCACCCTGCTGTCTCCTACTACCAGTCTAACATTAAAGAAAGCTGTCAACTTGTGACTTCAAACTGCTCTTTTGGAAATAAATTCACAGGCCTTCATCACAGCCGTTGCTCGGTCGAATGGAGAACCTGGTCTTGTTGCAACTGTGCAGAACAAAGACAAAAAGAGTTTTCCATTGAAGGCTGTGAAATATTCATAGCTGCCAAATGTAAGAGGAACTTGTTCTATCTGAGTCAGACTGCTAATGTGCCATTTAGCAATATGCAACCGACACACATTCAGGTGCCTGTGAAGCCCTTTCAGACCACAGGATGTTTTGAATGTGTTTAATTACACAGCCGACTGTGCCAATTAACGCTACAGTTCAAGGATGATGCCCTGTGCTTGATATCACATTCAACCTCCAACAACACTTGCAGCTAAACACTGATTGATATTAGTGGTATGACTAACACAACGGGTCAATAATCCTAAAACTAATTAGACGCAAATGACACTGTGTAGCCTTTGTTGTCTTGTGTAGTGGAGTGATACACGGCTGCAGTCCCCACAGTGCTATCATTAACAGTATTTCTCCAGTCAGAGTTACTGGAAGTCTTCCACTAGGGGACACACCCACATATTGAAAAATTTGAGAGGAAAGTCATACAACTTTGAAGGAATCCTTAACCTTGGTTTTCAAACTCTGATTACCTTCATTTGTCTCTGTGGGTTATGCAACCGTTGCCTAGTGTAGTAGCAGCTCCTTGAATGCCCATCATAAGCCACAACATAGATACAACAATACCAGATACAACTGCCTGTAAATGTAGGCAATACTTTATTTGATTTAGATGGCTATTTAGTTTATATCATTATTTAACGTCACCTGGATCAAGTGCCCGGTCAGGTTATGCCAACCGTATTACACATGACCTCTCACTCTCAGTGAAATCATACAGCAACGCTAGCTTTGTCGGTTGGTTTAGTCAACTACGCGAGAGTCACACCAGGCAATTAGTAGGTGAAAACATTTAGTAATCTCTATGTAAGAACTAGTTTGTCTGTTTTAATTTAGTGATGTATAAATTTCCATTTAGTGAACACTCACATTATAAGTGTTTCAACAGCTGCTGCAACTGGCTCCAGTTGCTCTTCAGTATAACGGGTAAGTAGTACACACACACACACACACACACTCACACACACACACACACACACACACACACACACACACACACAAACACACACACACACACACACACACACATGCGCGCAATGGAGCCAGCTGGTGCTAAATTAAAGGTTGGTGAGCTGTGCCCTCTATAGACCCCGACTGCCTGGCATCAAGGTAAAACTGGACTCTGGACTTTCCATTGAAACGCTGCAGACTAACTTTAGACGGGTTAATCTTGCACTGCTTTTATGCTGCCACAGATAGAGTTTCCATTATTCCTGAAGCCACCCATACTAAATATGAGCGCTCCCTAATGAAGGCACTTTGGATAAAAGCAGTACATTACAGCACTGGGAGAGTGCCTACACATTTGGTATGGGTGGCTCCAGGAATGTGCTTTGGATAAAAGCATCCATTAAATAGCAGATAATATTATACAAAGCAGCAGAATGTGCTGATACAATGGGCAGTAAGAGGAGCGTAATCAGTGTGCTGTGATTATGTGGAGACAGGCGTCCCATGCTGCAGGGATTAGTCAGGGAGAACTAGGCCTTGCCTTTACTGTCACCTTGCCGAGACTTCACACCTTTCTATAGCTGTGACAGGTCACAGTTCACACACACACACACACACACACACACACTCGCACTCACAGCTGCACAGCCAAAAAGCCATAACAAGGTTGAATACCTTGCCCTCGGCTTGCTCCTGCATTGTGTGTGAACAGCTTGTTTTGTAAACTCCTGTGTGTGCGCTTGTTCTGTCTATTCAAGCTGTTAGGTCTCACAGTGGGAGAAATGTCAGAGCATCTTTGTGTTAAAATGCCTATATTTGGAGTTTTAGCACAAAGCGAGCAGTATGTTGTGTGTCTCCTTAACGCTGACTCTGCTTATCTGCCATAAGCTCACCTCTGCCCTGCAGGGTCAGTCTAATAAAACACCGACAACCCCAAGTCAACATCACTATTCAAGAGGGGTGCCAATGTTTCTAACCTGCTGACGCTCTTATAATGGTTGTAACAGTTTCGTGCTGAGAAGGTTGACTTGGTGAAAAGCCATTAAGTGGCTTTCCAAGGCTTGCAAATATGAACAGTTCATTACAGACCCATAAAAGCTAGTGTCAGTTTCTCTGTATTAATAAATGAAATGCAGTGAATTCACAAGAAGGTTCTGGTACCTTTAGTTTAAAAATCTTCCAATTAGCCAGAGCGACTCCGTGCTAATGGCAATCAATTACCTACCTCAAAAGCAACAGTCATTTAAATGCAACATTACCAGGCTTCACTAAAGACCCAATAAAATGACTTGAAACTCATCCAACGTCATTATTTCAAATGGGTTGAGCATAGAGGAAATAAACTCCATCTATAACAAAGGTTATCATTACAGCTAAACGCCTGCTGTAAGGTTTTATTTTTCTACATGGGGAACTGTAATTGTAGTGGAAATCTCTTCATGTTTGTTTATGCATTTCGTTAAACCCCCGTTCAGCAGACATAATTTCCTCTCTGTGACACCTAAGATATCAACTGCTATTTTGTGCCTTCTAGCAGGAAAAGAAGTGTTGGCCTTGGAGCAACATTATCATATGTTATTCATGGAGGGAAGTATGGGACAAAATGTTACAACAACCTGCTGCTTTTTACTATTCAACCCTACTTAGCAAAACAGTTTCCAGTTTCAGTTTCCGGCACTCTCAATTTATACATAATAACCAGCCCACTGCCGCCTGTGTACGTGCCCCTGTGTGCTCCTCTATATGTGTGTAAATCCATAAGCTTGACTTGGGCCAGGTGTGTGCGTGGGGGTGAGAGCATCAGCAGTGTGTTAACCTGCATGGTTTTGTCTTCGAGCCTCCCATGATTTCCATTGGCTGATACAGTGCTAAACTTGATGTGCTGTACTAGCCACATAGAAAACACCATCCTGCCATTGCAAACTGAAAGCAGAAGTATCTAAAACAACTAAAAGTAATAATTGGATGCAAGGACTGGATACAAAGCTGTTGCAGAATCAACTGCGTACTGTAGCTGTGTGTATTTTTGAAGCCAGTCATTTGGCGCTTAATCAGGCATGTGTTTGACTTAACCTAAGTTGTTACATGTTAAGGTATTAAAGACTAATAGTATCCTGTGTACATAGAAATCCTCACATTAGCTAAATACTCATATTCATTCATGACAGTTACCCAGTGATGTTTGATCCATGTTTTAGCTGGCCGAGTGTCTCTATGCCTCTCTTTTAATTGACCAGCTTGGAAGTAACTGCTGGTGAACGTAGTCTTTTATACTTTGGTCTTTTTACTTTTATACTTTCTGTATCCGAAAGTACACCAGGGTCCGTCTGATATAATATTCATCATTGGAGGGTGTACGTGGAGCTCTGTAGCGGATGTGCGTGTATCCACCAATTTATTATGTTCACGTGTACAGTCCGTGTGGCCACTACACTACACTACACTACACTACACTACACTACACAGGTACTAACTGAACATGAGCTGGAAAACAAACATGGATGCTGAGGAGGTATCCTCACCTCTACAATTCATCTATAAGAGAATAAGTACAGCAGACAAAACAGCTCTTCTTCTTCTGGCATGGAATGTTAGTAGTGTGCATGCATGGAATGCGTCCTCCAAGTGGAGTGTAAATGAAAACAGCTAGGCGTCCGTGGTGTCCGCAAACTAGTACAACCGATCAGACAGAGTGCTACTCAAAAAAGTGCTACTTAAAAAAAATTGCAGTGCGGTACATCTTCTTTTAGGGTTAGGGTGGGCAACCACTAATCACCTCAGTCAAACTGTGATTTTGGTGTAAAGTAAACTCACAGATCTGTACATGTTAAATATGTTGGCTACAGGCGGAGGGCATTTGCTCTGGCTCTGAACGAGGATGAGAGGCTGTTCCCATATAACAGGCAGGACACAGGGAAATGAAGATGGAGTTTCAAGATCTTTCAGTACTGAAAATCATAGTTCATAGTTCAGTTGAAATAAATGTACTACATGCAGAGGGGCAGGTGTGTGTGTGTGTGTGTGTGTGTGTGTGTGTGGGTGTTGATACACAAAGTGCAACCGCCTGGACACTGGTCTCTGGAAGGAAAACAAGCCTCCATCAGAACCCTGATCCTCATCTCCTGAGTCAGTATCCAGTGTTGGGACTGGGCCTCTGCCAGCTCGGGCATAATGCAAGCCTCATTAGGCCATGGCATCAAAGAGATTGGCAGTGCCCGAGCGACAGAGTGTCGCTAAGACACTTCATTTCCTCTGAAATCAGCAGGTGTAAGAGGAGAACAGAGGACTGATATCCATTACAGGCTAATGAGGAAGTCTGCAATATTCAGACTGATTCAAACTGTGCTGTGTGTCACAGCTTCTTAACATAGAAATGTCTTTATTTGACAAGCATCTCAGAATCAGCCGCAGCATCCCAGAATAATGACAATAACATACTGGTATTTTAAGTCCAGTCCACCGTGACTCAGGGAAGATGAGGGTTATAGACTGGTTCAAATACTGAGACACATTTAAAAAAGGTTTCAGAAATGTTCTGAGTGCCTGATGACAACTTTAACCCCAACAGTAATAGTTAGAAACGAAAGCAATGTCTAGATCTTTAAGCCCTTTCACATCAATATAAAGTCTCTGTAAATGTTTTTCTTATACTTGTCTCAAAGCCTCATAGTTCAGTAAGTTTTAAGGAAAAATCTGGTGTTACTTTTGTGTCAACAGCTCCTGTGAAAAGACCAAAACCAAAACTGAACAGATCCTATTTACCTGATATAACTTATTCCTCTGCACCATTGTGCCCCACTGTTTCCCAGAAATGATTAAATACACATAATTGAGCCAGTGTTGCGCTGCATGACATATCCCTTCATTATAATGCTAATGCAGTGCTCTGGTGCCACTGGAGCACTAAATGTGTATCAATCTGCAGTTGAAAATAGTCCCAAACAAACACACTCTTTACTCTTGTTTGAGTGGAGTTTTTTCAAATTACAAAGCTCAGCTGTTTAAAGGAAATTACTGAGCCATCGATGAATGAAACTACACATCTGTGACCAAAGTTTTACATCTCTTTAACAGGAAGCAGTGGGCTTGGGAGTAAGTGCCACAGACAGGACGGTCAGAAAGTATTGAGAGATGGAGTAACACGTTATTGGTTTTGGTCTATTTATAGGATTTATTGCCTATATGAAACGTCAGTCTTATCTTTTAGTATTAGAACTAATATCTCCAGTGTAAAAATTGAATCGTGCGAAGGTTAGCACTAGCATTAAAAACAGAAAAATCGAATTGCTATATTCTGCCACTGACCTTGCTGTAAATAGAAAACCAACGTGATGAATATGCACAGAAGACACTTATCACCTCAATTCTGTGACTTCTGTTTGGAGCAAAACACTTACAGTCTAATACAGTCACATCTACTAATTATGCCCATCTGGCTGAGGCTGATCCGACCTCAGCCTACATTATGAGATCAGGGTGTGTATCTCCAGGGGCACGAAGCGCGCTCGTGATGCACAGGTGATGTATCAGCAGAGTCACTTCCCCACTTAAGCCACAGGCCCATCTGTTCCATTCATACCCAATGGAGACAGGTCACAGCCACAGCAAGGCATTACGAGTCGACTGATGATCACCAGGTGCTCAGACCTTATGCGAGGAAGAACTCCTGTGAATACTGACAGTAACAGTGTAATATCACCAAGAAGCAAATCTCTCCATAAAGAAAGTCCCAAGATTTAGTCATGTTTGCACTTTCCTACCATCAGCCAAAAAGCCTGATGATGTATTCGGTTGAAATGTTCAAGAGGAGGAAGATAAAAAAGTTAATCACAGCTGTTTTCTCAGTAAACTGCCCAGGCTGTGTAGGGCTCTCGAGTTTGTACACATGGTGGGGTGATAAAAATGTCCTGTGGATTTGGTTTAAAGATAAGGGCTGGCAGGCGTCCAGCTCAGTGAGCCCAAAAAGCGACTGAGAATTCCTGAGTCCCACAGACAAGTTAAACTCCTAATTTCTCCCAGCAGCAGCACTTATAGTTAGGTGCAGATCCCAGAACCGCCAGCCGTTGTTTTAAATAAAAGTGTATTCTTGATCCCCTCTTTGTCAAAAAAAGGGATAAGAGGAAAAAGGAGACGGGAAGGAACATAATCTACAACTACCCGTCCATAGTTGCTGATTGACAACTACCTGCCTTTTAGCCCTGTTACCCAATTCAGTGAGAGAGTGCTGTGCTCCAGTTACAAGGGGGGAGTTAAAAATAGGCCTCACTCAGTCACCACTTAGCCTGGCAATGTGGAGAGCAGATTGTAAATGAGCACAGTGAAGTGCTTGAATGGCAGGCCTTGTCGCTGGCTCTCTAGGCTCTGACACGCACACTGAATGTAAAGCAGCAGCACACACTGCTAACGACTGACCAGTAAACACACTTATCATGTATTAAGGGTCTGTATGCAGGGCAGATAAGGACAACAACAGCTCTGTTGCTCTGTAAGAGTATGAGAGGAAATGATGCTAACTTGTATGGTGGCTAACTGGTTTTTCTTATAAACTGATTACATCCTTTAACTGAAAATATTCCCTCATGAAACTTTACTCTAGCTCTTCCCTTGGAGACACATGAAGCAGCTGAGCACGCATCATTCTCTGAAACAGTGTTTGACGGATGATGAGCATCCAAAAGTGACCAAAAACCATTTACAGACTGACGAGCTTGTGGCAGAAAGCCTTGTAGGTGAAGCATTGTCTGGCACAGAGGGGAAAGTGGTTCCTCGGGGCTGTAGGGAGTGTGACAGATGACTTCCAACTGCAGCTCTCCACCAAAAAAAATGAAAAGTCAATTACAAGTGCAACACTGACACTTTCCACAGTAGTCTCTATTATGTTTGCAAAGCCAATCACAGAGTTAAATGTGAGCAGAAGCTCAATTCTGTAACATAAAAATATTGATTTGTGCAGCTTTAATATTTTCTGTTTATTTCTGTCTGTTGTCTCCTGAATTACCTCACAAGTTCCTTTACATTTAATCGGAGAATATAAATTCATGTCACTCATTAACTTTATGTCAAGTGTATGTTAGTGATAAGAACTCATATCACAGTCACGCCATGAACTTTCTTAATGTATTGCCTCTATCTCTGAATAATTAGCTCCTGCTTTATGCATAGCCCATTAGAGAGAAGATCAATACCCTTGCGCGTTCAGCCTGTGCTTCATTAAGCGCACCACGAGGCATCACTGCGACAGGGCTTGAAAAATGTGTTGGCAGCACCAGCAGCCTCCCTCCTCCTCGACGGCGCTCTCGGGGTAGACCCACATGTCTGCAAACACACTGCTTCAATACACAACTCTGCTTCAGAAGCCCACAGCAGCACATGTTTGCCTGCTCGTGCTAACCCACAGGCTCAGTCACACTGAATTTTGACCCCACAAGCTATGAAGGCAAGATTATACAGTGATTATACTAATGAAACGGATAGAAGTGTGGAAGGTCACAGTATAAAGCACTTCTCCTGCAGCCACGCTTAATGTTGCAGATTCTACAGTTGTTCTAAAAATGTATGGAAAGTTCACATGCCATGTAAAATAAAAAAAAAAAAAGTCTGGTTATGCCGTTAATGTCTGATGCAATCAAAGTCCATGTGTTTTTTGTCTTTGTAAATGTGTGTGTGTGTGTACAGGAGAGTGCAAGGTCATGCCAGGCTAAGAGGCTGATGGGAAGACGTGACCGGCAGCGTGACCCAGAGAGTCTGTTAGCAGCTTCTCTGCTGCCATGTGGCCTCAAGTCTCCTGATCCACATGTTCCGCTACAGGCTGAGCTGATGCTCCTCCGCTGTCTGCATACACCGCTAGTATCAGTATTGGATTGCAAAACAGATATCATCCAGTCACTGAGAGCCACGTCTGATATCCTGCATATCCTGCACTTGCAGTCTGTGGGAAGCTATCCATCTGAATTGACTCTAATGTGCTGTTTAGCTAAGGTGCAGTACAAATATGTGTAAATATGCTGACAGCCTTATCCTTTAATTTAACAGAGCATGGGTGTAGTGTGGTGTAAGTGCCATTTCACAGGCTTTTACCTTCCTGCCAAGAATATAAATATGTGAGAGCACTGAATGCTGGAGATTTTCAGGAATGAAAACTGTCAAATTTAAATATAATTAATACAATTAAGGTCAATCTAAAATCCTGCCAAAACTGAAGCTATCAGTAGGGGAGAGGTATTTCTACATGCTTGTATTCAAATACATTTATTGCACAGCAATAACATGTTTTGCCAAGAGCTTGTTTCTTCAAGGTTTGGTTGCTATTAGTTTCACAGCACTAGAATAGAACATTAAGCTATTTTTTTTACTTTCGGTTTACATCGTTTGCCATTTTTGAATATTTTCAAACTTGGCTCAAATTACACTTTTATTCTCTTTTCCCATGTGAATAACTTCTTTCTGCCGGTTACCATGAAAAATAAATAATTTCTAAGATAGTACAGACCGCAAACAGTGGTGACATGCAAATTTGTTGAAGTGAACAGGACTAACACCATGACAGGCCCCTGAAATTGCAAGACAGATGCTCTGATTTATATTAGAGATGGTCTAAAAATATTCTGTGGGAATCTACAGTACAAGCAGGAGGCTGATGTTCAAACGCATATTGTTCTTTTCTCCTCTTTAGCCTCAGCACTGCATACATGTGCCGGCACTCTCCTGTTCCACCTGCCACCACACCTCAAACCCGTGCCACATGAAAGCAGGCTCCACGGGCAGCTGTTGTCACATTCCCTGTCACCCCCTGCAGAGAGGCAGGCCTTTTTTCAGCCACCCCAGACACAACATCAACTCCTCACCCGTCACTGCCAGAACTGAGCTGACGTTTTTCTAAGAGTCCAGGCTGAAATTTGACATTCGAGCTACGTTTGCGTACGCGCCCCTTTGGGTCTTTACTCAGCTCAGAGGGTGAGACAGCTGTACTGCTGCTATTTTGCACTATCCTGAAGAATTGTTTATGTTGCTGGTGCTTCCCGGAGCCAGGTGGAGATTCTGACCGCTCAGCAGTTTCTTTGCGAATCCTGCTCCTCCTCTCCCCCCTCATCCTTCAGGAAACTATTACTTTGGGCTTTCAATCAAATCAATCTCCCATCATTGTTGATGTAAGTTGTGGCTCCCTGGCTGGTCATCTCTACAGTTTGTGCACTCAGACTCTTAAAACACCCCCCAAAAACATGATTATAGCTGTCAGTCGCCAAGGCCAACTCAAGACCAACAAAACACACGGTTGAGTTCTTGCAGCAGTGACTGTGGCCTGCACAACCATGACTGAACACTACAGTTAGAAAATACATTTTACTTTTTACTTAGGGAAATGATCAGAAGGACAGCAATATGCGTGAAATAGGTCACAAATGTGTAATGCTGGAATAATTAAATAACTGCAAAACTATTTGCAATTAAACTTTAACTTGAAAAGCTTTAACAAACCAAGCTTTAACAAATCAGGAAAGAAAACTTTGTTCTGAAAGTAAAATGTGAATGAGGTCTCCGGGGAAGACCAAAGAGTCACTAATAACATTCAGTGCACATTCTCAGGGGGAGCTTCTCAATTTGCAGCACCCGGTGCATTAGTGCAGGCAGAAATATACTTATAAGAGTGAGGAATGCCAGGGCCCGTTGCAGATAAGCGCTGCAACCCTGAATGATTTCATTAACACAGAGCAAGACAGACTATGCGAGGCAGGCTAAACCCACAGGCACGTATCAGGGGGGCTTTAACCTGCCACAGTGAGACGATGTAAACATGTACATCGCCTCAGACGCAAACTGAATGCACAGACTCCATCGTGGCATCGTGCTTGGGGTTTTACAGATATGAATATTCTTATCGCAGGTGTCTGTGAAACATTGTCAACCTGACTGCAGAATACTGCTCCTCATTTTGGCAAAGACTTTAGGCAGATTAAAACTTCCAGAGAGGTGAAACGAGCTAGAGGGAAAAATGTGAACCGACACAAGCCGACATCTTCATAAAACACATGGCAGGGGAGGATGTGCAGGAGCGGAATGTAAAATGAATTAAGGAGGGCAGCGAGTACAGAGCAGGGTATGGCCTTGTATAAAAATCGATAAAATAAACTAATTGATATTCACATATTATCCTGCCCAACATCAGCAATGCTAAAAGCCAGTGTTCTCGTGGGAATAATGCAAAAGGAACATTACAACTGCTGCATTATTTAACTTCTGTGGGTAGAAAGGATCTGGAGCATAGTTTCACTCAGAGATAGGGAAGGAAAAACATCCTGAGAAACTGAGCTGAGTAAATGTTCAGCTGGAACTTCAACATGGTTCAGTTGGAGCTGTCTGGTAAACTTGGCTGTTGCTGCACATTCACAGACACTGCGCTTCACACAACACACAGCTGGACACACTGGGAAGGATGGCACCCTGTGCAGTGCAGTGCAGTTTGTAACATGACGTATCGCCTGACCCTGGATCTGTCCAGCTCTGGCTCAACTGGATACTGAACATTGAAATGTTCAGTCACTTCTGCTGTTTTGAGCCATTATCTTAGGAAACTGTGAGAAAACAGAATTAGGGTGAGTAGGTGTCAGTCTAGACTGGGTAATTGGTCCCCTGTCAACAGGGAATACCATTAAAACAATTTGAGGGATCAGCTGGATTTGGCCGGGTGGCTCGTAGTTCCACAGCAGTTTAATCAGGACTTTAGCAATTATTCACACTGCTGAGAGTGCACATGGTGGCAGGAGTGGGGTGCTGTGCGACAGACTTTGGGAACAGCAGAGTCTGCTGTTCATGTCAGTTCTGATCAAATGCTTTTAGGCTGCTGAACTAACTGGGTGCAACCGGGTCACTGAATTAGATCACCGCCGGGTGCACGTTGGATTAAGAACTAACCAACTAAGAACCAACTAAGATCCTAATTTGGAGAAAAGTGTGATTTCAACACTCACTTGGGTTCAGGTCTGTTGGTATTTTACACATTAAGCACAGTATAACTTGCCTGTCCAGAGAGTCAGTGTCTAAGGTCTCTGCTCGCATTAACTGTTTTACCAAAAAGTTCAGGCTCCCATTATCTCATCTCTCAAAATGGATAATTTCACTCAATTCCCCAAAGAGAAGCAGCAAAACAAACAGAAAACATCCTCAGCCCAACAGAGATAAGGCAGGATGACGCTCCTTCCCTGGGCCTTCAAGTTACACAGGACCAAGAGTGTTTCAGTTACTATTACCACCCCCGTCAAGCTTTCAGTTCTGGCACAGCACATATGCAGTTTACAATGATAACAGTGGCATCTTTACCAATCAAAATTCTTACTAATTTTTGAAACAGTGGTTCTTTGATTTCAGACAGAGGTAGACAAGAGCTAGCCTCATATTTCTATCCAGTGACCATCAGCTTTGCCAGTTGAAATGACGGAAAGCTGTAGCTAGCTAGCTCATTAAGCTAACATTAGCACCATGAGTTGGTTGAAAAGGCGCTTCAGTCTGACTTTTTAATGTTTCCAGCTGAATCTTGTAAAATGGTTTTTTAAATGTGACCTTAATTGCTGTTGTGCTGACAGACTGAGGTTAAAGCGACATCAGCCCAAACTCTTATGTGCTAGTTGTGGACATGACTTTTTTTTTATTTAACCTATAACCACAACAATTTAATGTAACCTTGTTAGTTAATGTTGTGCTCGGTTGGGTTACTGTTGTACAGTTGTATGTAAATCTTTGGGCACCCCTGGGCAAATTCCATCATGTGTTGATTGCTGAAGTTGGAGGAAAGAAGTAAACACAACCCCTGCAGTAAACACACACTTAAAAATGTTGCTTTCTTCCAATGTGAACTCCCTTTTTATTTCATTAACTTTCACTTTCACTTTCTGGACTGTTGCAGGACATTTGCATTCAGACTTTGCTGATATTGAGTGGAATCCATTCTTCCCTCTATCTGTCCAGTGCTTCCTCAGCCACACAGTCCCAAAGCAGAATACCCCCCCCCCATGCTTAAAAGTTGGAAGTTTCTACCAAATGCTGCTGCTTTTTTCTCCAAACACACGTTTTGCTGATTGTGGCCAAAGACCTCAATTTTAACTCCATCTCTCCAGGCACTTGTTTCCAAAACCACTCTGGCTTATCCAGATGCTGCTTTGCAGATTTCAGAACTTTTTTGTTGAGGTCACAGGTATGGTTTCCTTCTGATGTCTTTCCCATGCAGACTCTGTTTGAACAAGTACCGCCGCACAGTGACTCCACCACCACTCCTGTTCCAGTTAAACCTTCCTGCAGCTCCTTTCCAGTCATACAAGGGTTTTGCTTTGACTTTCTGCCCAGCAGACCTACAGTTTTATCTGAAAGATTCCTTGGTCTTCCAGATCTAGTCTTGACTTCCACAGCTCTCCTTAACTGCACTCTCTTAATGACATTTTGAATGGTGGAATTTCAGGCTGGAAGCGCTCCGATACCTTTTTATAGCCTCTCCTGCTTTACAGGCATCAGTCTGCTTCATTTTACAGATCCTCAGTCGGTTGCTTAGAGGAGCCCGTGGTTGTTGAGTGTTACCACAAGGTTTTAAGAGTCAAAGAAATTATCAGCTCTTGAATTATGCTCAGCTGACAATTCCTAATGACAATTTTTAACCTGCCTTACAAGTCCTAATGAGTCCATTAAGGCCTAACGAGTTAATGAGGTTTTACAAGCAGTCGGTTGCATTCAATTACTGTTGAATTTTTAAAGTTCATGAAATAAAAAGTAAGTAGACTTTGAAGAAGTCTAATTTTTTAATGTCTGCTGCGGGGGTGGTATGTTCTTCTTTTGCTGCTGGACAAAGGCTATTAATGATGAGCTTACATTTGTGCAGATAAACACACTGCTGAATCCATTCCTTAGCCTACACTTTTGCTCTTGTGTTTTTGGTTTTGGAAAGGCTTAAAAAAGACACCATCCTCCCAAATCTTTAAATGTGAGTATCACCCTTACCTGCAGCCCCCCTTTGTCTTGTAGAGAAATTTAAAGCTTAACAGACCTGCTGTGTCTACTTACGCTGTGATTTGGCAATCACTGTTCAGGAGAGGGGTTTAGCAAACCGAGACAAGAAGCAAAATAAACCAAAAACACCTTCACCCTGGAAGAGATGAGGTAGCACGGAGCCAAAGCACGCTGAAGCCTGCTGAAACCCACTGCACACCGCCCAACGAAAACATTCAGACCACCCAATTAAAGTGCTTGACTGACCATATCACATTAACACCTGAAAAAGTGCTATGTAAATAACACAAATAGAACCAGTGAACAGCTTTGTTATCATTTCAATTACGCTAACTACTTTAGTTTCTCTATGTGTATCACTGATGATCATGTGTCTGAAGGATCGAGTGAGAAGTTAAGACAGATCAGTGAAAGATAGAGCAACTATGGCTTCATCAGCTGTACATGGAAACCACTCTGCTTTTCTGCAGAATTTTGCACATCGCCGTGCCAAAGAAAACAATTTGACAGAGGAAATCCACAGCTCAGAGCAGGCTGGCTGCTCTCCGGCAGAAGCTACAGAGTCCTGTCTATGTCACAGATGTCGTCAACAACTTCCTTTGGTGATACATTTTTTTTTTTTTTTATTGTGTGTCAAATTGTGTAATGAAAACAGCACAGCTACATAATGGCTCTCTTTCACTGGTTTGAAAAAGCTAAATAAAACAACCCTTGAGACTAAAATTAAAGTCAGTTCAAGTATTAAAATACAAGCACAAATTGAGTCCACATTCAGATTTAAAACTAGTCATAAGTTTCAGACTCTGGAAGTGATTTCTCTCCATATGACACTCCGACACTATATTAGGAAGAAGTGGACCTGGACTCCGCAGAGAATGGTGGAAGCCTGAGGGGCTGAACACATTTGTCCATTGTGAATTAAACCTCATTTAAAAATATCCCTGCTGTCAAACATGATGCCATTCTTTTAAACAGGCATGACACAAAGATAACAGTGACAGATTGGAGCACAGTGGCCCACCTACTAACTGGTTCACGGCGACGCTTCACTGGGCTTCACTTTCTGTCTCCGCATCCTAGCTGTAGCTTAGCATATTGGCAGGAGTTTAGCGGCCAAACACACCTGTTTAGTCCAGCAGAAATTCAGCAGAAATCAAAGGGCTGTATTTGCCTATTCTTTTCATATGGGTTTTGGTGCCAGAGGAGTTCACTCACCATTTCAGATATGAGCGTAGAGGATGGAGAGTGGGTGAAAGCTAAAAAAGGTGGGGCTTGGGTGGAAGGCAAACAGCAGCCAATGCACGACACAATGAACCACTAAATGTATAAAAACAGGTTTTGCATGCCTTTTGGGAATTAAACAACTTATAAATATGAAAGTATAAAAAAGCACAATCCCATGACTGTCACAGCAAAATAGCTGACTGTTGCTGAGGCTCAAGTATTTGTACGTAGGTTTGCAAGCAAAAAAAGGGCATCTCTATCTATAAGTACATGGTTTTTGGCAGGTCAAGCTGTGATAAATATTAATATGAAACTGATGCCTCTTCATAAACTGCCCAGAGAGGTGTGAAATAAGAGCATGTGACAGAGGTGTCGGGATAAGGTCGTCTCTACAGTGAAGTACAAAGTCTAACAGCAACCATCCTGGCTGAAGCCCCCTGGACCCATGGCTTCAAAGAGAAGTGCATCCACTTGTATTTATATATACACACACACACACACACACACACACACACACACACACACAGAGTAGACAGATATACTTGGAGTGTTGGTTAGATTTGGCATGATTTTGTTCCTCCAAACCTCCGTTAACTGCGTTTTTGGCCCCTTGGGGTCAGCAAAAACACGATAAAATAACGCAACACTTACATGTTAATACCTTTTAGATATGTGTGAGCAAACAGCTGGTTATTTACTCATCCAGCAAATACTGACTGCGTCTGTAGAGCTTTATCACTAAATAGCTGCCTGCTGTGACTCAAACTGAGCCTGATGAGAACAGTGAGAGTGAACCACACAGTAAAGGTGTGGAGTAGAAAACCCATACAATGAGCTGAAAAATGCTTAAAAAAAGAAGCTTGATAGAGCTATGAGGGACCACAGAGTCAGGTGTTAATTATTTGTGGATTTGTCAAGAAGAGTGACACTGTTCACATGCACAATGCTTGATGTTAATGTAGCAAAATGATTATGTGCACACCACCCCCAGTGGTAGCATCAAGAAGACACCACACAGACTTTGCGCCAGGATTGTCTAATTTTTCTAGAAATATATTCAAATTTAACATTTTCCTACCAAAGCTATTTTAATCACAATTGTTCAAAAGATGCTATAATCTCAATTTTTTTTCTTAGCGGCTTTAAGTTCAAAATGTTGATATCTGTGTTGTTCTACAGTAGCTATGTGGTTGAACTCCACTGCACAGATGAATGAGTAGTGGCTTTGTTTGATGCGCCCTCTCATTGCCACAGACTTCTAAAACCACATACTTATAAAAGTGGCAAAGATGCGGAAGAGCTGCCCTTATAATCACAGAGTCCATCTGCCTGTCTTCCTCTGCGTCCCAGAGATGGACACAGCTACACTCCTGTAAACACTGGGAGCCTCGGCTTGCTATGGACTCCTTGATCTCTCAGAAAGCCACTCCAGCCAAGGGTGTTAAGACATAGAGCTCTGTTTCTACTTATTACCAGTCATGGTCTCCCTCTGGCAAAACAACATGAGGGGAAACAGGGTGGAGACACCCATGGAGGGAGAGGCTGGAGGTCTAAATTAATCCCACATGTTCCCTAAGAGGAGGCTTTCCAGGCGGCCTCAGCTTATTCGGCTGGTGGGAGGGTGGCGGAGTACAGCAAACTCTGAGAGCACCTCGCTGCACTTTCCCGCACTTTTCGCCCACACACTTCTGTGCACTGAATCCACATGTATTCATTTACTTCAACTATGGCATCACAAGGCACAATTTAGCTTTTTGGCAAGCACCAGAACTGCAGAAAGTAAGCGCTTCAGAGAAACCAAAAGGGTTTTAAATAGACACGGAGAAAGGAGCAGAGTCACGAGTTGCAGTGGGAAACAAAAAGAATCTAAAAAGGTTCCTCCAGTTCTATTGATCTGTAGCAGAAATGACACATTTGGACAAATTTAATACATTTCCTCCCTGTCCTTCAAGGCATGTTACATTTTTCAAATCCATGCATATTACAAAAGAGTGCTCAAGCAGAAAACACAAGTTTAGCACTTGGCAGAAAGACTAGGACTAATTTTAGAGAGCACTGATTTTATTAAAGCTCAACATGTGCTGGAGAATCATGCTAAAAACATGATGCACAATTTAGACTGTTTCTCACCTGCTGTTGCACATTATGATGTTCATGCTTTTATTCATTTATGATAAATTGTGCTAAACTGCAAACAATATTCTCACCCTGTTTAAGACATATTGTCTTATGCAAATGGGTTTTTGTCTTTTGCAAGCATTTAGATAATTCCACAAAAAAGGGAACACATTGGTTAATTTTGAGGAATTATGCAATTTTTTGAGATTTTGGGATTCTCATTACGCACTTTTAAAAACATACACAGACACTTACAGTCAGATAAGCTTATTACCTAAGATGTCAAATATAATCATTCAAATTACAGAGGAACTAAATCAGGAAAAACTTGCTTCGACCTGAAGCTTAATGTAATTTTAATTTGGCACCAGTTTGTGTTTGTGTGCCATGTAGTGTAGTCAGTCACCCTGCTCAACGGTGCATGGTAGAAAGCCAGGGAAGAGGATCTGTCAGCATTATCTTAACCTAGTTGTCGAGCAATGACAGGAAGGCTGGATGGAATGAGATTAGATGACCTGGTCTTTTATTCTCTGGGCCTCTTTCACTCATCAATACTGACAGAGGCACACCATTTTGGACTGTATGAAAGCTCTGCAAGCCAGCCGCTTGAACCTTGATGGCGAGAAGACAAGCCAAGACATTTTTCTCTTTAGTATAACTTTGCCTTTGTACTCTGGCCACTAACTACCACAGGTTAGGGCCGACTACAGCTGCAAGCAGGAAAGGAGATGCTCCACACTAGTGATGTAATGTAAAAGTGGATTAATTCTATTAGTGAGATAACAATACCAGACAAATGACATTAACTTCTTTATTTTTCTGTGGTTCCCTTAGGGGTCTTTAGAGGACCTTTGTTGGACTCCTGACCCCCAATGAGAACCACCACTCCACAGCTTCACTCAGAGAAGACACAACAGCTGGACATACCATGCCTCGACAGACAAGCTGATATATGATAGTTCCCTGCTACAGCGGACAGGACTGATTTGTGTGTGTGTATCTTGGATGTATTAGCTGTTTGCTAATGGTTGCTCCAAGCCAAAAAAAAAGTCCCATTCAGATGTCCCTTAAGAACAACACTCTGTTGGATCATTATTAGATCAAGACATTTGTCAGAAACTCACATTTGATCCCAATTACTGTCAAACAGTCAGCAGCTAAAAATATATGAGCAATGAGATTCAGACAATGAGTTCCCGCTGGAGTAACAACACGAGTTCTTCTCCTTTCCTCACTGTTTCAAATGAGTCTTTGGGGTCTCATGTTAGACATTTTCGAACCATTAACAAAATCTATCCAAGATTACGCCTGTTTGCATTTCTGTGTTCACCATGATAAACCAATGAAACAATCGGCATCATGACACGTCACGAGTAACAGCAAACCTCAAACAAAATAACTTTTTGTGATGAATGTGAATACCTTTCTGGATGCAGGTTAACTGTACAATGATGCACTAAGCAAATTCCCAAATTTATTACAATTCATTCATGTTGATGGGGAGATGAATGTCAGCACCAACTTCCATGGCAACTACACTACACTATATCACCAAAGTCACTAAGATCCATCCTCCGGAGACCATTAATGCCTGGATGTAGTTTGTACCACAGTGATGTCAGAGCAACTTTGCCACCCCTAGAGCCATGTCACTAGCATGGTCAATATTCATGCTTTGTGTTATGGATATGCAAACAGACATACAACAGGTCAAAGACCCCAATCTGATAAAAAATAGTTTTGGGGACAAATATATTGGAAGGTATTTGATGTTGATTGGACAGTAAATGTTAGACGAGTAAAACCTTTGATTACAAGGGATTACATTAGGGTATACTAACTGGGATAAGTTCAAATGAATTCTGCACTGACCACTCTCTCATTTAGGGACACCTGAGTCCCCAGAGCACCACTCAAGCCCCCTGGATAGCAGCAGCATATGTATAATAACTACAGTTTAGCTTCTGAGTGGTGATGTTCTACATTATAAAGGAAAACAACACAATGCTGATGGATTTAAATAGAAAGTATCTGAGATTGGAGCTTCATGATGGTATCAAAGAAACAGAAAAGTCAAAGGAGTTTCGCTTCTGTACTGATGAAATCAGGACTTTGGGGGATGGAACATAACAGGAAGAGACTATTTGTAATTATAAATGCTTCTCAGTCAATAAAGTCAGGCACTCTGATTTAACTGTGATATTTTAGAAAATGGAAACAAGGTTTTGTTTTTTTTTTTAACTACCACACAACACTGCAGGGGCAAGGGACTGGTCAATCTGTAATAATAATGCAGCTTGGAACCGTGCCTTGTGGTAAACCATAAACCATAATGAGAATGATAATTAACCGAAAACCACCACACACAGACTAAAATATGCTGTCAAAAGCAATGAGAGTGTTAAGTAAAAAAAGGCTTCTGCATTAGCTCAAAGTGAAATAAGGTTCCTTCATTCATTACTGCCTGTCCCCTTAAGTAGCCTCTGAGAGCAGAAGTGACAACCCTGCACTGCAAGTGTCAATATCCAGGCCCTCACTCCAACGTGCTGATGGATGGGGACCTACAGAGGAAATTACATCGTTATCTAATCTGACAAAGCTAGGCAGACCACACCAACTTGCTACTGGTTTTATCCTCAGTGAATAAAATAAGGCAGATATCTCTACAAACCAGCAGACTGCGCCACATGGATTTTATGAATAGGCCAAGGGGATATTTCGGCCCTGGTGAGCTTGCACGTTGGCTATTGGCTACTTTTAGCCATGTCAAGATTATCAAAGTTTTATCCTCTTTGTGACAGGAGGACAGGATAGCTCCTTATCCACCTCAGCTGAGGGGCTGAAACCTAATGCTGGGACAGTGTGTGAGGACGGAATAGTAATATCTCAGCGAATGTTTCTAATGGCAAGATGGGTAGGACATGTAGAAGACGAATACTGATGAGCTTGCCTTAAGAGCCGTAATTTGCTACTCTCATGGGAATCATGGAATATTTTTGTAAAGCTTACTTGGAGATTAAAGTTGTGCAAGCATGTCGGAGAGCCGTGCTCACTTGCTGTACATGAGTATCACAGCAGGGAGGCTGAGATTCTCTGGTGTCTAGATTTTATAGATGCCTCTTCATGAGTGCAGACAATGAAAGAGCTATTAGGGCATATTAAAAAAATGTCAGTTATTAAGTTCCTTCTTCTGAGAAATGCTCTGCCCTTGCGACATTTCAAACTTGGCATTTAAATAAACAAACTAAACCCAAATCAGACCCAGTGTCACATGAGCAATATTTAAAAAACAGGCAGCCAAGACAGTCTGGCTCCTACACCAACCATAAACAGGACGAGTTAAGCCAACAATTCATTTAACTACATTCAAACACAGGGAGCCTCAAAGCCACTAACGTCACACAGGAGGAAGGCAAACGGGCTCTAATGGACACTAATACCAAGCAGTGAGGCATTAATGATTACAAGCTTGTTAACCGAACCCCTTGACAAAAAGGACGACAGCAGCTCAGCATAAATAATCACATGCAGATTAGGATCAATGAACAAATACTTAAGACATTCAATTATTAAGATACTGAAAACCATGATGTTAGTGAAGAAGGAAAGGTGAATGCTTAGAGAGGGCTCTAACCTCTTTGAGTTTACCCACACCACTGGACTTGGTCATATTATTGGTGAATGTAAAAAAAATGACATATAACTATGAAAGAAAAGGCAACTGAATACGAATCCTTTACTTTCTATAAATTATCTGATAGACAAACTCGATAAAGGTACCCCTGGGTTACATCCCTAAACCAAAGAAATATTTGCCACCAAAAGGTTCAACTTCAGATTTACAGAAAACAGAAAGAAATCTTTATGTCGTTCTTTGACTTGGCAGCTCTTGGCGAGGAGAGCTACAGTCAGCCTACTGTTCACCCAGTTATGCTACCTCAGGTTGGTAGTGCTGTCTTTTATTTAAACATTTCTCTTGCACTTTCGGCCTTTTAACCATTTCTGTTGCTTGAAGGTGTAAACATAAGAAACAAATATGTGCATACATTTAAAGTTATCTTACATTAGCCAGTGAAGCAGGATTATTCAAAATGAGATGTATTCGGCTTATTCTGCTCTGCAGTTCATGAAATAATGGCCTACGGATATTGTAAAACTGTAACCTGGCTACATAGCTATTAGTCAGAAGTAAAAACACTGCAACTTTTCAGTCAAGGCTCAGTTTTACCCTTAATGTTTGAGGTCTCTGTATCTTCTCCTCTTCCTGTAATGAGGTAATCTATGTAAACATTTTGCTCCTGAAACCTGTTCTCCAAACATTTTACAATCAAAGAGGTTCTAAAATGAATCCTGTCATTCTATACTGAACCATTTAGGGGGGCATTTATGTACCGAGATGTAGAACCTAACATGGTTAAAGCACTTGTTTTAACAGCGTATCATGGTTGATTTTCAACCCCCTCTTTCCCGTCTTTTGACAACTGAGCACATTCTCAACTAACAGATCATAAATACCTTTAGAAAAATCTCTACAAGAGATTCAGAGTGGTGCACAAATGCAAAACAATGCATGGTTAAGGATCTAAATGAAGTCTGATTCAATGGATGTACAGTGAAAAGGAGGAAACAGATGTGGAAGCTGAAGATTAGATTCCTGTCAGGCCCGCTCTCATGCACAACTCTGCTCTCAGTCTAGCAACATGCTGGCTTCAAATGCCACCACTGACTACCTTTCTCATAATTCACCCCCACACAGCAAAAACTGCTGAACAGAGGTTTTGTCCAGATGATCAGCTGATTGATCCACACATCTATCCATGCAGACACTCAAGTGTGGACTATTAGGCTTGGCAACAAATGAGAACGGCCAGTCTGGCTGTTCTGTTTCCAGAACAGGTTATACATTTGGCATATGGTCAAGGGCAGTGATTAAGCCATTCTGAGGACTGCCTTACTGAAAGGTAGAATAAAGCTTCGTCAATGCAGCCATACAGAACTGGGACAAATTTAGACATAGTGAGATTTCTAAGCTACTGCATAATAGGATCTCATTATAGACCCAGATAAGGCTGGGATAATATTATGATGGCTGAACCATGACTAAAAGCTTAATTTATCTTCAGTATTTTTTATGATGAGTTGTGGTCATGCTGTGAAGATATAAATAATTCTGTACTAATGTGTTCTAATTCAATCTCTGTGGGAAACACAAACTGTCAGGCGTCAGTAAGCCAAACACAGTAACACACCATGGACAGTGTGTGTGTGTGTGTGTGTGTGTGAGCCAGTGCTGACCCCAGGTCTCATCCTCCGTTACACCAAATGGCCTGTTGGCAACAGTGAGACCTTTAACACACTGTGGCCTAGGAATAAAAAAAGATTTGTGTCCCTGGCAGTCTGCTGTACATGAGTGCATATGAGGGAGTGGTATAGTTCTTTAGTTTTAACCCCTGCACGTCTGCCTTTGTGGCTGCCAAACAAAGTTGGCAACATGAAAATCTGAAATTTTCCTACCGTTGCACTAGTCGCATGTTATTCTGGTTAAGCGACTTTAGATAAAGGTATACCACTACTCAGTGGCTTGTGCTGTAAACGTGTGGCTTTGGACTGCAGCCACACACAAGGCCAGATGACTGGGTTCCACATAATGGACGGAATGGATGCGTGTTTGAGAATGTGGAAGCATGGCCTAGTTTGGACACAGCTCAATCCTCTGGGCCTTTTACTGGGAAATAAAGGAGCAACAGAGTAAAGTCTTAATCCTTACCCTTGAACCATCTGCTGGGGGATGAACCTTAAAGTATAGAGTAACCTGAACCCCAGAAAAAAAAGGATTACTGATCATTTAAAAGATATGAACAGCAAAAACTCTGACTTATACTATTTGCAAACAAAATGGCTGTATTGCTGATCTCAAACTAAATCATAATACATGCTTACAACACAAGCTCTACACAGGACACTAAGGAGTGCTAGGATTGTTAAAGATACAACCTACTGGCACATCCCACAAACACCATATGTTTCCTTCAGTCTTGGTCATTAACCTGAGACAGAGAGTGCAAAACCACTGAGGGTGCTGCTGAAACATTTTCTGTCTGCATGAATCATCCAGGTGGGCCAGATCTTGCACTTAGTGCATCTTGCTTATGTTAAACTAAAATGTGATATAGATGTGAATAAAGAAATTCATGATTTAATGGTACAAATTCACACACAACATTAGATTCAAAAAGATAATAACTGCAGACATACTACAAGTACAAAATGGGACATATGATTTATGGTCTTTAAAAAACATCACACCCTCAGAGGATGAGGAGCCAAATTCAACAGTTTTACTCTTCTGCAGACAGACTGAGTCTGGGATAAATGTTGGGTGATGTATCGCTACAGTTGTTGGTCTAGTTCAGGGGTCCCCATAATGATTTTCAAGCCCCCTCAAATTTCCCTGTGGATGTGAGATTGAACATGAGTTGATTTCATTGATAATCTATTCACCTTGGAGGTAAGCACTAAAGGAGAATGTATGTGGGAATGATGATTCACACCAGAGATATCAGTCTCTCTGCTGTCACCTCCCATTGCTACAACGTCAGCTTTGCATTTAAGTCATAGCATTAACTTCCTCATTTATCAGATGGAGGGGCATGGGATGAAAGCCTTACTACTTGGGGGTCCTTGGCATGATTGTGATGCTGGCTGATAGGATCTGTGACTATGCAATCATCCTGATTGCAGCTGGTGTGGATAGCCCAGTGTCCCCAGATTGTCAGAACCCTTGAACTGAATTAAAATCTGCTTTTGAGACAGTAAGGACCTGTTGGCCTTAGTCAGGGGTTGCCTGTAGACCTCATCTGATCACATTTTCTCCAGAGGGAAACCCTAAATAAGGGTCTAGAGCCAAGGTGGGGCGTGGTAGTAGATGCACTGAAACCTAGGTGGAGACCCCTGCAGGACTCCACTTTGGGAACCCCTTACCTATAATAATTATAATGCTTCTTGATAAGTGGTGTGACACTGTAACTATCCCAACTGAATGTGCATGAATCAAACGCAACCGCCTAAACACAGCCGCCTGCTGGACCAACCATTTTAATTGTATCAACAACTGCCTGCGGCATTTATTCAATGGAAAGTGAGTATCTGCGGCCTAAGATGTGGTCTCGTGCACGACCATTGCTTTTTTTAAATTTTTTTTTTAACTTGCATGGCTTATTGGAAGTTTGCCTTGCAGGTACTACGGCTGAATGGGCCGTCTCAGGCTGCACAGGAAGGCAGCATCTAAGGCTGCTCTTTGCAATCCCATTTCAGAACCGCTGCGAGATTCCCCGTTGGGATAGATACACTCGTATAAAACCACTTATTCCACCTAAGTGGCTGAATCCACCCATGCAAACTTCGAGCTGCAATCCACTCTTGTCTGTGTAATCTCAAGGCACACGGTCTATAAAAACACAGGCATGCACAGAATAAGAAAAAGAAGCGACACAAACTTACGTGAAAACGAAAAATAAAGTGGTCGAACCCACAAGGAGTGTGGCAGCAGTGGACACTGGGATGTATTTGGTGGGTTTAAATCTCTTTCCAGCGCTGTTGGGCATTCTGTAATTTCCACATTCCTCAATTATTTATTCCGATTGGAGACGCATGTAGAAAAATGATCCAGTGTCCAGTATAGTGGCCGTTGTTTGGCTATGAAAGGTACAACCAGTCCGTCTTTGCTATCGTTGAAGCCGCATAGATCCTAAGATAGAGAGGCAGGAATACATAGAGCTCTGTGAAAGCCTGGAAATCCCACCCTTACAATCCAGCCTACTAGTGAGGTCACTGAACCGCTTGAAAAAAGGTGGAGCCTCTCTGCAAACCTTGCAAGTGTCTTCTCAAGAAAATTGTCGGAGCTGTATGATGTCGATTATTTTGCATTTCAGCGGGAAGCATATGAGTCACCCTGCAATCGTTTTTTTCCCCGGGAGACTTCGCGAATATAACTGCCTTCCCACACATATTCAACGATTGAAACAATCTCCATGCTTACTTGATGAATTTAATAACATAATGTGTCTCAAAGTTTAGGATAAGTCGATGTTTTCATATTTTCTAACCCTTAAAGCTGCACTGCAGGTAGCTCCAGATAAAGTGTTCCTTGACTGAGGGAATGACACCAAACTCCGTTATTTACAAGCTCACACAGATGGCATCACACATTACAGTATCTACTTTAACTATCAATTTCGGTATGGTCATTGTATACCAGTAAGTATGCATTTATATAAAAAAAAAAACAGTTGTTGAAATGACTACTTATTCCTCTCATTGTCTCATGTCACTAAAATGGTCTGTGGAAAGCAGCAGGGACAACGTAAAGTTGAAATTACATATGCATCATGTGTTGATTTGTGGGGATTTAAACTGAAGAGCAGTATTTCAGATGCAGAAACATGTGGCCCCACTGAATGTTACATGTTGAATTGTGTTTATAGTGCCTCTTCAACAGAGAGCGGAAAAATATGAATTACTCATTATACGCTATAGTTATTGCTATAGATTTAGGGATTAGAGCGCCCTCGTGTGGCACAATTTGGGATTTATGTGAAAAGCGAAACCCAATTGTTTTGGCCCCGGCTGGCCACCGTACTGTTTGTAGGAAGCTGAATAGATTAGCTTGCTATCTGTTGTGCCGACTGTAGTTTCAATTTCTGGCCAAAGGTCGCCGCGCATTAGATGCCACATAAAGCGTGTTTTGTTTTGTCTTGCTGGAGTTGGAATTAACAGCCAAACGTCATTTAGCAAATCAATACTATACATTTGTGCGGCGAGACAGCGATACACCTCGTTAACGGTGGACTCGTTAAGCTGAGCTAATTAGCTAGCAATAGTTTGCTTCCTCGGCGGTTCACAGGATGTCGTACAGGAAAACTTTAAAACTTATTTGTGGGTTCGCCGGAGGCTCTGCTGTACTGGTGTTCGCCGCTGCCGCTGCCGACTCCCGCGGATACTTCGGAGAGCAGCGCGGAGAGGCGGCCAGTCGGTGGCCGAAATTCACCGTTCTTCGAGCTGCGCAGCCGGCGTGGACACCTGCCAAACACACACCAGCCCCGACAGGACACGCCTGGGACTTCAACTGGGACAAGTATGTGCCTCTACACGCGTTGTCTCTTGACTCATTATTTGAACATAACTATCACCGATATATTCCCTCCGTTTTCCACCTTTCTCTTTTGTATGTTATTCAAAATCTCTGTTAAATATCCACGAGTTTAACAGCCTGCTGTGCACCACGGTGAAGTTTAGGTTGGTTTTGGTGAAAGAAGATATTGGACTAAAGTTCACGTTTTGCTAAATTGAATAGGCATTTTTGCATGCCGAATCTAAGGATGGACCAAGAGGATTTGTCAGAAGTCACGATCCTTATTCCTCGAATTACACTGTTGCTGGCTAGACAGTCAGCTATAAATGGTTCATTTTTAAAATGGAGTTTGGGGTAGAGATTCTCCACACTTAGATGTATGTAAATTCTTGAAAGTTTCATAGTGATCATCATCTTAAATCATAGAGGTGTTAACCCAGATTTTCATGCCTCAAGTTAACCATGCCAGACAAAGCCACTTCTAATCTCAAGATCACGTCGTCTTAACTCTGTGCAGGAGGGACCCATCTGTACTGTCCAACGGGAAGAAGAAAGAGAGTGCAACTGAGGATCCCAGCTCCGAGCAGGACAATGGAAAACCCAAAGCTACACGCAACATTCTCCTCATCAGACACTCTCAGTACAACCTGAGTGGGAACAGCGACAAGGAGAGGATCCTCACTCCATTAGGTCGAGTTATTTAATGGCTAGTCAAAGGACCAGTGTGAAGGATTTGGAGGGATCTATTGACAGTTTTCATGATTTGTATGATGAAACAGAAACTAAAAACTGCTGTGCTTCCTTAGCTTAGAATGAGGTCTTCGTGTCTACATGTCAACTATGGCCATGTTCCAGTGTGAGAACATGTCAACTCAACCCAATTAATATGCAAGAGATGGCAATGTGATTCGTTCTACGTATGCTGAATTTGTATTTCCGTGCAAGAGATCCTCTTCCACAGAGCCTCCGGTGTTGCACTGCCATGTTTCTTGCTTCATTTTTACCTTGATTGCTTTACTTTTTCTTAAGGTTTTACTATGACTACTATTTTACTAATTTGGCCTTTTGTTATTTATACTTTCAATTGTTTTTCATTGTGTTTCTTGGTGACTATGGTCTTATTTGACAATATTGTAAGTGAGGTCTCTAAGTCAGTGTATGTCTAAAGTAAAATAAAGGTTGAATGAGTATTTTTACAGTAGCCCAGAATGGACAAACAAAACACAGGCTCTAGACAGAACCTTTTGTGTTTTTACATTACCTGAGGGAGTGGGGGGTGAGGTGATGTGAGGTGATGTGAGGTGAGGTGAGGTGAGGTGCGGTGAGGTGAAGTGAGGTATATTCAGTTGGTTGCAGTCTGCAACCTCACCTCTAGAAGCCACTAACACACTGGTCCTTCAGTTATAACCCTTTATGTCACTCGGAAGGTATGCCACACAACGGTCTGGGGAGTAATTTTAGTCAAAGAACTTCAGATATATGTTTGGCCCTGTTGCAGGCTGTTCTGTCTCTGTGTGGAGAGAGTATCCCTTCTCTTGGTTGTTGTCCCACCCAACTTTTTTGATGACAGATCTGACAGTCATTTGTTATAATGACTGTTGTCTCCGCTTCCAGGTCGTGAGCAGGCAGAGTTGACAGGCCAGAGGTTGGCAGCACTGGGACTGAAGTACGATGTCCTGATTCACTCCAGCATGGCCAGGGCCACAGAGACTGCACATATCATCAGCAAACACCTTCCAGGTAGTGAATAGACCACGCTGCCTATCAGTACTGCACTGTCAGACACCCAGCCTTCTTACTTCTCCAAGTTGGGAAAACTGTGTAAAGTAAATTTGTTAATTTGTAAGGCTTTGAAACATCAGATTTACTGCTGTTACATTGTCAAGGTTACAAACCATACAATTCCATACATATACACTCGCATACTTCCATTTGACACATTCTGCTATTGAAATTGCCTGGAATACATGACTTTGTTGAAAAACATTTGTTATTCGTATCCTGCTGATCTTTGTTCTCCCTCTTTTCTTTTTAGCATCAGTACCAGTTACAGCTGGCGCAGAAATGCTGAACGTCACAAATGTATATTAACATTTTTTCCCCTCCTCCAAATGTCATACGGGTCCAGGAGTGGATCTGGTGAGCTGTGATTTGCTGAGAGAGGGCGCGCCCATCGAGCCGGTTCCACCTGTCACTCACTGGAAGCCTGATGCTGTGGTGAGAGAAGCTACACCCACTCTACCTCTAGGGTGGGCTGTAGGCCAGATTTTCTGCATTCGCATATCCTTGTATAGGTAACTTTGTGCCACCCGCATGTCTGTGCAAGTGCTTTTTTTACACTTGCAGCTGCAAAAATCAGCCAATACATCAGTGCAATGCCACAGGAATGGACCACGGGAAGAGTTAATTTCCAAAATGCCAACGTTAAAGGGAGTCTGGCAGCTGTGGATCAATCTTTTTATCATTGTTGCCATTGTTAGATTGTCACTGGCAAGGAGCATTTAGTTGACATGTTATTTTATTAGTTAAGGGATCGATTCCCTCAACTGAAAAAAATAATCATGCAGGGAAACTGTTATTCTTCACAGCTTTGAAAAATAAAATTTGAAAAATTTAACAGTAACAATATGTGTTTTTATCTTGGAAGACGTCTATCTAAAAGAGCTTAGAACATAAGACACGGACATAATTAGACTATGCCTCTATAAACAACCCTTGTAAACATATTATTCAGTAATTCCTTACTCTAAATGTTGGACATAATAGATTATTAATAATATTCTACAGAGAGCGCACAGCAGCAGTTTTCTGCCCTAAGTGACTCAGTAGTGATTTAGCCTTTATAGGAAGGGATGTTTTCCATATGGTTGGCCTTATTTTGGAATGACACTCTTCATACATTCCCTACACTGTACAGCAGCATCATGTATTGACTCTGTACTGACTGAGGGGTTCAGACCGAACCCCTTTCATGTGACAAAGGTGGCTTTCAACCTCTCTACCGTCCTCCAGCAGTACCATGAAGATGGAGCTCGCATTGAGGCAGCCTTCCGCCGCTACATCCACCGGGCTGACCCCAAGCAGAAGGAGGACAGCTATGAGATCATCGTGTGTCATGCCAATGTCATCCGTTATTTTGTCTGCAGGTTTGTGTCGCCGGCGGGCATGGTGATCGCGGCTCGGCCGAGGCCAGAGTGTGGCCTCTTGCTTTGCTAACCATTGTGTTTAAACTATGCTGTAGTTATGTCTCATACGATTTTAAGTTTTGAATTTGTGCTTCAGTTGTGTCACTGTGCTCTTGATGAAACCCTTTAAGGAAAATTCCTGTTTGATTTAAATACTGTAGCTGCCTTGTGCTTTTCTTGGTGACTGCTTGCCCTGTGCTTCTGGTTAAAAGGGATATTTAGTAAATTCATCTAATTAATTATGAGAGATTAATATCTTCCAAATGATCACTTATTGGACAATATCACACACAAATAATGAAATAAATGCCTTGTCATTTTATAGTAGCTTCAGTACGCAGATGCTCATTCTCAGCTACTCGTATCCGTCTTCTGTTCTCTCAGGGCCCTGCAGTTTCCTCCAGAGGGCTGGTTACGTATGGGGTTGAACAACGGCAGCATCACGTGGCTTACCATCCGACCTAGTGGCAGGGTGGCCCTCAGAACTCTGGGAGACGCAGGATTCATGCCCCCAGACAAACTAACACGGACCTAATTAAGACAGCGAGTTCATGGGACTCAGTCGGCTGCAGGGTCAAAGCTCAGTTTTCTCCTTAAGTGTCTTGAAAATTACTTTTGATGTTATTATTTTGTAACTGAACTACCATCATGTAATGAGAGACTCTGGTGGTGGTGGTGGTGTTGTGATTACTTCCGTGCCATTGAACGCCCGCTGAAGTGATTAACAGCTGCATAGCAACTCCTCCTGAATGTAACTGAGGATTTTTACACAAGTGACTGACTTTTAAACCAAAAGAAATTGTATTTGTATAGCTGTTGTAAATGCAAGTCATGCTGTTAGCTGTACATGTCTTTACAGTATGCTGACGTGCGGATTATGTGTTGTACAGTGCAGCTGAAGTTAATAAAATCATGAATGCCGCAGTTTGTCACATTTCCTTTCTGGCTGATATTAATGCCACAGAAATAACTGAAGAAAAGCACAAGGACACATTGGCAGTAAAGTAGGAGTGATGTTTTATTGATTAGTTGAAAGCAAATGAGGTCTAGACATACAGAAAGAGAATTCACCATTAATTTTTAATAAAGCACAGAATGCTAAAAGCACAAGAAGCATGTTTTAAGTTGTTTAGGTGCATTTTTGCAAAGTCCCACATTCATAAACATTCAGCAACCAGAATTAGATCTGTTGTCACCTGAGAGCACGAGGATGACAATACAATCTTCTCAGTGAAGTAGTTTGTGCTCTCAGATAAAGGTTTAGTTCACAAAAAAAAATTTACATTCAGAACACTTGTTTCTCCCAACCTAAGTAGAGTGGCAATCTGAATATTTAAAATGATTGGCTTTTTTGTCCTAGACGTAGCTGATGAGCCCTCTTACAGCAGCAAATTTATCCCTAAGTTACAAATAATTTGGATACAGCAGGTTTTTACACTCACGTTCCATTAGACTTAACAAGTGGAGAACTACAGGATCCTGCCATGTGTACATGAGTTTACCATTAGCCAATTTGAGATTCATGACAAATAACTATGGGCTTAAGCTCTAATTTTGAAATAAACGCTGAATCAAATTTGTTTGTGATGTGAAAAGGTTTGCGAGGACTGCTGACCCCACTGGGAATCAAAATCCAGCTCTATGCAGCTCTCAGCTAATCAGGTGTGTTCTCTGTAAGCTTAAGGCAGTTCTTTGTTAACAAGATGGCCACAATAGGCCTTAGTAAGCTATGAAACATATCAGGGTTTTGTTGCTGTTGAGTTAGTTTTCTGTCTTTCTGCCCTGTAGTGGTTAAAAATCTCTTAATACAGCTTTAAGGTGGTCTCAGACTGAGCAATTTGAAGGTTTAGCCCAGACAAGACAAATTTGAAAATATGTTTTACTGATGGGTGTGTTTTGTCACTCATACTCACACTGTGCGAGATGTTTGTGATTGAAAGATATTTCAGAGAAAACATGAAAATAAAAATTGCACAGTCTAAGGCCGCCGTTAGTGGCTGAAAGGAAAAGTCAAGACATGTCCAGGAACCACCGAGAAAAGATAGAAAATGTATGCATTTATTGAAGAACAAAATAAAAACATGGAAGATCTCAGTCTTATCAGTTTTTCCCATGTTTGCCATAATCATCTGTGACCGATGAAAACTGACAGAGGACTAGTCCATCACTTCAGAAAATTAAGGCAATTCCTGAACTGAGGAAAAACATAGGAAATGGCAGTCGGTTTTAACACCATTAATAAAAACATTTAAATTTTGTGCTACTGACCAACATACAAAAAATAATTTTTAAAATATTGACATTTTACTTTTTTTTTAAGAACATCTTCAGTGACAGAATCCTGTTGAGGATTCCACACTAAGGTTTTAGTGACCAACTAACTTTGGGGAGTGCGGCTTGAATTCACGATATTCAAAAAAGTTGACTACAGGTGCTTCACACTTGCCACAATTAACATTACCGTCAATTCAACATGGTCCACACCCATACAGTACATAAATTACCAAGGTTTCTTTTTTTTTCTTTTTTTTTTTAAAGTCTTGAGTGTACATCACAACCCAACGTGATGAGAATTCCTGTATTACATAGGAGTAGTACCATACATCATTAATACAAATCTTCCAGACAATTGTGCATATTTCTGTTAGGTATGTGGTTTCTGAGCTCTGGTGTAGCCACCTTGGTGCAGCTGGGTTTGTGGTGGGGAGGGAAGGGCGGAGTTAGGGTTAGGGTTTGGAGAGGGTATGGCCGCAGTGGTAAGAGGCAGGGGGAGGGGCATTTAGACTGGCGGCTCGTTCAAGTGCTTGAGGCGAATGCGCTGGATGTAGCTAGCATTGGCAGGGCTGTAACGGCTGGGGCTGAAGTCTGGTGAGGCAGCGTGCCGGGCAGGACTGAAGCGGCCGGTGGGAGAGATCAGGCCGCTGACCGGGGAGCCAGGAGTCTGATGCTGCATCCTGAGTCGTGGTTTTACCACCGCAGGGCTGGGCCAGCTAGAAGACACACATCAACACCAGTCAGTGGTTACATTTACAATATTGTTGCTTTGCTATTAATACTGAAAGGTAAAGTCGTACAGATTTACAGTCTCGCAGCACAAAATGACCTCAATCAAGAGCACTAACCCATTCACAATTGTTGTCTTTTACTTATTCTCTGGAAAAAAAAACACTTCTTCGTTCACTGGCATTTCACTTTACTACTAACCTGTTGCATGAATGTAACTGCAAAACATTCTAATTGCACTAGACTTTTTTGTGTAATTTCTGCTGTAATTATCAACCTTACTCTTTTTTTGTGAAAATATGTGAAAACTCATCTACTTTATTACAGTATTTAGCTCGTAATATACTAACCTCTGCATGTCTGATGCAGAGTATGACTTCATTGTGCTCTTCCACTTATGAATGCTGGGATACTTCTGGGAATCGACGTCTATGCCGTCTATTGCTGACAAGACCTCTCTGTCCAACTTGCTTGGTGAATCTCTGTGAAAACATGGAAAACTTATCACACATGCAGACATTGACTCATTGTCATCACAACTTTTAAGTTAAGGGGATCATGACACCTTTTGTAACTGGCTACTTGATAATCAATGATAGTTAAGAGTTAGCTGGTATTTCAGAGTACATGCATAGACTAGAATAAGAGACCATAATGACCCAGAAAAACAGACAGGGTTAGCTACAAAGTTCCAATATCAGTCTAAAGTTACATTATAACAGGCAATTCCTAAAACTGGTGGGGGTGTAACTTCCACCTGTATCTACTCTCCCATCATGCAGAAAAAACAGTGACTCACCCATCGATGAAAAATCCTCTTCTTATGTGCGGTGGAGTCCTGGGTAGGAACTCATGGGAGTTATCTAAGGACTTATAGGAAGAACCTGAGGATCCTGAGCTGCTCAGGTCTCTACCCCCGTGGTCCCATGACTTGGACCTCGCACAGAAGTTGCGCCCCCCTGTTACTGACCCCCTAGTCCTGCCCAGTAACTCAAGGCTCTCCTCTGCATCAAAGTACTCCTGTGAACTGCCGCTGCTGCGCCTCTCCTCTGTCTCCCCTCCCTCTGTTCTCCAGCTTGGACCTTCCAATGCCTCGCCATCCTGACTGCTGTGGCCGAGAGACAGGCGGTTCAGCCCAGAACTCAGGTCTGTGGCGGAGGAGGAGCCGTAGGTGTCCCTGTGCCGACTCCCTCCACTGCTCCTCCTCTCCCTGCAGCTAGTGGGGCTGTCCAGCGGTTCTTGCAGTGACATGCGCTCAAACTCCACCATGAGGTTGGAGATGGGCGACAGCAGGCAGGAGGAGGACGGGGATGTGCGAGGGGACACCTTATCTCCATTATGAGTCCTATCTCTGGAGGAGGAACACACCCCATTTTTGCAGACGACGCCTGGTGACAGGAGGCCGTCATCGCAGCAGCACAGCAGGTCCTGCTCAGCTGCTGTCTCGATCAGGTCGGCCCCACGGTGGTGCAGTGCAATGGGCAGGATGTGGAATTCGTGGCCGCCCACTGCTCCCTTCAGGCCATCCTTGGATGCAGCAGAGGAGGTGATGCTGGTGAGTGCTGCGTTCTGCCGGTTCTTCATTTCCTCAAGGCTGATGTCATCACCCTCGTCCAGGAAGGCACCAACAGAGATGGAGTTGCAGAACTTTTTGGGCTTGCCTGCAACCAGGGATGATGAATCACCAAAACAGAAACGGTGTAATTTTAGCTACAATTCTTCATGGCAGCAGATTAGCTGCTTTGCAAAATGCTTTGTCTGTTTCATACCTAACAAGAGGCTATAGTTTAGAACATGCAGTTCAATGCTAATTAACACATTCAGTCACGGAGGATGATCTGAAATGTGCCATTTCTTATTTCAGTAATTCATACTTTTTTCAGACCTTGCAGCTTCCCTGACACAGAGCAGGTGAGTATACCTGGAGACGGGCTTTTGAACCTGTTGCTGGTCTCGTTTTCCCCAGCCTCCTCATGAGCCCGTGGGCTGAAATCCTTCTTGTTCAGGTAATCTTCCAGCTTTCTTAGCCCTTCAGTCGATGACAGATCCACAAAACTGTCCAGGAAGTCCCAATACTCGGCCCAAGGGTGGCCCATCTCATGAGCCAGGTCTCTGTAAATAAAAGGACCCAATTATTACTCATACAAATAAGCCATATCTCTGTATTTATTAGTCACAAATAGTGGTGTTCTCATAGTTGCTGGAGCATGAATCTAACTTTCACTGACCGACTAAAAATTACAAATAAGATTTAATTACTCTGCAATTATAGAAATTTATGTGTGCAAATAACTTGCTGTTACACTGGCAGTGGACCATTTATCAGATTCTTTCAGATATCAGATTTAATATAGAATATTTGCTAATGCAACACATACCTCCAGACAACAAAGGATGCTGTTTCTCTATGTTGTTTGCATTTTCCAGATGTTTTACAGCACTTTGGCCAGCTGTTTGCTATATTTAAATGTGCCTTATAAAAAAATTTGATTTGATATCTGTAGCATACATACATACTGTTAATAATACTACAGACACACATCCAAACAAACTTATGTGCTTTTGAGTCATTTCCAGTACTAATTTGATGCTTTCAATTACTTTTTTTTATTTATTAAATTAAATTTACTGTTCAGTTACATACAGTGAAGACCGAAAATAATTATGAGAAACTTAGTGGTGATGACATGGAACAAATGATGAACCAGATTTGAACCTAGGGTGTGTTACACATGGCCCAAATTGTTCATAATCCCCAAAGACACACTCACCGTGCTGTACATTCTTCACAATAATGGGCGTAGGTTTTGTCTGAACATTACTTTCAAATATTTCCCTGTAAGGTCTCTTACAGATCTCATACTGAACAAAACGATTCCATTCTTCTTGCTTTTGAAAGTAAACCAATACTCACTAACAGTTTGTGTGAAATTGCAAATCACACCGATTTTGTAAGTCCGATTTTGTAAAACAAAATTTTACTTTGCCTCTGTTTCCCAGCCCTCTACAGAATTCTGAGGGGACATGGTTAGCCTCAAAAAGCCAGGCCATGGGGCATTTAAAATGATCGAAAGGCAACTGGTGTGTCTGGGACATGCATGTCTGCTCCAACACAGAGGAGCTTTGGTGGTTTCCGGAAACAAGACAACAGAATTCCCCTAATATCCACGGAAGTCACAATTTCCTCTGCCATTGCAAACAGCTTTTTGCATGCTCTCTCATCCTGTTTTATTTGGAGTGTGGCTCTTACAGTCTACTGCTGCTCTCATTCCCCCAGCTGTTTGTGTTCTCATGTCCTCATGCAATCCAGCTCTCCCCTTACGTCTGACCCAAGGAGAAGACCCAGCTTTTGTTCCTACACTAAACCTGTCCCAGCAACCCATTTGCCTTGTTTGATGTATCTGCTGTACCTAAGGCCATATCCTCTGGACTGTGCAGCACAGAAGCATACTGGTCAGTGACTGAGTCAATGACCTTGTGCCTTGCTGTCCTTGTTGGGCACAAAGGCTTGACAGTTTTGTATTGTGCACTTTTTGATGATTTTACATTGTTTTCAAACACTGTCTTGAATTTCCCTGACAAGGCGATGACCAGCAGGCAGCTTCAGTTGCCAAGTTAACACAATGTGCCCCACAGTGTACGTACAAAGCCAGTTACTGTTGCTGTTGTCTTGATAAGTGCCTGTGCCCCCAAGTTCGTGCCTGCTATATATGCGGCCCCATCCTATGCCCTTCGTCTCAAACGACACTGGCAAATTCATCCTTTTGAGTCCTCTAAATCAATGGCACAAATGTTTTCTCCAGTTGTTGATGTTGCTTGATAGACACCAACAAATTCTTTACATGGGACCAAATCACGCTCTAATCTAATCCAACCTCCATCAATTATTAGAGAGAACCGCACTAATTGTTGAGTGTTAAAAGCTGCAACGTCTCTTTCAACTGTATTGCCAAGGAGTTTGTGGGCTGAGATAATCATGGCTGTGCTTCTCAAGCCAATTACAGAGAATGGAGTGAGTTTCTCTCTCGATGCTTTAACATTTGGAGATTACCCTCTTCTTTCTTGTGTCCGCTGAAGGCTTATCCTCTGCCTAGCCAAGAGTTTAACTGCATCAACTACTTCCTACAGACAGTGTCTGTCGTCCTCCTGTTGCTTTTGCAATGCACGCAAGAACTTTGTCTCTGTGGACTTCGCTTGATAGAGACTTACCAAGACTGAGCGGCATGGGCATGTGAAGATGCATGGGCTTTGAACTTTTCTATCACCTTCTTTTAGAAGTCCTACACTAACAAATGCAGGACCTACCTTTGAGTTAAAGGCTGCATTTTTGTCATTAAAGGTGTTCACACGATGGAAACACAAACCCCTCTAAGCACTGGAGCATAATGCAACCACAGAAAGTCCTTAAACCCCTTCTCATGAAATTTTAAGACTGTTGGACAGAGTTTATGGCTCCATCTCCCTCAGTTTTGGCTGGTAAGGCTCCTTTGGATCTTCACTCAAGGTTCTTTCCCTGCCCGTGCACACTATCTTCTCAAACAAACAAAAAAAAAAAAAAAAAAAGATTTAGCTTTAAAATAATTAAAATATCTATAAAATGTACCTACAGAGGGTGGAAAGAACATCAGAAACACCCCAAAAATTACTTAAAACATTATAGCTACAAAAAGAAAATAATTCCTCTTAATTCTTATTAATTTAGTGCCAATTAAGAGCATGTTAAAAGAGGTCCAACCTGCAGCCTATTCCATTGCTGTAGACCTAACTCACAAACTTTCCTTAATAGCCTAAAAACATTTTCTAATCTCAGATTGCACCAAAATACGGGGATTCATTTCATGTTTCTAAAAAGCAATTGCTACTGAAAATTACTTTTTTATCCTGAGTTAATCCAATATGAACATGTATGTCCTTTTCCATTTTCAGTATCCCCTGACCTGGAAAACACTTTTTAAAATGTCAAGCTGTCTATAATATATGACCTCTTATGTGTTTGTCTGTCTCTGCCTCCCTCTCTCTCCCTCTCTCTGTCTGTCTGAGTGAGTGGTGCTTCCAGCACTAACTACAATTATTCATATGGTCATTATATCCAAGAGTAGTTTAACAAAACCTATGCAAAAATCAAATGAAAGAGACTTTCTGTTAATTGCTTCACACACTTCAACTGCACCTTCCCTGAAGGAAGGAATTAACAAAATAACTACAATTAGGTGACTATTGTTTTGTCACTGCTTGTGGTCAGACAGACTGAATTGAAAAAATGCATTTCATAGATGTCGATTCAACTCATGAACTTCCCCCTAATAGCATAAAAATCTTGTTGAAAATATCTCACATTCATAATGAAAACATCTTTTATTTAAACTTTTGTTTGAATTTATAATAAGTAAATACATTCCAATTGATAAAATTCACATTCAAATGTCCCAAACTGTCAACAAATCACATGCTGCAGTTTGTATGACTGTCTTTGGACAACTGTTGTGCTGGATTAGCTGGTTTGCTGCTATCTTAGCTAGCTAGCAAGCTTTTACAGGCAGGCAACAATAAGATAAGGTAAGTAATTCTGGCTCATCAACCTGCCAGCGTACACACGGCACCAGAAGAGAGGAGGAGAACCTGTGCTGCTGCTGACTAAGATCACAACACTGTGTGTGTGTGTGTGTGTGTGGCATTGTTGCGTCTATGAGTAATGTTACAGGGGTTTTTCCTAAATAAGTCATCTGCTCCTTCATGTTTCTGTTGGGGGGGAAGGTGCTTATGTCCCAAATAGAGGGGGAAGTATCCCTTCTCTGAAATCTACACTGCAATCTGCAATGAACCCAGTAGCATCACCCTTCAGCAGTATCATCATATATTTGAAACCTCTCATGTTATTTCGTTTACCTCTCACTACCAGAGAGGCAGACGACAGACATAAACTCATAGATATCATAAAAGCAATGAGGTTACTATGTGGGACTAACCTGCCCACTCTCTCTGCCCCACGGTCAGGATCAGACTTGAGGATGTTGTGGAAAAGGTCGGCTCGGTCTCTGGGTGGTGTCTTCCAGGATCGACGAAAGTCATCTGCCTACAAGAGAAGGATATATTTTCTAGGCAAGATATGTTTCAAATGATGAAAATGAAACTAGTTTTGGTCTCAAAACTTCACGACTTCATGACATGATTTGCTGACAAACATAAAGAGACAGGTAAAGAACTTGCTTTAGATGGGCTCAGGGGTCCAGCAAAGGCTGTGACGGTCATCAATGGATCCATGGGGCTTCTTGTGTGCCTCTGGATCAGCGAGAGACTTTCTGAGGACTCAGGTGACCACAGAGCACCTATGATGGGCTGAGAGGTGTTGTCGGTTGCCCTCAACAAAGGGATATAGCAGCGGTCTGAGAGAAAACAGACAATTACAATTTTAAACCCTGTTCGATGGACAAGACTTTTATTCACAGCACTTAACACAACAATGGCTGCACCAGTGGGAACCAAAGCTCAAGCTGGCAGTCTACTTCACAACAAAATCTAATTTTGTGTGTTGTGAAATATCTGTTGCATATGGTGCTGTCAGTCTCTGCCCAGGACAGCGAGAGAGATACTGCGAGCAGAGCTTGATGCCAAGTGCCATGCTCACACATCAAATTTAGTACAGTTCTAGTCTTACACTGCAATTATCAGATTTACCCTTTTTTCACACCCCAGACTGACTCTCTGAAGACTGAACAACATCACACAACTGCAGCTGTGAAGTGATTTGTAATACAAACTTGTCAGTAGCTCATTCACTAGTATTCACAGCCAGCCACAAGCCCAAAGCACCACAACCTGCTAATGATGTTTTCTGCCTATATCCTCCTATCAGCCAACATTGTTAACACCATAACAAACTGAACAGATTAAAAAATAATAACGATTAAAATAAAAAACACAGCAGAATTCAAACTATATAACATGTTTTTTTCTTATTTAACAATGACGCTCCAAGTGCATGTACACTAAATGGCACTAGACTGTGTCCTTCAGGAAACAGAGAGATCATAGGGACAAAAACTGTTCATGTTTTAGGAAATATGCATGTGTCCTTACCCTCCAAATAGTCACTTATCTTCTGCTTCACTTCTTGGGTTTTATTTTTTCTGCTACAAATAAGCTGTGGAAAAGAAAAAAAAACATACAGCTGTTGTTGAATCAATTGAGGAAAGAATTTGCTCATCTAAGTTTAGCTTACAATGTTGCACTGAGTGACTGTTGCCAAACGATTTGAAAAGCAAGCTGAAAGGTCACAGCTTCAAAACCTGAGCGAGCATAACTGTATCTCCCTCAGCAACTACTGCCAGGTCTTCAGAGTTCAGCAGTACAGTGCAAGGCTGAGTAACTTCAAGACAGCTATTGTATGTATGTGCACACATTCATGAAAACTTTCTGTGTATTAACCCCCAGTAATGACAGCCCAGGCTATGTCAAATAGGTGTGCATGTTATCTTAAAAAAGTGTAAAGTTAAATAAACCTTCTTACATCACAAGGCTTCAGGCCATCCTTGTTCTTACAGTTCTTATCGATGTCAGGATGCGAACACAGAACATTGACCACATCCGGACACCCAAACTTACAGGCAAAGTGGAGCGGCGTTTCAAACCCCTGAAACACAGCAAAATACCATGTGAACACAGCACATTTACTACCTTTGGAAAGAATCTAATCTAATCTAGTTTAGCTGGTATGAAAAAAACTTACAGCCTTATCTGGGGTGTTGAGGTAAAGATCTACAATGTAGCGGATACGTTTCTGCAGCATGACTTCCTGGTCATCTGGGTACATGAGGCGCATGAACTCTGGGTTCTCCAAAGTGTCCAACAGCAGCTGGGCAATTCCCGCCTGGTTCTCCTTGGCCGCCACGTGCATGACATTGTACCGACAGCCCTCCTAACCAGACAAAACAGTGGAACAACTATATGGATCAGGACATAATCCTCTTTAATCTCCTGTCAACAGGAAAGGATGTTTAATTCTGTCAAAAAGCAGCATCTGACCCTAACTTCACCTGCTGAAGTTGGGGATTTATCACTCATCATTATGTTATTTTTTAAAGACTCAACCTTAAGAAACAGTGGTTAGTATTTATAATATAGCATAAAATCTGCAGATTTAAACTTCTAAAAACTGATTCAATATGTAAAATGCAATTTATTTTCAGTTAAATGTAGTTGAAACTATAAATTGACAGGCTAAGAAAACTAATGAAAACCTCTGTTAATAGTCTTGAATCATCAGCCAGCAATACAGTCTTCTACCTTATCTGCATCGTTCTTCTTCACTCTTCTGCAAATTAAATGTGTAGTTTTTTTTTTTTTAATTATTTAGCTCCAAAAGTAGAGTTTGAATTGTACATTGTTGAGGAGTCTTAGCACTAAGTGACGAAAGAAGGTTCATTTTTAAATGAACTCATTGAATACACACATATGCCAGGTCATAGTTCTGTTTTCTGTCACATTAGCGACTGTAGTCTTGAGAAAAGAATTAGCTGAAAAGGTTGGCACCGATGTGGAAAATACATTTATGTATCAACAAATGACAATATTCAAGTCAGAATAACAGCAAAGAGTTTGAATACCCAGAACAGTAGGCTACTACTGCAACAAGCTCAAACAATGCTGCACCTAATTTAACTACAAAATTCATTAATTCTTCAGGAAAACTGACAGCACACACCTGCACAATAGTGGGATTATCCCCTGAGCCAATGAGATAGCGTGGGTTGCTCAGGACCAGCTCGCTGAAGGCCAACTCGTCGCCCTTCTCCACAGCTTTCCGCAGTTTGGCGGTCAGGTCCTGGGTGCGTGGGCTCTTGAAACTGTTGGCCCGCTCCCGGTTGATGGTATCAACCTCCATGTTGTCTAGCATGAAGAGGGAGAAGAGAGTGAAGGATGAGCATAGCAGTTGAAAACTCCAATTATTGTTCAAGGCTGGTGTGCTCCATGGTCAAACTGTGACAGGGTTTATCTTTCAAAAGATTTCCAATAAAATACATAAAACAGGTCCACTGTTATATATTTTATTAGAAATTGGTTGGCGGTGGCCATTTCTACAAATACGTCTCATACATCTTATCTGCTTACCTTTACTAATGACCAGGCCTGGTTTGACAGGAGATACACAGGGTGTTGATTTGTTGGGAGAGGGGAAATAGTCGCAGATCCCCTTGGCGAACTTCTCTGCATCCTCACGGTTGGGAAAAGCTTTGAAGCGGGCTCCCTTCATCATCTTTACAGCCTGAAGGGCATCCTTCTTATCTGTGTATACATGTGCTCTCTCTAAAAAAGACAAAACAAAAAAAGTAGCCATTAGCCATTTTATTCTATTGTCAATTTTTCTACACATTGACTACCTGTTTTTCTTGTTTCATTCATTACACGTTTTTAATGTGACTTTCTAAGGTGGTTGAAGGATTTTTTTTTTTGCATTATTTCCCTTTCTGTTCAGTCAGCCTGTAAACCCATATTCTAATGAGGATCTACAAAGTGCAGTTAGAATAAAAGCTTGCACAGACATATTAACATTAACAGAATTGATTTTTATAGTAGCTCAAGATTAATTTAGATCAATAGCCCAGAGAGGTCAGGCAGTCTGACTGCCCTGCTGCTTACCAACACAGAAACAACAACAAATTATTTCATCCACCTAACAGACAAATGTGGACATCAAACTACAACAGCAGCAAGTAGTCCTCCACAAATACTGAAACCAGACAGCATATGAGATATCGTGAATAAACAAATAACCAACAGGATTATCTGTTTATGGGGACTCTGATCTCAGTTCAGTATAAGGCCAAAATCAAACTGTCAAAGAAATATTGCTCATAGGAGTTGCATGTATTTTTCACCTAGAGAGACAATAAGAAAGTTGAGGAACCAATCATTTAGAAAACACCAATAATAATTTTCTTGTCTTAATCTCATTACAACATAATTGTTATGTAGCACTAAATTCAACATAAAGGTTCTGGGTGTTGTGCATGAAAGAAAATATCTTTCTTACCAACCTCACTGTTATTGATTATTTATATTTTTTAAGTGGTAAAATCTTTTTTTCATTTAAATTAGATTTTTAGTGACACAATTAGGTGATTAATCAATTAGTAGATCAACAGGAAAATTTGTCAACAACTATGTTGCAAAAATGCAAAACATTTGATGGTTCCAGCTTCTGAAATGTGAGCATTTGATGCTTTTCTTTGCATATAGTGAACTATATATAATATGGGTTAAAGTCTCATTGGGCTTTGTAAAGTCATAATGGGCATAGACAAAAATGATTAATCAAGGAAAATAGTCTACATATTGTTCCATATTGAGATGAATAGTAAGTTGCAGCTATCATCTGTAACTATATATTTTTATATGGTAAATATACTGTGGTAGGAAATATTAATCAGACTTCCATCCCCTTATCAAAGTCAAAGTCAGACTGGATGAAATGATGATGGACTCACAAATACATAAGAGATGTAGTTGTGTTTGGAAAGTATTTTTTCCCATACTTGCAGAGCCTTTTTACTGCAGTTCCCGAAAATTTAAGACAACACGGTAGGTAATGCTGAACACTGCTGCAACTTTTGTTAACTCTCTATATGGAACAATCACATCTGTATAACACCACACAAAGTAACAAGCTCAGCCTCTCTTACCATTTCTAGCCAAAACATCCTCCCACAGTGGACATACTCCATAAAAAAAGGTTGGGGACACTTGTGCAGGCTTTGAAGGGGTTTCTGTTTTTGACTGAAAGTTACTACCTTCAGCAGAGCTGTTTGAGGTTGTCTTTACTGAGATCTCCTCTTCTTCTGGAGGGTTGAGACCCAGACCATAGCCAAAGTCCAACTCTTCACTGGCAGCCTCAGTTGGGCTCCTACTTGGTGCAGCATTGGTGGGAGCTGAGGTGGCACACAGCACAGGGTTGGCATGATCAGCAACAGAGGCTGCACTGCCCAAATTTCCTGCTGAAGAGCTGTTGTCCGATTCAGTGGCACTGTTCTCTGGCCCGGCCAGGACACGGGCTAATTTCCTCTCAAAGGTGGCTCGGGTGGTAGCTGTGATGGGACCGCACTTAAGGTCCGCTCGGGCAAACTCCTCGCGCAGTTCATCGGCACTTAGCCCCCTCAGCCTGCTCAGAACCGCCTCCATGCTTCAGCTCCCTGCAGCACATCACACAATACACGTCAGCAATCGTGACCAGCTGTTGTTAATAAACTGAACAACCAAAAGAAATATGATAATTAGCACTAATCTCTTTAGTATTCCATACTTTTTTAAACTAAATATCAAGAATCTGACATAAATTTTGTTGACTCAATTAACACTGCACCACAGTTGCACATTTCAAATTCAGTCATATTTCTCCCGGATATTTGTGAATACCAATAAAGTAGAATATAGGAAGTGTCATTTAGACAAGATGAGATTGTTTAGATGTGATTTTTTAGAGCTAAATAGATATTGTGACATCCCGATTTTGCTTTTTTATTTACAGATCTATTGCCAGCACTGCCAAATAATAACCATCCATTCAGAAACACATTTATTTGTATTGTCTGCCTTTTAACAGTCTGAACAGTCATTAAGCTCATATCTGTGTATTAACCAAAAACTTGGTGAAACAAAATTAAATCCAGAGTGAGTTTAGTAGGTTTTGACCTTCCTCTGTATTACTGTATTACCACAACAAGCAGTCACGCGTTGAAAAATAGCATACACAGTGATTTTACCAACAAGTACTCTTCAGTTATAAGTATTTCCATGTAGACTACACAACTCCATTACATGTAGCTAATGTGTTTGCTCAACAGCTACACGGTCTTTTACAAATATTAGTACACGTAATGCAATAATAAAGCAGGTACTACTGAAGTTCTATAGTCCTATAATATTAACCCAACATATTATATCTTTTCGGAACCAACCGCACTAATGTGGGACTAGCATCTGCTAGCTAGCACGCTAACTAACAAGTAAGCTTTAGCAGGCGGGGGCTGTGCCTGGCATAGCTAGCACAAGGGAAACTGCTCAGATGAAAATCTTGACAGACAGAATAAAGTAGGTAATTTGGACTGGAGTGTTAACGATTACAAATATATAGAAAATTAGATAAATTATAACAATATTAGTCGGTTCATTCGCACACTGTCACGCCCAAGTATGTCATTCGAGGTGGGTTTTCGGGCTGCAACGTAACAAATTTGATACGTCTTCGTTGGTGATGATACCGATGAAAATCAAAGTGTACGTGATGACATCTAGTAACAAATGTGTCCCTATACTTACCAAGGAACATTTTTTATTTAATATGCGCAGAGATAAGGGAAACCGCTGTTAGTTTTGCACAGATAAACTGTTGGATAGACACAAAGCTGGAGACGGTCTGGAATAGTCTCATTGTTTACAACATGTTCTGCGCATGCTCAGTTGCAAGGGAGGGCGCACGCTGCATTCCAGACCTGTGGGAAAACTCAAACCTGAGCGACATGATACTGACAGGCGCCAAACAAAGTTAATTACCACGTTTCTCTCTAAAGCACTGCACAACGATAAACTATATCATTTGAACGATACCTTACGCCGACTTGTGGCACTACACTTAAGAACGCCACTGCTTAACTCCCTCTATACTACACCATTTTTTATATCATGGCTACTTATTTTCGGCACTTACATCATCACAAAACATAACTCAAGATGATTAGTTGGTCACTGGTCCACTATCAAAACACTTAATGCTGCTCAAAACGGTATTTTGAGTACGTCTCTATCATGTACACACTTTCCCCAATGTGTGAATATAGCATCACGCTCTCCCATTGCAGACGTGACTAATCCAAGGAAACGGTAACCTAGCACCCTCGGTCTTTCTGGTTGACAACACGTATTACTATTTAAAATAGATGGCAACGACGAATTAGTGGAAATGTAATGTCATGTTGGTATAAACATGCTCAAGAATATTCGTGTTGGCACAATCCCATGTATGCAGCCCAACTTGGTCAGGCATACATCAGGCAAGCCAAAAGCAAGACATGACGATACTCAAGATATTTATACAAGTACTAAGGCAAACAGTAGTTACCTTTACAGATCACTGTCCATAAAAGGTGGATGCAAAGAAAATTCTAGTGACGTTAGCTACACGATCCATTTTAGGAGCTGAGCTGAGCTTCACAGGCATGCTAACAGTCATTAGCCGCTTAGCAAGGCAAGAAGCTAATCACTCAAGCCGCCGGTTAGCAATAGCATGCGTTAGGTTCATACGTACGGTAAGAACAGTTCTTGTAACCTTACCATACACATAACCATAAACATGTACCACAGTTAAATGTAGTGAACCGCTAGTTTAAAATATTCTCGTTTTAATAGAACCATGCCCACCTCCTCCTCTCTCCCCGGCTACTGTTGCTAGGTGTCCGCGACGGTTTCAAAATGCAGAGGGCGAGGACCCGCTTCCGTCTAACATAGTGCCTGAACAAAAAAAAAAAACAGCTTAAACGTGGGGACACATGATAGAACCTGGAAGTCACTGAAGAAAACACACACTGAATGAGCACAAACTGCGATGACAGATGAATAGTGCAATTTTATGATAAATACAATCACATCTCCCAACACAAATGTTAAAACCGGAATGAATCGATTCTAATCTTTGAAGAAAAAAAAACAGCAGATACAGCAAGCTTTATGCATACAGCGCAGGTGCCCCAGCAAATGTTATTATATACCGCCAAACGTTACAGTGAAAGGTAGATACAGTCCAAAATGTTTATTCAGAATACAATATACCAACATTTTTGTTATTATTAGCCTCAATAAGCATTCTCCTAAAAATATTTATTGTCCCTTTGGAAATTTATGAGCATACAGAGGTGCTTCAAAAAGTTTTCAAGTGTGGGAATGAGCACTGACAGCGGCTGCAGCACAGTTGCATGCAGAAAGCTATACCCTCCAATGACCCCTCAACACTGAAATTTTAGTGCAGCTGTACCAAAATTATTATCAGCTTTGATTTATGGTTTGCATTTGATATCTTGTTTTTCATCTTTACACTATTAAACAATTATGATGACTGTACAATCATACAAAAAAGGAAGTGTATTTATATATTAACCTCTGGAAACAATTAATTTATGCCCTATCCCATGAAACAGCCATAAAACAAGTATAACATCTGATTCAAGGATAGTCATTATTTGTAAATACAGTATGTACCAAATGTAACATCAGAAAAGGAACACATCTGATTGCACCTGCTGTTAGAAGTAACATTTCTGCTTCATTTTACAACTTTCTCTCTCACTCAGTTTAGTTTTAATTATCTAGTGTGCAATGTCAGTTGTGACCCACTTCCAATAAACCATTCTTCAGTAAGCATTTCCACACAAACAATAGAACATATAACATCTTGCACACACACCCTCAGCAGAAATACGTTTATCCAAACCGACTTAGTTCTTTACATCGTATTAAAGATTGCTTAAGGCTTTTTTGCGTGCGAATTACTGCAGTCCATGCTTGACAAAACACCTCCATACATAACTGAGATTAATATTTTTAGAGTTTAAGAACCCAAGGTGATATGGTAACAACAAATTTAAGAGACACTGCATTTTAACAACATACCATACAAAAAACTGACCACAATTGTATATGACTTTTAACTTCAAGAAAATGAGTGATGATGTTTCATCACAAGCTGCTTAGAAACCATGTGGAAGTGTAAGCATGTCAGTTAAATCATAGATGAGTGACTTCACTCATACACAGGCACAAAGAAATGGAAGAACAGTTCGTTGCCAGTCTGGTGGCAGACTCAGAGTTGTTTCTGTCACAAAAAACACTTTTTAAAATAATGTCAGCCATCATTAAGCAGCATCAAAGCTGCTGAATTAATATTATAAGGAGGATGATGACTAAATACCTTTTAGTGAGTAAAACTGCTGATTCAACAGGGGAAAACTGGCCCAACAGATCAGTTTAATAAGTAGTCCCTATTTTTTATCTATGATAACAAAACTGAAGATGAGGGATCTGTCAAATAAAAAGCTGTAATTCCTTAACTCTAAATAAATAAATGTGACAATAGCATAACAAAAATATAAACAACCATCAAATCAAGAGGAAAGAATAAAGCTATGGTATATAAAGTATTACTCTGCGAAAGCACTTCTGTGCTGATGGGAGAATGCCAAATGTTGGCAGCAATTGTTAAGAAAAGAGAAAGGGATTATGGGGCTAAAAAGTGCCTTTGTGGATAAAACTCCACTCTCCCTCTATTGGCCTGAGAAAAGTTCTTCTGTTATGATTGCTGCTGTTCTGCTTCGTTGTTATTTTTTACCACCGTGTTGTTCAGCGGTGTCGATGATTTGGAGATGTTGTTTTGAAGCCCCAGTTGAGCCAGTCCCTCCTCTGTGTTTGTCCATGAGCTCACTGACTCATGTACTGTTACTGTGTGTTCCTCCATCTGCCTTTGGAGGCTATCCATCTCCTCTCTGAGAAAAAAAAAAAAACATTACATGTATTCTGGCATTTGGATAACTTCTCAACAATACACAACAAAAGACTTCAAGAAGGTATGTTGACAATGTTTAACCCAGTCATTCGGTCACAACAATAGGCTTACTTGAGCTGCCGTAGACAGTTGTGCAGGTTGTTGAGGGGCTCCTTGTTGACAGAAGTTGATGGTTTCAGCAACTCATCCAGTAGGGAAGCAGGCACTGGGCAGTCTGGGATCTTAACTGGTGTCACTGGGTTGGATGGGTTCCCCTCAGTCTTTAGCTCCATCCGCTGCTGCTCCAACATCATTACAAGGGCGTATTTAGTCATTTATCAGTAGGCATTTCTTATTTGGCATTATACTTACAACATTGGCCTTTAAATCTCTCTAAAGAGAGGACGCTGGCTTTGTAAAAGAATGACTCATACTGTGGAAATTAAGGGGTACACCCAGTTGGGTAACAGCACAACAGCAAGTGGTTACTGCTGTCCATGTGAAATGATACTTTAATTCAGTCATAATGTCTGAAAGTCATCATGACAAGACAAGTAAAGAGCAACATAACACTAGAGATTTTCAAATGATGTCATGTTACTTTGTAGCTTATTAGTCAATCACTACAAAGGTTTAGTGGTTTGCCCCCAATCAAAAGGTGCCAATCAAAAAGCACTAAAACTATCTTGGGATACAACAACAAAGACATGCATTACCTTCCTTAGGCGGCTCTGTTTGAGGTCCTGTTTGAGTTGCTGGTTTTGCAGTAGGACCGTCTTCATGCTGTTCCTCAGCTCACCCACTTTAGCCTGCAGCATAAACTTGTCCTTCCTGGTGCTGCTCAGCTCCTCCTGCACCGACTCCAGCTCCACCTTGATGTTCTGAGCCCGACACAAAATTTTCTCAGTTTTAAACCATTTTGAAAATAGAGTAGATGATGGTAATCATTAATGCTGTATAGAAGTAACTACAGTGCCTCACTCCATCCTTTGTTTCCCTTCAGACATTACCCGTTTACTGGGCTATTATTTACTATAGCAAATGTAATTCTGTCCATTCCTAAACACAACAATATTTAATTTCTTTTTAACATCTAGTTAAGTAGCAATCAATACTTGGCAACTTTGCGCCCATATTTTACAATCAAGTGAATACTTGCCTGCAGAGCTGTCTGTAGGCTGTCCAGCTCCCTGTGATGGCACTGCTCCATCATCTCTACCTGCTGCTTCTGAGCTTCAATCTCCCTCTGCTTCTGCTCCACCTCCCACTTCAGGTCCTCAACCTGAACAAACAGTCAATGTTATATGTTATGTTATGTTATAAGTTGTTATTCCATAACAACAAATGGTGGGTCAAACTAAGGCTGGAACAGATTTTAGAAATGCAGGATCCTAAAATGAATCACCAGGGCAATCATAAAATAGTGCACTGTCAAAATATTGTATTAGAATCACTTCAGGCTAATCAATATTAAACTATAAAAAAATACAATAATAAAACAAACTGCATTGTGTCAATCATATCAGAGGTGGATGACCATGGGTTCTCATAGTCATAATATTTAAACAATCATCATCATCAGCCAGATATTCCAGTCTGACTGTTGTTAAGAATCCCTACCTCTTGGTGAGTGAGGGGCTGCTTGGCCAGTTCATCGTCCAGTTGTTTCTGGAGGATCTGGAGCTGTGAGTGAGCCTCAGCCAGCTCCTCTTGGAACCTGGAAACCTCCTGAGTGTGCTGCTCATCCTGAGCCCTGCAGAGGATGATATATTCACTGATAAACGACTTTTAAGATTTAAGATTTTGCAACACAATATTAAATTAAAAAAGTTATCTTCCAAAAGTCACTGTATTCTTTTATCAAAAAAAAAAAAATCCACATACTGTAGTTTCTGTGCTTCACTATGCAGAGCTTTGACCAGGTCCTCTTTGGCCTGCAGGTCCTTCTTGATCTCCGACAGCTCCAGCATGGCCGCCCTGTAGTGCCGTCTATTGTGGGCTGCTTCAGCCTTTGCTGCTGCCACCTAAAGGACACATCACACTATTACTACCCAAAAGACTGCAGTACAGCCAAATGCTCCAAACCTAAAACAATTAACAAAAAGTCAAAAGCTACAGACTTACTGTAGATGCATGTAACAATTCAGCTTCCTAATACTTATATTTCCAAGAAGCTTCTTACTGTGCCATGTGTAAAGCAAATGCTCTCAACATAAATATTCAAATATATTTAAATTATAGACTCCTTAGAATCATTTGAAAGTCAAAATAATCTGCAGTTGGCACTTTAACTCACAGAAAAGGAGAAAATACTACATCCTGATGTATGGCATAGAGCTCTTACCTGTTCCTTCAGGTCCTTGACTTTGGTTTTCTCTTTTTCCAAGGCAAGCTGTAGAGTTTGTACCACCTGCTTCATTTGCTGGTCCTCCTCCTCTTTACGCTTCAGGACAGCTTGAACCTGTTAGAAAAAAGATGAATGTGAAGACAATGTTCTGTTAAATAATTAAAAAGTGCATAATTTCTCAAGCTAATTTTTCTATTTTGTGGTAATTAAAGAAGTATAACAGTATTACAAGATGCAAACATTGGAATTTTTCACCTGTAAGTTGAGTTGGACAAGATCTGCTTCTCTCTTAGCTAGGGCGGACTCCAAAATGTTGGCATGCTCCTTCAGTGTATTGTGGGACTGTGCCAATCCAGCCAATTTCCCTTTTTCATGCTCCAGCTCAAGTGCTAGCTTCTTGTTGGCATCTTCCAACTTTCTGATCCGCTTCTTGAAGCATCGTGACTCTTGAAGCTGTGAAATCAATCAATTCATGTCATTATGACAGAATTAGAGACATGAACTGAGTGCTTCCAGAAGTGTAAAAATACAGCTCATACAGGGGTGTGATCAGTATCATACAATAGGAAATTATATATTTACCCATTAGAACAGAGAGCAGTTTTGTGTTACAAAAACCTGAACAGATTACAACAAACTGATAAAATTATCATAGTTCACCTCATCTTCGAGCTCCATGACTTTCTCCTGGTACTCCTCCAGCTCTGTGGAGGTGAGGGTGATCACTTCCTGCAGCTCCTTCTCTAGCATAGTCTTGCTGTTGGTCACAGCCTGCAGTTCAGCTTGCAGAGCTTTAATCTTCTCCTGGATGACAAATAAAACCACTGCACTTAAATATGTTTCTGATACTAAATAGGTGCATCCATTATTATTCACAATGAAATGACAAATATCTTTTTGATGAAGGAACATGAGTCGAGGACACGGGTAGACTGGAGTCCATTATCCTATTTATCAACGATTAAAGCAGTATTCTAGTATCTATGGAAAGTACAGTAACGAGAATTCCCCCCTTGTGGTTGTATGCCTGACATTTGTGTCGTAATTTGTGTTTGAATTTGTGAATTGTGGCCAAAAAGGTGATTTGTGAGATCACTGTGACCTTTGAACTTTGAGCACCAAATTCTAATCATTTCATCCTTGAGTCCAAGTGAACAGTAGGGAGCCAGGCACTGGGCAGTCTGGGATCTTAACTGGTGTCACTGGGTTGGATGGGTTCCCCTCAGTCTTTAGCTCCATCCGCTGCTGCTCCAACATCATTACAAGGGCGTATTTAGTCATTTATCAGTAGGCATTTCTTATTTGGCATTATACTTACAACATTGGCCTTTAAATCTCTCTAAAGAGAGGACGCTGGCTTTGTAAAAGAATGACTCATACTGTGGAAATTAAGGGGTACACCCAGTTGGGTAACAGCACAACAGCAAGTGGTTACTGCTGTCCATGTGAAATGATATATACTTTTACTTCAGTTGTAATGTCTGATGACAATGGACAATTTCCGCTCATATTCAAAGTCTCTGAAAGTCATCATGACAAGACAAATAAAAAGCAACTTAACACTAGAGAACATTTGTACCAAATTTGAAGAAAGTGTCTCAAGGTGTTACTAAGATATCATGTTCACGAGAATGAGACAGACAGACAAGGTGAAAACATTATGCATCCGGCATAAAAACAAATGGCTACAATATACTACACTCTGTACCACACTTTTGTTGGAACTATAAATTTGTCAGGGAACTGCAAAAGTCTGGAAGGTTTATACAGTACCTGTAAGGCCGGGCTGTTCCCCTCATCTGACACTTGGGCCTTGAGTTTGACCAGCTCTGCCTCAGCCGCCTCCTTGTCAGTCAGGGCCTCTTGGAGCCTCCTGCTCAAGATGCCCACAGCATTCTCGTAGGCCTTGTGTTTGGCCTTCATCTCCTTCTGAGCACTAGTCAAATCTGTCCCCAGCCGCTTCATGCGCACCTTCTGCTCTGAGATGGCCCTATTTGATGAATATAAGAAATTAAGTTAAAGAAAACCATAGAGATATCAGTAGGTATGAAGACAGTGTAGCTTAAAAATCATATTTTATTTACAAATATAGATAAAGGATGGATGGATTTACTTTTCAAACCACATGTACTGACTAATGTGTCCATGTGGAGATCAGGAATTGTATAATCAACATCCCATATTTGTGTTTATAAATAGCCCCTGACAACAGAGATATGAATCATGGTCCAAGTCATTACTGTAGGAACCATTCAAGCTCCACAAATCTGTATGAGCACATGACTCACTTTTTGGCTTCAGCCTCCATTTGCTCCACCTGTTTCCTAAGGCCTTCGTTCTCTTGTGTCACTGCTGCTAGCTGGCTCTGATCGAACTGTAGAGACTGAGGGAGGAAAACAAAAAAAAAGTAACATTACAATACAAACATGTCTGATACTTTTCCCTTTTCTTTAATTTTATTTTTCAAAATACTTTGCAAAGTTATTTAAGTAAGCAATATCAAATTACACTACCTGGATCTGGGTTTCTAGCTGATCCCTTTCTTTCTGAATGGTTTGCAGGTGAGCTTCCATGTTATTCATCTGCTCCTGGACTCTCACCACCTCCTTCTGCAGCCGGGCCTGCTCCAGCTCTGCCTTCTGTTTCTCCCCCTGAACGCCCAGCAGCTCCTGCTTCAGCTCCTTCACCTCCGCCAACAGACGCTTCTTGGTGGACTTGAGCTCGCTGATCAACTGGTCTTTGGAGCTGGCGTCCCGGCGATATGCTTCCACCATCACCTGTGAAGTCAACGACATTGTGTGTCAAACGAAAGGTTTACATAAAACAAAACACTAATGAAGTATTTTCTCCTTTCATGGAGTGTGAGTAGGCTCACACATATTTGTCTCAGCTGAGGCGGCAGGCAAAATGACATTTCACAGCACACGGAGATACACTGCAGGAGAAAGTGCTGCGACAGCATTTGAATCCCACACTGCATCATCTCTAGGGTTGAGATATGTTTCACTGAAGAAAGAGAGTCTGTACACATGTGCTTTTTTTTCCCAGCCCAAAATCAATAATATAATTGTGTTTGATCCCAACAGGAACAAATATTATACACAGTTGGACATTTTACAATATATTACAGGTATCCACCAAAGGAAAGCTGAGATGCAGGTTGTTTTTAAGATTTTAAATATATTCAAACTGATTACAAAATTTAATGTAGGTACAACTGCACAAGTGTGTCATACAAAATAGATAAAAGTGTGATTATGTCAAACATTACAAGAAAAAAGGAGTGAATCTATCAATGTAGAAATATAAGAAAAGAAGAATTCTGCTATATTCATGTAATTACTTTAGATATGAAGTGACATTACTTTGTTGATAACAGACAGTTTTTTCTTCTTTGGCATCAGAGGTACAGCAATTTGCTTTTCATGGATTTCTGATAGCAGTGTGATTTTGCAATAAAAAAAAATTAAAATGAATGTTAATGCATGAGTCTGGGGATTGTCTACAAAACCCTTGTAAAAACAAAATACCATTCACATTTGTGTCATTCTGTCAATTAACTGCACCCTCTTTATGACAGCCTGTCAATGCCAAATGAGCAGCATCCTCCACTGCTCAATCCACTGGGGCGTGTCAACTAGTACTTTGGACATTCTTCGGAGATGACAGCCATCTGGTTCTACAATACATCCTCCCACGAAAGCATCGGCCTTAGCCAGCTGGGAGATTTCTGACAAGTGTTTTATAAATGTATACAAAGTCTACACAGTTTACTGTTCTTTCTGGCTTCTACTAACTTGACACAATAGCAGAGAACTATACACAATCTCACATGGCAATGGAAATGACTTACCTTCTGTTGCTGGAACTGCTCCTTAAATTTCTGAGCTTGTTTCTTTAGGGTACTATTTTCTTGTTGTAGAGTTTCAATCTGTAACAAAGAAAAAACCCTTTATTATTCACTACATGGTGGTAGGAAAACTAAATTACGGAATTTCAATCGAAACTGATGGGAGGAAAACACACATATTCATTCATGCTCACAAAAAGAAGGCTTGTGAGAAGTGCAAGTCAATTGCTGCTCACTTCCCATCTGTCTCATACCTGATTGGCTTTGACCTGGACTTCCTGTCTGAGCTGATCTAAAACATCTGAGGCCACCAGGACATCCTCTCCAAGCCGCTCAGCTCCCTCGTCAAGTTGACTTTTGTCGGCACGAGCTGCTTGCAGCGCTACCTCCAGGACAATCTTCTCGTTCTGGAGGTACTGGATGTTGTCATCCTTGGCATTGCTCTCTGTTTGTAGCTCGGCCAGCTGGGCCTCTAGCTCCAGGTAGCGGGCCTCTAGCTGGTTGATGGACTGCTCTTTGGTGTGAAGGTTCTCCTGAGTGGTGGTCAGCTGGCGCATCAGTTCCAGATGTTCTTTCTGGAGTGACTGCAGCTGCACGTCTTTCTGGGAAAGGGTTAACTTCACCTAAGAGAGAGAGAGTTTGAAAGGCAGTTTAGAGCAGAGTACAGCAATTTTTCTAACCATACAAGATGGAAAACAAGTTGCTGTTATATTTGACATGACTACCTGCTCTAGTTCCCTTTCCAGGGTGCTGGCTGTGTTGGCCAGTTTCACTAAACGGTCTCGCTCTTCCTCAAACTCCTCCAGCTTGTGCTGCAGGTCGTCTTCCACCATGGTTTTTGCATCCTGGATCTGCTTGTAAGCAGCTTCCTGGGTCAGCATGTCAGCCTACATCACAGACAGGAAAAAGTTTATTTCAAAAAATAATAACAGTTGAAAAACACATATTGACTTATACCAAATTTTATTTGCAGTGTTAAAACCACACCTGTATATTTAAAAATGCCCGATTATATACAGCCCCTGGCTGAATAATGACCCTCATGTATGGGTTGTTTCCTAAGTAGATATATAGACAAACCAGATGATGGCATAAGGTCAGAAAGGGATGTTGGAGAATATACCTCAATGCTCTGCAGTTGAACAGCTATACGCTCTTTTTCTTTGATGGAGCGGTGTTGGGTCTCAGTGAGCTGGTGAGACAGTGTCACGTTCTCCAGCTTCAGATGTTCCACAACACCAATCTGAGTCATCTGTCCAGCCTGGGAAAGAAAAAAGCCCAAGACGAAACATGTCACTGATGGCTTGACTTTTACATGTCTAATGCAAGGCATGATGACAAAACCAACTGTATCATCGTCAACCTTACCTGCATGTTGGCCATTTCGCCCTGCAGTCGTACTCTTGCCTCCTGGGCCAGTGCCAACTGCTGCTGGTACCACTGACGGACCTGCTGGAGTGAGTCAATCTCAGCCTGCGAGGTCTTCAGTCGGCTCTGCAGGGTGCTGCGCTCCAGCTGAACCTGTTGAAGCTGGCTCTGAAGACCACCCATCTGCTGACGCAACTCCTGAACTGTAAAAGTATAAGACCAAAAACATAGAGTTAAACAAAGACGTGAAGGTATCAATATCTTCTTACGCTCAGCTCTCTGGGTCTCCATCACTCACCTGTATTGTCTCTTGAAGTCACAGTGTTTTGCATCTCCTCCACCTTCCCCATAAGCCTGTTGTATTGATCTTCAGCCACTTTCAGGTCATTGCTTAGAGAAGCTAGACTGGCATTCTTGCTTTCCAGACTTCCCTGAAGCTCCACCATGGCCTTCTCTAGCTGGCTACAGTTCTGCCGCAGTGTGCCAACCTCCGTGGTGAGGGTGCTCTGTTTCTCCTGGCTAACCTGAGCCTCCTCCTTCTTAGCCTGCAGCTGAGCATTCACTGTAGCCAGCTGGGCCTGAAGCTCGGTCTTCTCCTTGAGAGCCTGGAGGACAGGAAAGTGTGGTCAGCACTTACACTCAATTATTCTCAGTGTTTCCAATATGGCGTTATTATCTGGGCAGCCTGCCCAGGTAAGTTAACAACCACCAAGCTAAATGTAATCTTTTTGGATGCTGTGATACATGACTTGGCATTCATTTATGATGGTGTTAAATGATTGTAATTAATTGAACGCAGGTTATTTATGGAATGATAGACAGCCCTATTGGCATACTAAAGTGTGAGACTCTGTGCATGAAAAAACAGTAAATGGGCGTTCTGATAGCCAAATGGTAAGGACGCACACCACATGCCCTGAGTAGTCACACCCGGACTCCCAGCCGGACCATTTGCTGCATGTCGTTTCCCTATTCTCTCTCCCTGCATTTCCTGTCTATCTCCACTGACACTATCTAATAAAGGGCATGAAAATGCCCAAACAATAACAACAACAAAAAAACAGTTAAGTAGAAAAAATTTAAAAGCCATGCTACAGGTTCTGTGACGCTGTACTACTACTGTGATGCATGAACACATTTCACCAAAAAACATCGTCAAATCATTACAATATATTGTCAAGGAACCATGAATGTCTGTACCAAATTGTGCACTCATGTATTGAGAAAATGCTGTGGTATTTCACAGGATAAGTGAAAACTTTGACCTGTAGATAGTGTTAAAAGAACAGGTAATCCAGCTAATTATTGTTGACATAATTTAGTCTGAACCCGGCCAACCTTTCCATCCCCTGCCACTAGCATGGTTAAAAGCTGTTAAGCATTAGCAACACTTTTTTTTATTACAGTTTGTGTGGATGCAGTTTATAAAGATAATCCATTCAGGACAATTCTAGTTTAGTTTACAGCACGTAAACAAAATACAGGAAGCATCTATAATACAATATAATACAACCAATTTGTCAAGAAAAGCATTTAAATTATATTACTTATTTTATTTGAGACTGTGTCGTTGATTTAACTCTGTGGTCAATTTTGAGGATGCAGTTTGTTAGAGATAAGAGATGTAACATATTTCAAGGTGTCCGTATTATGTTGTTCACTCCTGTACATAATGTACATGGATGGATGCTAGAAGAAACAGTAAATATGATTATAGAAATCAATGTGTTATATTACCTGATTGGCTTCAGATGACAAGGATTCCAGCTGGCCCTCCAGTCTCATTTTCTCTTTCAGGACTTGGAGCATTTCATCATGGCCCATCACTGAACTCTCCAAAGAAACACTGAAACAAATGTAAATAAACATCAACGCTGAAGTGATTTAGCAATCTATTAGTTGATTGAGAGTAAATTTGAACAATTTATATTATCAAAACAATTGCTTCAAGCAGGGATTGTAAGATTTCTTGTTTTTCATCAACCAAATAATGCCAGCAATTGGCAAAATTAATTCCATCCTTATTCAACATTGACAAATACCTGCTGGAGAAACTGTCCCTGCGACTCCGAGGCTCCGCTGTCCCCTCTCTCTCCTGCTCCAGCTCCAGCAGGTGCTGCTCTTCACTGGCTGCCTGCAGCACCTCCTGCAGGGAGGGGAAATGACCCATGGCCTCTGGAGCAATCTCCCTCCCCTCCACAGTGTAGGGCCCCTGCTGCCTTTCCACTGCTGTGGAGAGCATGGCGTATGTCCCCCTGGTAGACACACTGCTGTAAGACGAGCTGTCGCTGTCGTTGCCATCGTTCCCCGGCCTCGTTCCTGATTCGCTGCCGTCAATTTCTGAGACATTGTCCCCGACCTGGAACGCCGCACCAGGCTGTGCCTCCGTCTCACAGGTGCTGCCCTCTGACATCACACTGACCTCAGACAGTGTGGACACCGAGCTAATGGTGGACTGGAAGGAGCTCATTGTGTTGTCTGCTGTTCTTACTCCACCTCCTCCTCCACCATCATTCTCAGGAGACTTGTAGTCAGCCAAGGAGTGGATCTTGCTGGGCCGGGGGGACCTGGACTTCCTCTCCTTAGAAGGGGGAATTCCCAAGCTACCCAGTTTGGGACCACGTGGGACACTGGTCCTCAGGAAGGAATATTCCTTGGTCATGGCAACGGTGTTGGCCCGGGGCAGAGCCTCAGGGTGCAGCATGAGCTCTGGATCCAGGGTGCTGAAGGGCCTGTTCTTGCTGGTGGTGCGATGAGACTAAAAAATGGATAGAAAGAAAGATTTAATGGTCCTGCAATGATGACAAAATCTGAATCAAGGCTGCCCAGCTTGATACTGACAGTATAACTTTGCAAATTTGGCATTGACAGAAAATAAATAGCCCAATGCAGAATATTCCTCCAAACTGAAAAGCTGTGGTTATACTGTCATTTTTCTGGGTCACATTTTCCAAGAAAATAACATGTTCAGCAAGAGACTTGACTTGAATGCCCACAAGCACCCAAGTCTTGTCAATCCTAAGTTCAAAACACCTGAAAAACTAATAAACTGGGTCACAACTCTGTCTACAAATTTCTTCCAACTCTGTTTATAACTTTTGGAAACAGACAGACAGATGGGTGGCAACAATGGCTGAAAGGATGACAAAGGTGACTGAGGAAACAAGGATTTTGAAAGCACGATGAAGGCTAACCTAGTTACATTTAAAGTTATGATAAAATTTGAGTGCAGTCTTCAACCTGACAGCAACTCCACTCACTCACCCTCTCCTTATGTCTTTGCACTCTGTACTGTTTGAGTTGTTCCTCTAGGCGCCGGCGAGCCTCCAGGCGGATCTTCTCCTCGTTCTCCATCTCCAGTGAGGGCTTCTGGTTGGCTAAAGGGAAAGTATGTTAGGTCAAAAAAAGAAATATTCATCACATCATCATACTGCACAAGTACACAACAGCGCTATATTTACACAGGACATGCTTTGCTATGACGGTAAAAAGGAAAATCCTGGCAATGAGCCTTATGCTGTATCACTGGTCAGGCACAGCTTCAGTGTGAATGCTTGTATGATGTTGGCTGTATGTAGTGAAAAGTGAAGCTGCTTGGAACCCTGTCCTCAAATACAAGGATAAACATTCACACTTGAGTCCTGTTCATGTCTTGGCCGGAAATGCGTTTTTGCACAAGCCACAGTGACAAGTGAGTTACAAATTATACCTGTAACATTCACCGTTTTACCTGAGAGCTACAGGTATGGGTGTTACAGTCCATGATTCACCAATACACTGTATGTAAGGGTGCCCTACACTGTATCAGTTTGTTTACTTGGTTTGTTTATGCACGTATAAAAAAAATGTAACCTCAGTAATGACAGCAACAGCTCTGCAGCTAGTATTTCCAATACTGCAATGAGTTAAATGCTATAGACGGATTTATCAGTCATGTTAATGTGCCATCATAAGAGATACTATAGGATTCTTTGTGTGGTGCTATATTTACATATATTATGTGTGAGTTATGATGTGAAGCCAAAGAAAATCACCACAAGCCTAAAAATATTACACTTCATAGCAACGATGCCTTTAAAACGCCACCAAAAGGATAACATAACAGAGGGATTAGTTCGCCAATGCAGCCATTAGTCCAAACAGTGTTCCAAATGAAGCGCCCACACCAAATTCTAATCAGGCAATTAAATGCCTCGGGAGTTGGAGAAAGGGGGCAGACTCAAACAACTAAAAGAAATTCCCACTGAATCCATCTGTTCAGATTATACACAGACAAGGGAGTTAAAAAGGATGTGTATATGACCCAAAAAAGCAAAACATCCCACAGCAAAATGAGGTTTAAATACAGGGGGAGATAGAGGGGGCATTCACTCCACATAAGTTTATGCTTACACAATTCAGTCTCCTGCATAGGCATACTGAGTCTGAGCGACTGCAATGCATCACCCGTGTGAATCGTGACCTCAGCACTAGCCCCCTCAGACTTCTCTAGCATCATGGGTGGATAAGCAGCCACACCTGGGGAGGGCTCTTGAGTCTGGGAGTTGACAGGGGAGCTGGTGCTCTGCGGAGGGGCTGCTGGTGGCAGGGACCCATTTATACAGGCATCCCCTGCAGCACTGAAGCCCTCTGCCAGTCCATCTCCATTTGGCATCAGATCTGAACTAAGAGGACCTGAAAGAGAAGGGGGAGAAGCCCTGAGGAATGTGACAATTAGTCATGATAACTTTTCAAGAACTGGACTGAGTGGATCTAATTCTCTTGACAAACTGGCTGGACAACTTTGTCAAGCTACAGTTGCATTAGTGAAAGGGGTAGCTGGAAACATTCATGCAGCATGTGGCTACTGAAGCATATCTTGCTGCACCTACTCTTGTATCAAGGAGCACAACTACCAGACTCGTTTTGCAAGAAAACCACATTTAAAAAGGCATTGAAAACCTTTTTTAACTTTCATTATTGCTTATTTAATCATGAATAATGAATGTCATAGAGAATAATTATCATTGTACAATATTTGTCAAAAGTGCATTCATACAACTGGAAGTGACATAACTGAAGATGAAGAGCGAAACATTATCATTATTACTTAGAGGGAAACATTATCGATTCACACATAAAAATCAAGATACTTAACATGTTGGGGAACTGATCAGCCTGTGGAAAACATTGCATGCTTTTGTGATCCTATTTGGAGTTTTGGCAAGTTTGTGGAAAAAAACCCCTATGACTGATGATCCATTTCTGATTTTGACCAATCGTTTTTCAATCTGTCTCCTGTGCATCACCCAACTTTACATAAGTATTTAAAGCTCAAAAATATATTTTCAGTAGACTGCAGTAAATTGCAATAGACTATAAACACTGTTGCCTTCTAATGGTGACTAATTAGAATTCAGTTCAGCTATTTAACACATTAGTTCAAAGAGTCGTCTAACACATAACAGTTGAAGGCCTCCAGCATTGTAGTAGCCAACAAAACAGGTCATGCATGGTAGGATACGACTGTGAGATAAAATAGATACTAGTAATATGCCTAAAGGGGAAAGAACTTTGCAGATTGGAGTTGGTATAGCACAGTGTAGTGGAGTGCAGTGGAGAGTACTAAGTCCAGATCAAACTGATTTCTAGGCTATGCACATGAAGTCCGTCTATGTGAAGGTCACCACAGACACTTCACCGTAAAAAACACTGCTTCAGTGCTATACACATATATGTATAATGTATAATAAATGTAATACAAATGAAAATAAAGAAATACTTTTAACACAGTACCCAAACAAGCACATGTTGTGTTTTACTCAAAGATGTAATGAAATCTAAATATTTCTTACAAACCTGTCCACAGATAACAAAATGTGCTTTGAAATGTGCTTTGTGATGTTGGTATGACAAATACTGCTTTCAAATAGGACAAGGCCTCAGCAGACCTACATGATTTGTATAGGGTAATACACACACACACACACACACACACACACACACACACACACACACACACACACACACACACACACACACACACGACTCACCATTACAAATATTCCCTTTTGTGTTTTGTGTGTTCGTCTGTCCTTGTTGTTTCAGTAGTGTTTCCCTTTCCATAGCATGGGCTTCAGTCTCTTTGGGTTTTATAACTTGGTCTCCTTGGTAAGCATTGGCCTCTGTTTGAGCTGCTTCTGAATGGTTAGTCTCCATTTCCATTAAGAAACTGGACAGTCACAGTACTGCTGGTGCTCCTTTGGAAAGAATGTCTCACAAAACCATTTTCTTAGGAGGCAGGCCAGCTGGGAGCGTGTCAAGGTCCAGGAGCACTTCTGAATACTGGGAGATCTACATAGAGAAAACATTTTGTTTATCATCTGTAGCATAATTGGGAGCGCTTGTTTGGAGAATATGAAACATTGTAAAGATCAATATACATCATAGAGGAACGTGAGACGCCTTACAAGTGATCTGATTTAGACAGTACTAATGTTATGTAACGGCATAACGGGTTTTAATTTAAACATAAGCTTGAGTCAAGGGCTAACAAGATGGCTAGGAACTTAAGCAGATTGTGTCGCGTTAAATATAGATTAACTAGTAACTATCGTTGCATCCCTTCACTTTTACACAGAGAAACGGATAGGGCATTTAAGGGCGTTAACACATATGGCAGGCCAAAACTGACAATAGGCTGAAGTTCAGTCTGAAAAAATGTAATTAAATCATTGTAGGAATCTGCTGATAGGTCAAACACACGCCTTAACAACCAGCAGTGAGAGGGGTATTTACAATTAACCCTTTCAACCATCATACTTTAGTTAAGATTGGGGGGAATGTCAGTTAGAGAGGAGCAGACGCTGCTTTTGATATGATGGTGTCTGCTTTATGTATGAGATGTTTTTTCCGAATTTGCACAAACGATTCTACAATTTTGGTACATTTGTCGACAGGCAATGCTCGATTTGCACCATAGGTTTTCAAACTGTGGCACTGAGGGGGAGGTATGCAGCTGTCAGCTTCAACAAAATGCGGTGACTGCGGTATTATTCAAAATCCCTGCATATTTCAAGTTACCGTATCGTATGTCATCTGTCACTTTAGCTATTAATTATAACTTTTGACTTCAAGGCTGTATTGCTAAGTTCACGCTTGCTATCTGACAGTAGCTGGGTTACTTTGCTAGCCTCTATTCAGCACTGTTTCGCATCATCTTGCTGGACGCACCGGTTCAGAAGAAATAAGAAAACGAGACAGTCATTGATGAACTAAAACCTTAAGGCAATTACATTGCCCTTATATGTTGACTGACTCTACCAGTTAACGACAAGGATGATAGACTAAATGGTGGGTGAATAAATTAAGCTCACAGCGCTAGCGAGACAACTAGCTAGATGTGTTTACGACGGGAACTGTCAAGCTAAATTTGCTAACTCGCTAGCTAGAATTGCCAGCGTAGATGCAGCAGCGATTTCTGAAATATTTTAAGTAATTCAACGAATTACCCTCTGTCGCATAAGTGCGTTACAAACCCTATGTGTAAATTATAAAATGACAATTTGGATGAATGGTAAAAAACACATTAAATGCTCACCTTTTTTGCGAGCTTCGCCTTTTACTACGTGGCTGTTTGGTTTCCGTCCCTTTACCTGTCCGACTAGAAACAGATGGCGCAAAAAATATACTATCTGGAAGGACAAATTAAGCTTGTCAGAAAGCGGAGTGTCGCTTTGTATACTCGCAACATTTGGGTTTTAAATACTAATCCTACTGTGTTAATTCTATGAGATGGTTATATTGCTCATGTTTATGGTAAAGATTAACTGATTGCACGAAGTATTATATGGAACGGATATTAGCTCTTCTGGATCTGTCGGATGTGGTACAGTGCTTCACCCTTGTAGTCAAAGAGCTGCGCCCTACTTTTCCACCGTGCCCCTCTGCAGCTAGTGCTAGCCTAAACCTGTGGGTGTCACAGAGGTGAAATAACAGGCTGCAAGTGCCACTTTAGGAGCCTTACGCCATACTCAGAACACAATACATGGGTTGCATTAATATGCATATTATATCATGCCACTACTTAATATAATGAGATTAAACTGGATTCTACATAAAGGATTTAAGTTAAATTATATTTGAAGTGGTCTTCTAATTTTTTTAATCTCTGTTTAGTCTGGGATAATCGTCACTCACCCGGTTGAATTTTGATTTTGTGTGTCCAGGAACGATTCAATACTACTACCGCTAATAGTAATAATATCATTAAATTCATTCTTATATCCTGTGTATAAAATTTGTGAAAGTTAGTGATACAATAACACATAGCATAATCATCTTAAGAGATCATTGATTAGAAACAAGACCACCAGCACATATGATTAATTGCAAAATTATCAAATCAGTAAAATCAGTGGGCACGTTTTTAAAAATGGTGTGATGTTTGTTGTTTCCTATATTGTTGTGATACCACGTACACCAAAAAATAAATGAATGAATAAATAAATAAAAGCATTAGCATATTATAGTACTCTAAAATGCAATGGTACAACTGATACAATAAGATAAGTCCTAAGTGCTTGTTGCCTATGTCCAAATCAATCTCTAATCTCACTGAAAAGGGTCTGCACATGAATAATACACTTGCTTGTACCATACATAATAACACTACTGATGCACGTTATAATGCAAATAAAAGTATAATGCCCTGGTTAAAAGCAACATTTTATTGCATATGTTACATAAAAAGAAGTCTTTTTTAAAGCCACTGTGTAAGATTTCAAACTGTCTAACTTTGGCGCCATCTAGTGGTAGTCTTAAGAATGAACACTGCGATGGACAGGAGACGAAATAAATGGACTGAAAATACCAAATATACCTGCCAGTTTTTCTTTCTACACATGGAAGTTTTCCTTTTATCCCTTTCCCTTATGTTCTGCCCATCTGAGATTCTGAGTGATGAGGGTTGAAGGAGTGGCACTTTGAGGCAAAATCAAACTATATGTATCACAAGGTTATCTTATTTAATGCTGTTAAGGTGTGGTAAAATCAGATTTAGCAGTTAGATCTGGTTCCCTCTTAAATATATAGCCCAAAAAAAATGACACAGATAAGAGGAATATGCAGCTTTTAATTTGACATGCATCCTCTAAAGGAGAGTAGTGGGTACAACATTGAACTGACATTATAGATCTTGATTCCTTGGTCTCAAGACATTCTGCCTGTGACATACTGCAGAACATATTAGCTGTTTTTTCATCCAGATGTCTGGATAGGCTCTCACCATAAACCTTGCATACAAGTCTCTGCTGTAGCTATCTGTGCTGCTAGTTCTCCTAATCTTTCTACATAAATGAAATGTAGCCCGACTTAACCTTTCCTAACCATCCTCAACACAAGATAGAAATGAATGTGCAACAAAAATAACATTTAATTTGTTAATATAAACATATAATTGATTCCACAATTATAGTAGTACACATTGCAGAATGCACAGAGTTCACAGATATATGGCCAAAAACAGACAAACAAACAAACGTTCATGTAACTTCTCTGTATATTCAAAATTGGTCGAAGGAAGAAAATAGAAATAGAAATTTAAAAATGTCAGGTTATAGCTAGACCTAATCAGTTTATTTAACAAGCTAATGTCACATTCATACAATCTACAATCATGTTGTTTTTTGTTGTTGTTTTTATAAAAAGATCAATTTCATGAGTAATGGTTAAGTTGCTGTGAAGTCGAGAACAGGGGAGTTTTTAGGGGTCTGGTCCTGTGTTCGAGTTCGCCCATGAACGATGGAAGCGCGCTCCCGACACTTCAGGTGAATGAGAGGGAAGCAGCGGAGCGGGACACGGTTCACTGTGAGTCGCATTAAAAAGGAACAATTAGAGGAAAATGAGTTGTGTTACGTCGCTTGGGGCACATGTGTTTATGACAACATATCTACTCTTCGTGATGGGATGCGTTGCACAGAAAGTAAGTTGACATTTGTTTACTGCAAAAATAATTTACAAGCATTACCTCCAGCCCTGTTGAGTGCCGTGCTCACTTGTATGGAGAGAGCCAAGCCACGAACTCCGTTGGTAAATGTTGTTATTTAACGGTTGTTTACCTCTAGGCAAATATTATGACCCCAAGGAACTTGAAGGAAGTTACTGTAAGAAAAAATAAGTGCCACCGTTCACGTCGGCATATATCTAATTCACAAAAGAACACTTCTGTCAACTACATTTGAAATTTAAATCTAGTTCATCTCTTCTCTACATAATTGTGTACTCCCAAAATACAATGCATTGTAGTAGGCGGTAGCAAGAAGCGTTACGTAGTCGAGCCAATTTCTAAAAGTTGTGATTTAAATACTGTAAATACTTTTTGTTAGATAACATGTGCGCCGACTTTTTTAGAACACCACTCTCCCTCGAAAAACTTCTAAGTTCACGTATTGCAGTGTAGGGGGGTTAGACAGTTGTTGGTGGCCTTTAAAATTTACTATTTTTACAATTGAGTGTTGCTTACGTTCTGTTGGATAACAGAATAGGACGTAACATAACCTTCACAAAAGCGCAGGCTTATGCTGCTTCTGAAATTCCGAAATTTGTGTAGGAAACAAACTGAACTGAATGAAAATGTTGTCAAAATGGTCTTGTAGTGTCTGTCCACAACATTTAGCCAACACATCCGCCTCATGCAGCCCACAAACTGCAAAAATTGAAAGTTTTTTTTAAATTTTTTTGAAGTGCAGATTTCGTTTCAAAAGGGGAGGTTCAAGTTCAGTTTCATGATTTATTTTATTAAAATATTTCATGTGGTTATTTGACAATCAAAAACAGTAAAATCTAGAAAAAAAAAAAACTCCTGCAACATTAGCCATAGCCAGACTTTTTTAATCACGTTACGTCATGCTGACTGACTCTCCTGCACCCTTGCCATCCACAACAAAATTATGAAAGTTTTGGGCTTTATTTTAAAATTTCCAAACTTGGAATGTGGCACATTTTATGCTCTAGGGCTTTCAAATGGATGTTTTGATGGCACAGGCATGTTTTGATGTTATGCACTTCTCAGAGTTAGAGAATGGCATGCAGAGCCCAAACTCCTGAAATGAGAACCACATTGAGAGCATGTTAACCTTATGTCGCACTTCTCATACTCATTGAGTCGAATTCCCAGGCTTTGACTCTTGACATGGGAGGCGTTCATGAACAAAAGTTGGTCTCTGATGAACAGGAACGCATACAGTCAGGGATTCGTGGATGTTTTCCATTCAGCCAGGCTGTCATTCATGTCTGACATGTTTTAGCTTCTCCTGTGGGAGAGACAAAGCTCCTGTGAGGTTAGTGAGGCTCACAGCTGTCTGTGGGTGCATCAGAGGTGATTGGTTGAGGTTTAAAAGTTGTTTTGATGCTATAACCTGAGTTGTCACTCTATAATTTGGTTTATGTGGATACCTGCACTAGATAAATAACTACATGTGACTAAGGATGACAGGGCTTGTTGATGCACAATGTCAGTAGCCTGGAACAGTCACGTTTCACAGACGGACCAGCCTCGGTATTTGCTCTTGAAGAAAGGAACTCTGATATCTCGCTGCTCAGAAAACATCATATATACTGTGCAGTAATCTAAATGTTATTCCTGTGGTGTTGGAAATGGACATAAGCAGCATTATCCTTAAATTGACAGGGATGTATGCTTCATATTTTATGTGCTTTCCTGCCAAATTTTGCAGTAAAGTAATTTTAGACCCAAACTGTAAACAGCGCCACCCACTCAGTCTTCTGATCCCATATTCTATTTTTGATTCATGTGCTATGCAACATAATGTCCCCATGTGCGACAGTGGATAGTGTCATAACACAAACGGACAACTCTGGGCACAGATCTCCTCCAGGACATCAAGACCGCATTGTCAGCCAGGAGAAGCTCTGTGGCTTCCACCTGTCAAGAGCCGTCCTCTTCCGCTGATGCGCTCAGCAGCACAGTTCTTGGAACTAGACAACAAAAGCCCTTGGTATATTGAATTGTCAGCGTCTCCAGCTTTAGTTCCTGTGTGCATAGGGTGCTCACTATCTTTGCAATTATCTGCCTGAGGGGACACGGTAAATGATGGCTTTGTCCTCTGCTCCCCTTTTGTATTAAGTTGATTTTTGGAACAGCATAAACAAGCTTGGAATTTATTCTATCCCCATCAGAAAAAAATGGGAGGCGTCCAAGTCTGTTGGTCCACAATTCAGCGTTGTGGACGAGTGAATTTGATCCTTGTTTTGTTGCTCCTCTCGGTCTTTTGGAAGGTTTTATTTGGAAAGAGGGGACATTCATCTCTAATTGAACTGAATTGTAGGACCTTATTGAACTGTGAATTCCCTTATTCCTCCCATGAGTTGACAGCAACAGATACACACAGTCTGTCAACACATAAACATATCACCACGTGACAGAGGAGTGGATGAGGATGAGTTAATGGCTGGTAAAAACATTTTAGATTTCAAAATAAAAGCTCTAGTAGCTGCATTTGTTTTACTTCTCTCTTTAGGTGTGAGAGCACTGCACAGTAAAGGACCGCAAAGTGTAGAGAGTACAGTATATGATGAACCTTGATGAATTGCTTGTGGACACAAATAATCACAATTTTGTCAGGTAGGATCTAAACTGCAGCAGAGGTAGATCCTTTTTTCTGTCAAGGTCGTGCTAGTATTACGTACTATCATTACATTCAAGTCACACTATCAGACCTTCAGAAGATAAATATGCACAGATATTTTGAACAACCCACGACCCACTATGGTCATTTTCAGAGTCCTCCCCTTTTGGCCCGAATCCCAAGTTGTAACTCTGTTTTCTAACCCAAACAAACATGGCAGTATGTGCGTGCTCAAGCTGTACAACATGACACAAAAGCAAAGGATTTTACTATTACTTATGCTTGTCTATATTGATTCAACTTTCTATTATTTTGTGCTTTCAAACAAAGCAACACATTCCTATTTTCCCTGTGTTGTAAAAAAAGGAGAGAGGAAATTTTCATCATTTCCCGTTTCCTGGATAGGAAACAGGTTCAAAATCTTTTTCATTGTGCAGGTGACAGAATATTTTTCATCCAGATGCTTAGAAGAGTCTTTGGGGATTCTTGAAATACCTTCAAGCAGCAGTAAGACTTGCTGAATAACCTTCTGTTTTTTCTAAAGAATCCTCAGTATTTATTTATGTATTATCTTGATTAAAGAATTAAAAGTTAACGTAAGACCTAAAGTCACTGCATTTTGGAGTCAAGGGTCTACTACAGCAGAGGGCTTTAATGACTTGGACAATAATTGTGAAAGCATACTGTTGCTCAGGGGTTATCACTGTTGCTGGAGATTATATAAAAAAATACACTTATCTGACATCTTTGATGCTGTGGTAACACTAGAAAATGTTATTGTGTCTATTTAGAATCTGAGTGATTGCAGCAACTGCGTCAGTAGAGTGCAGCCCAGTCTACGCGATTGGGCTTCTCACTAAGGTGCTGCCCAAAGACTAATTATCATGGATGCGTTCACTGGATCACATTCCAAAATCTGGAAATGATTTCACCAAATTGGTTGAAACCACCGTGAAGATAAGGTCATGATGCACCACAGGGTTTCACAGGCCTGCTTTAACAGCTACCACAGCAGCACAAGCTCTTTTCAATAGGTTTTACACCACAAACATGGAAGAGAGAGCCTGCATCTGCCTGTCCTCTCGCCCACCCAGTAACAAATCTATGTGAGTTTGAGGACCACAGGGGAAATAATTTCCAGTGTTCCACATTTCCATGTAGGCAACACTAAAAGTCCCATGATGACTCTGTAAATAAAATGTTGATCAAACATAGTTTGGGCTCAGGGAGGCCTTTCATAAGTCACTCATGATGCACACGGTGGTGAAAATGTGCTGAGCCGGCGTTTCAGTGGCTAACGAGGGCGACCCTAGAAATGCCATCAGGCTGCCACACCAGTTGTTTGTAAACTCAGCCTGGCTTGAACGTGCAGCCACTGACATGAGCCCACCAGGAGAGACATTGACATCACAGGGGAGATATGTGATAAATCCTGGGCTCGAGTATCAGCGCCTTTTCACAGCTGTGCAGAATGACCTCAAGCTGCTTCTTTTCTATCTGTGCATTTGGAGGGAGCTGTACAAAACATAAAAACAGAAATGGGGCATCTTGCAGAGATTGAGTTGCAGCTGCTTTTGGTCAGTCCACACAGGTCTAGTCTGCTTCTTTTTACCTGCATATCCCTCTCTATAATTCATATATTATATGAAAAATCTGTGTTTCTAACCAGATTCAACTCATCATTATACCTCATGAAGAGGTCAGTAGATCTGATATTTTCTGTATTCAGTGTACCCTGCAAGCACTGTACCTTTGTAGAGTATGTGAGGTGTTGTGTTTGTGTATACTGCATTACTTTGAAAGACATCTGTATCTTTCCGCAAAAGTACTGACAACCTCTACATTCGTTGCACTTTGAAATAAAAGTCCTTTTTATTCTAATGAAATTAGTGGCATTCCTAATCTTGTTAAATTCACATAGCTCCAGTTTTTATCTGATTTGTGGCATGTTTTGCCTCATCCCTGTCATTGATTTTACAGCATAAATTCTTACTTTTTCTATTTTAGTATTCACTTTTCATGTCTGTTCTAATCTGTAGCCAATGAAGTGATTGTGCAGCTGCATTTTTTTTTCTTGACCTTATTTTTCTGAATATTGTTTTGTCCATAGGTCTGTATCACTGAGATCTCAAATCAAGTCAACCTTAAAAAGACTTAAGGGTTCTTGAATTACGAATAAGTATAAGTGAAAATGAACTCTGGCTACATGCTACTTGTCCACAAAGCTTTACTGTGTTGATATTGGTCCTGACCTGAGAAATTGAGTGTGATTGTAATGCATCCTGAGTGGACTGCTGCTGCCTGAGCGCTAGCCTGTGAAGCAGTGTCACTTTTCTCCTCCAGTAAACAGGGCTAGTGAGGATTCCTGCCCCCTTTTGAGGGGCCCGCCTGCCTGTTTATGAGCCAGTCCGGAGCTGTTTGTGCATGAGAGGCAGAGAGAGAGTGTGTGTGTGTGTGTGTGTGTTTGTGTGTGTTAACAGTACTTCAGCAGAAGCCAGCTCGTGTTGCAGAGTTTTCACTGTGGTGTCGTCAGCCTGGGTGGTTTAAAAAAAAAAAAAAATCCATGTTACAGCGAACAGTCAGGTCAGACTGCAGGCTTCTGTTTTGTAACAGAGTCATACAATTTTCCCTTCTGTTTATTTCTCATCTTTTTTCTGATCACATCCCTTCATTTACATAGAATACAACCTCAACCAAAAAAATATTCTGCTTAAAAATGTTCGTATTAGTTTCAAATAATAGTTTTAACAATAAATATTCTTAAATTAAATTAAAAACAATATTCTAATATAACTGTATACACGACATAATGGTTCTAGGCCTATACAAACAAATCAGCTCTGCAACATCAGTCAGTGGATTTAAAGTTGCCTCTGCGGTAATTAGACAGACATTTGAACCCCATCATGGAATGTGATTGAAACACCTTTTTAAAAAAAAAAAGGATGTACTGATGCAAAGTGAAAACAATAGAACAATACCATTTCTTAGGGGCCTCTTAGTAATGACAGCAGCTGGTCTGATGTTTCACTGAACAAGTCATTTCAGACAATTATGTGCTCAGTTGATCTACTTCTGTCCAGGAAAGCCCTTGTCAGTGGCATAACTGGGGCGCAATGACCAGCCGGCTCTTATGTAAACTTTCAGCTTGCCTTGGACTTATTAGCATCACTTCATTAAAATATTATCTGCCCTTCCCATTTGTGGAGTAGCTCACCAATACGGCACTACGGCCCATTGTTTCGCCATGAGAAAAGGCATCCTTGAATAATTAGCGGCCTGCCTGTGAAGCGGCCTGTGATGTAACAGAACTGAGATGTTTGGCATTATAAGAATGTCCTATTTCCATTCGACACTGTGGCACTTTGGGGCCCTTTAATGTGTAGTCTAGCATGCACATCCCAGGGTGCTGGGGACCTCCCGACCGCCTTGTCCGGGTGGGACAGATGACACAGTCTCTGTCCATGGCACAGTTTCTTTTATCAGATGCAGGATTTCACATTATACAAGAAACTATTATTAACTATTATTATTATTTTGACCTTTTAAATTTTAAATGATTTGATTATTTTAGTGTGAAAAGCAGCGTGAAATTAGTCTGTAATTGGAACAGCCAGCAAAGCAGCAATATGGCAAAGATAAATGAACAAAAATACGTTCTCTCTGGTCATTTCCCCCCTAAAAAGGGGACATGCTGTCCTCTGCTCCCCCCTGTTATGCCCCCATATTGTGAGGTGGTTCCCCTCATTGTGCAACCTCGCTGCGAGCTCTGCAAACCCCAAATCAGCTTACTCTCTCTAACCTCAGCAGGAATGGCATTTGGCCCGTTCAAATGCCATCCGTGTAATTCTTTGCTGTAGCACATTAATTCCTAGTAAAGTGTGTGGGCAGTGCAAGTGTAGCATGTCATTCGCTAATTTAATTGTCTCCAAATGTCAGTCCGGGAGAAAAAAAACTAAATATAACTATCATAAAGAACGTAACATTATAATTGTGGAGATTTTAATATTAAGAAGAGTGAGCAAACATTTCATGAAATTTACAGCTCACATGCCACAAACAGTTTTGACAGCAAATATGATTAGGAAACTATGGCTTGTGCCGTAGTAAGCTGGTTAATTTCTTTCACAAACAAGTGTTTTTGCTCAGCTACATAGCTTTACTTTGCTTTTCTTGGAAATGCAAAAGGGGACTGGAAGACATGTTATGCGATGTCTTGGTTTTGGCATATGTTACTGTTCATTGAAACGTAGCCTCATCTGTGACCTCAGCACTCTGTATGTTACTCTGTGATTTGTCCACATGCAATGCTGCTCTGTACATATTTAAGAGGCTTGTTGTACCTTCTAAGGTAAGTTTCCTGGCCACTTGCTGACTTGAGTAGCGGACTTACCATACGTTCTAGTGTGGAGCAAGAGCAGACACAATCAGCGTAGACCACAGAAAATATTAGATGTAAATGCTGGTTTTACTCCGGGAAAAATATTTAATCATTTCGGGCAGAAAGTAGACACCAGTGACATCACAAAATAACTCCATAAGCTTTCTTTAGGGAAGGCAATGTGACCAAATCACACTCGAATCAGTCGTCATGTAAACATGTCATTTAAAGAAGTCGAAGTTCAGCTGGACCTGTTGCTTATTAGATTTTTACTGTATATCATGTTTGGGGGCAGGTGGTGATTTTTAATGATCTTCTCTCTGGATAAAATAAGTGTTAACATCTAACTAACACCCACCAGAACACACACATTTAGTTACATAGGTCACTCTGCCCGCCCTTCTTGCCCTCCCATGTGTCTGTAATATTGTCAGCTGTATCAACTATTGAGAAGGCTTTTGTTTTGATTTTGATGACCAGAGGGCAGTGAGTGCTCCTCTCTCTCAGTCATGATTGTAAATTACATGTAGATTTTGCTACTTAAAATATACTGACTGAGAAATGCCTCTGATAAATGCATTCAGATGGGGATAGATGGTCCATGGAGCAATCAGAGAGCCTGTCTGGCTCCATAGACTTTAAGTTTCCTGTTGCCCTTTTTCCCCTCCCGTCAGAACTGCATTCTCAAAGTGATCTCTTATACTTTTAGCCCAGTCCAGAGCACAAGTGTCGCCCGCGGGTGTTGGTTTGTTACCTGTCTGGTGTGGGGGTCTGCCAGTCTGGGTCATTCCCACAGCCCAGAACTGAGGCCAACAGGAAAGCTCATAAACACGCAGGCCCCCTACAAAGGTCTGGTCGTCAGCTCCCTTGCCCAACCACACATCTGCCGCTGCTTAGGGCCTAAGTCCCGCTCACATCCCCACACACCTGGGAAGAATTACAGCCAGCATGTTTGAAGAAATACCCTCCCTAGGGTTACCCAAGCAGGCAATACAGACAAAACACAGGCTTTGATATAAAGGCAGAACAGCGTGGTTGAATAGTTCAGTTTCAAGCTGGTTTATGTCAGTGAGCAATCACACCACAAGTCGAGTGTATTATTTGCTGATGGACACCGTGGTTGTTGGTACCTTTGTCATAGTGAACTCAATCACCTAGTGGCCATTATCTGAACACATGACTCACCTCAGAATTTAGACAGAGTGTAATATAATACTAGTCAACACTTTTAAACATAATACCAAAGGATAACATGAATGCTAGCATGGGTGGCACCGGTGTGAATCAAAAGCCCTCACCTTGGCAGCGCTTGTATTGTGCTCAACCTGTTGAGCTGTGTGAGTCATGTTAGTTGTGACTCTGAGTGAGGGTGTCGGGTGTCGTTAAATGCCTGAAATAAAAATGTAAGATTCTTAGATCAAGTGGGAATTATCTGCCTTTTAAAAGCAGATTTAGATTTGTGACACAACTGACTTAATGTAATTCATATTGCAGGTTTACTTTGACTGCGGTGCCAAGGTGGATGTGGTGGACGTCCAAGGCCTCATTCTGTCCCCTGGCTTCCCCTACAACTACTCCTCTGGGACACACTGCGTTTGGCTGTTCATTGTGCCTGTTGATTACCAGCTTATTCTGGAGATATTTGACTTTGATGTGTTTGAAAGTCATGACTCTGCAGCTCAATACTCAGCTGCCTCTAATTTTGAAGAGGAAGAGGCAGATGAAGAGGTGACTTTCACCCCTGGCAGCTTAGTGGCAGATGAAACTTCATCGGCAGCTAAAGATCCTATGCTTCAGAGTGTAGGGGATGTCACAAAGACTCAGCAGTCCTCCCGAGAGGGTGAGGTCAAGCAAGTAGTGGTCCAGGAACAGTCCACAAAGATGGAAATTACCAAAGTCTCAAATTCTGCCAAAAGATCTGCAGATGCCTCCTCTGGCCTTTCGTTTCCGCCTCCTTCCTCTCTCCTCCTCCTACCTGAGGCTGTGCCTTCAAGAGACAAGGCTGTCAACTCCGCCTCGTCGTCTCACCTCAGGGGAGACCTCAACCCAAGTTCAAACCCAAGTGCAGTTGTGGAGGACACCACCATTGCCTCGCCGCACACCACTGACACCCCAGCTGTGAGCCCTGAAACCCAGCAGTCAGTGCTTGATGCCTGCCCCCACGATGTCCTCTACATCTCAGACCTTATCACCTTCTCGTCCAGGTTCTGTGGGTCCAACCGACCTCCCAGCAGCCAGCTGGTTTTCGGCTCCAGCCAGGAGATGGTGGAGGTCATCATGGAGCTCATCACTACCACACACTGGGGCCGCGGCTTTGCTCTTCTCTTCCACTATCATAACCTGACCAAGCCAGGGGGGGACCGCCGTGCCTCCGCTCCTATAGCCAGCAAAGTAGACTCTCTGCTGGCTGCTGTGAGTGGAGCTGCCTTCTTCGCTATGATACTTACAAGTGCGCTCTGCATCATTTTCAGGTAACAGAAACACAGTGACTTTATTTAGAAAAGCAAAGAAAATACAGAAATAGCACAGACAAACTAGATCAGGGACAATAGGAGCAGCCACGGGATAGTCATCTTAATCCAATACAGTTGGTTATCGACTTGCCACTAATGAACAGCAACAACACTATTTCTCGATTAAATTATGGTTGCTACCTGGGCAAGTAGTTGTCATAAGTCATAGTCACATTTAGAGCCTTTTTGTGTTTATCATTTTAAGATTTTATTTACAAAAACATACAAGATGAAAAAAAGTAGTTTCAAGAGTCAGAAATCAGCCACCAGGTGAAGCGTTTGTTGAATATTCATGAATAGCAACCCCTCTAAGGTATATTATGGTAATCTTTAATGAGAATAGTTGCACCTTTATACAATGTATACAATTGGCCATCTCAGCAGTGTGCCACCATTCATGGTCCCCAGAAGATAAATCCTAGTCACTCAGAAGGTCTGACTTTTCCTCTATTGCCACCAGCAGGTTGATGTTGATGGTTTTGTATGTCTGGACAACTGTTAGATACATTACCATGAAAGTTGGTGCAGATATTCAAAGACCCCAGAGGATGAAACCCAATGAGTTTGGGTATTCCCTGATCTTTCACATATTCCCACCTGCAGGTCATTTTTCCATTCTCCAGTGAAATATTTCAGCATCTACTCAGTGGATTTGCATATCTTGGACATACAGTCATGTTCCCCATAGGATGTATCCTCGTGATTTTGCTGATCCCCTGACTTTCTATCTTGTTCCACCAGCAGGTTAACATTTTTGTTTCAGATTGAAACATCATAGCAACATTTAAATTGAGTGACTTGAACTTTAGTGCAGACATTCACTGTCTCCTTATCAGCCTCAGATATACTCTGTGTTCAGTGCTTATTAGCAAATGTAATCATGCTAACATGCTAAACTAAGATGGTGAACATGGTAAATATTTTACCTGCTAAACATCAGCATGATAGTGTTGTTACTGTGAGCATGTTAGGCTGCTGATGTCTGCTCTGAGCTCAGAGCACGGCTGTGCCTTACAGAGCTGAGTTTTGTTAAAAAATGTACAGTACCTGGTTTTATCAGATAAGACCTTAAGACTCTTGTTTTCTGCTTGTTTTCATAAACCCTCAGTAAGTCCTCAGTAAATATGCTCCTCAAAATAATTCACAAGTCCTATCTTCTCATGAATGAAAAGGAGCTGGTCTGACAGTAAATGCACAAACACACTGATGCACACATTCGCACATACACATTCATCACTTTGTTATGTTGACTCAGCTGGAAGCCTTAGTCCCTGATGTGGTGACCGTTGGTGATTAGTTGGGTTTGGCTGCAACTGTGTGGCTTCCTTGATGTGGAGCATTCTCACCATATACAGCGGGGCATTCAAGGTACAGCACCTGGCATCAATTCCAGCACACAAAAACACAGAGGCTGCATGAAAGTGAATGGGTGGGGAAACAGGGAAAAGGGGACAACAAGGAGAAGTAAAACTTGATGTGAATTTGGTACTGATTGTCAGACAGTCAAAAGATGTATTTGACAAGCTGTTCCCTCTTCCATCCCACGGGACGTAAGACTATCTGTTCTGACAAGCTTTACCCTACAGGTCCAGATGTCCAGCATCCAGGAAGTTTTAGATTTGCATCTGCCTCAGTATTCAGCTTTCTGTGAGAAACACCCCTGTTTAATATGATTTGTGTTAATTACAAATGCAGCTCAGTGTCTCCAACTCATCCGTCAGGCACAATAACTCCACAGGGTCTCACTATTAATGACAGGGAAATTGGAAACACGTGTTCAATAAAATGAAAGTGTAATTAGCAAGAACAACAACACGAGTCATTCAGAAGCCAGGAAATGCATTACCATGAAACGTCAAGCTCAAGAGCAGCCGCAGTAGCTGTTTTTTTTTTTTTTTTTTTCTCATTCAGTTGTTCCCTATTAATTTAAATGAGTTCACAGAAATCATTGGAAAACAACTAGCCTGGCGAGCTCGGCGAGACCTTGCAAGTTTAAAGCAGCAGTGAGATTAACTCCCAAGGTCCCCGCTGGTCAGAAAACAACCAAAGGTGGATGAGAGTCACAGCAGGGGTTGCCCTCAGTTGCTGGTAATGAACTCACTCAGCTGTAAGAGTAATTTTTAATAAGTGGGTACTTGCTCAAGTATTTCTGCATGCTTCATTGGTTCATATGGACTTAAGAATGGGGCAGGAAGCATGGATGAACAGGTAGAGATATTAGATGTTTAAGAAAATACTGTGATGAAACAGGTAAGTAGGTTTAATCTCCTCAGTAAAATAATCTAATATCCATACTCTCCTGTATCCCTGTGGAAGAACTGTATGTATCAGTATTCCGTCCTTTAGCAGCTACAGTGTTTATGTGAGATGCGGTTTGGATACAGTCAGAATTTGAAATGAGTATCAGCAGACAGCGTTGCATCCCTACAGGAAAAAGCAATGCATAGCAATGACATCTCAGTAACAACCACTATGTGAACTGCTGGAGTTGTGGCATGTGTGTGAATGCAAGATTGTGGTGTATCTTGCTCCATCATCCAACACCACAATAGAGCAACTATTGAGGGGGAAATAGCCACGGGTATGTTGGAGCTATTATATACTGAGTGAGGTGGTTACTATGTCAAAAAGATCCCATTTCAGTACAGTTGCATGAGACAGTGTTCATTTTTACATTTCTGGTCAAATTGTGAACACCAGAGGGATTTTTATTCTTGAGAAAACACTGCCAAAAGTGGGAAAAAAATGAGGACATTCATAAAAGCTGGTTTTCAGATATGTCTGTAATTATAAACTGAATCGCTGTGGTGCTTCATGTTTTCCAGACCCAAGCTGTGTCCAAAGCGAGCCAGCTCCTGTGCATCCAGCAACTCTGAGGTACAGCCATGACTGTGCATCCTCTCATCCCATCTCTCTCACCCTTTGTCATTTCTCCAAGTCACTTTCTCCTCCCCTACCTGTCTCCTTCTCTCTATTGCCTTATTTGTCAGTCAGACATTCCTCTGAAAACAGAGCTTTGTCTGGGATCACTGGACATTTCTTTTAATATTCTTTGCCGCTCAAGCCAACACTGTCCGCTGCTGAGGTACCGCCCCTCCACTCCCCACAGAGCCATACCACCTCAGGTTCACATCAGGTCGTGCAAGTGTAAAACAAAGGTAGATAAACAAAAGGATTACATAGGGGAACATTTGAAATATTTGTTAGCAATTTGCATCATGAAATTAATACTTGTAAGCTCACTGTTATTCAGATTCAATTCCTATGATGCTCTCAGAATGAGGAGGAACATTTTTGCAGTTGACACAAAGTCTGTTACCACTCAGCGCTGTGTAGTAATAATATTAAAGCCTGTTTACTCTCGTTATCCCTGTCACTTGGGTCTCAGTGACAATTACATCTTGCAGCACAGTACTTTTACAGCTACATTTTCTAATTAGTGGAAAATGTGATCAAGCCTCTTTTGTAATGTCCTCCATAATGTGTTAGAGAGTGATTCAGCAAAAATAAATTTTATTTAAAGGGGAACTAAATAAATTTTACATATCAAAGTGTGTTTACAGGTCATGGGAGTACTACTGCATATTCTGCAAAATGAAATGTGAAAAGCCTTTTGTGGCTCCAGAATGCTACAGATATCACTTGAGTCAGCATCAGTTTGGTCTGAAGACTACAAATTTTAAAATGAAATAAATCTGGATGTGTGGAGTTAGAAAGAAGTGAACTTAGCAGACCTCTGTAGCCTTCTCCTCATCACTACTTGAGGATAGCGGCTCAACACTGCTACAAGCATAACACATCTGAATCTCCAATCTGAACTGTTGGAGGGGAAGTTGCATTGTGGGTGATGTAGGCACCATGCTTTGACAAGGATGAAAAGTGTGATGAAAAAGACGATATCTCTACTGTGTGGACAGGAGAGTAATGCTAAATCAGTGGGGTACTCTTCACCCTATTCTAGAGCTACAACAATATGTTAATTGATTCGTCAACCAACAGAAAATTAATTTGCAACTATTGATAATTGAATAACTTTTCTTCACTGTCATCATTGTCATTCAGCAGAAATGCCAAACGTTATCTGGTTCCATCTTCTTAGATGTGACAATTTCATGCTTGTCACACATGATAGTAAACTGAATATCTTTATGACTGTTGGTCGGACAAAACAAGAACTTTAGCAATGAAAATAATCTGTAGTTGCAGCCACAATCACAAAAATCTATTGTCTTACTTAGTGGTGCTGGTATTAAGACATGCAGATAGTTTTGATTTTATGTGTCAAGTGTAACTGGCACATAAAACTGCAACCGTACTGTTTTGACGATAGATCATCACAGAGAGCCAGATTTCAGGAGCATTTCTAATTCACAGAGTGAGAAAGGTCTAAAGCAAAAACAAAGAAAAGAAAAAAACTAATATACAATTATTGTTTTTTAGAGTTATCTAATTGATTTAGTCAAGATATATTTTTGATTTTGTGAGCATGAATTATACAATATTTGCACTGATAACCAAATGAAAATAGATTGGATATGAGTGAAAGCGCCAACTTGATACTGTAGTTTTAGTACAAGGAGATACACATTTGGCAGTTAAGATACACAGAGCTAAGACTACTGCAGTCTAATACAGCAGGCCTGCATTGAATGCTACCATCGTGATGGTTATAATGTTCAGATTTTGTTGAAATTGTTTTTAAGAGGAGTTGATTTAACTGTATGATGATTTTGGAGGATGTAGTTTGTGCAGCTGCTGAGCTGTATTGCATTATACAGAGAGGCATTTCTGTTATTGTTATTTAGCCTACCCTCATTGGTATAAAGCAGGTGAACAAATTAATAGAAACACCAGTCAGTTTAATGCCATACAGCTCAGCAGCACCACAAACTGTTGCCTCCAAAATGGCCATAAAGTTGATTCAACACCTCTTTAAAACAGTTTCAACAAAAACTGAACACTATAACAGTCATGAAGGTAGCATTTATTGCAGGACTGTTGGATTAGACTTAATTAGTTTTAGCTATGTGTTCCTAATAAACTGCCAACTGATTTTGCTTGAAATAAGATGTCACAATACTGTGATTTGAAAACAACTAATACTGTAAGGTTTTCTTACATTCTAAGAAAAAGGATGTGAACTGATGTTGATGTCTTGGCTTGATGTCTGGAGAAGGTAAATGGCATTGTGCTTTGTTGCAGGTGCCAGAGGGCGTCCTGAACACTGGGGCTGAGGTCCGCGAGCTACAGCTGATGGCTGAGAATCAGGCCAACCTGGAGTCAACCACGGAGCAGGGCAACAACAACGACAGCCCGCCACATACAGGTGGGGAGGACGCGCACACACACACACACACACACACACGCACATACATACATACATACATACATACATACATACATACATACATACATACATATATACAATGAATAAACACTGATTTACTGGATTGCTGATAGATAGATAGATAGATAGATAGATAGATGATAGTTACTTTATTTATCCCCAAAGGGAAATTTATGGGCCAGTAGAACAGGTGAGGCTGTGTCAAACCTGTTGTAGAACAGGTTGAACTCATTGGCCTTGTCCACATCACCTGATGTTGCCTGGCTGTTCTTTTCTTTCTAGCCAGTGATGGTCCTCATCTCCTTCCTCTGGTGTTGTTGTGCTGCAGCTTCCTCTCTACTTTCCTTTCATAGTCCTTCTTCGCCTGCTTTAATCTCCAGGTGATGATGTACATCCTTGTTGAAAAAAAATGAAAAGCTAAAGCTGTTCATGCTCATTTATTTCCTACAATGTTTTCTAAATTCGTTAAATCTCTTTCAGACTTCTAAGATACAGTGCATGAAATCACTAAGAGGCACTGCATCGTGAATTGAAGATGTCATTTATTTTGATTTACATGTACACAACATGTTTAGACTCTTTACTAGAATAATCTCAGGAATGATAATAACACCTTCAGGAATATAAATCTGCCATTAATTGATGATGATCTGATATAGTGCTAGTGCTGTCATTCAAAAGTTGAAGGCCAGGGATTTTAGGAATGTGCCTCAATTGCTGTGATAATTCTCTGGAGATGACTTGTCAATCAAACGGTGTGGAGTTGGATACTCTTCTATTTTCTATCGAGTATCTCTAGGTGGTGCTCTTTCTTTCTGTGTTCATCTATGGTGTTTATCTCTGCTTATGCTAACCACCCAGTTCTTCCTCTATTTATTCCAAGCAAATTACCACTGCTGTTTCTGGAAATGGAAAACAGGAAATCTTTCTTGCCTTACAGGAGTTTTCCTAGGAAAGATTTACCTAACTCTGAGTGTAACAAGTTATCATGAAGCGGTTTTAGGTTGAATCACTTTCCTGTAACAAATGTGTTGTAAGCTATTACTTTAAATTAAAAACAAGCAGTGTATGAGGAACCCTCTGTGGACCTGGGGTGTGTCAGTAGGGTTTTCAATGGATAGGAAAATTGCAAATTGCATTCGTTTTAGAGCAGCGCACAGGCTTGATCCAGGAACTCTCCCTCTCTCTCTCTCTCTCTCTCTCTCTCTCTCTCTCTCTCTCTCTCTCTCTCTCTCTCTCTCTCTCCCCCCCNGTGCGTGGAGTGAGAGTCTGCCTTTGTGCCTGTCTGTATTTGAGTACATGCGAGATGCGGAGGGTGAGAGAGAGTGAGCGTTAATGCAGTGCTTTCCCACTCTTCCACTCCCCCCCCCCCCCCCCCTCTCTCTCTCTCTCTGTCTCTCTATCCCCCTCCCAGTGGGACTGAACACAGGCTGAGAGATTTGTGGGTTGTGGCATTTAACCCACAAAGCAGCCTGGGAGTAGTTTGAACAACAGAGGAGTACAGTCCCCCTCTCTGTGTGCTCAAGTCACGGTGTTAGGAGTTTACACCATAACATACAATTTATAAACAGTGAAGGGGCTGAGATTAGCCCACTCTGCATGTTATTTCAATGAACCATTTAAGTTGCAGTGCAGCATCATAAGCTCCACTGCTTTTTCTGAGTAGTAAGCAGTCCTCACTTAAAGAAGTAGGTCACATGAAATCAATGTGGAGCATGGGAATAAATGAAATTTCAATGGTGAAAACTATTACAATGTACAGTTTGATTTTACTCGTTATTACACTGTTAATAGAGCATGACTGCACAAATGCCACCATATTGATTTCTTTCTCAAACTGCTCCAACTTATGTGAACAAGCACTATTACATTTCAATAAAACAGTTGAAAATTTCCTTGTCATTGATGATCTCAACATATCTTCTGTATAAATTTTTCTTTCTGTATTTCTTTAGTCAGTGCTTCCATTGACATTTCCCAGAATGCAGAGGTGGACCTTTCCTGCAGCGGTCTGACTGAACTTGACCTTGGTGCGGATGAGGTTTTCATTGTATCTTCAGCCCCTAGCCCAAGCAGGCTACCCTTCTCCCCTCACACGGTAAGAAGCAATTTCATGGCAATGCAGTTTGTCTGTGTGGTCTCCTACTTAAGACATTGCATGCTGCAAAACTCAGGACTCCTTGGACGGCAGTGTCAGTTGGTTGGTCGGTCCACACTAAAATATCTCAACAACTATTGGATGGATCACCGAAAAACTAACACTTTTGTACAAACATTCAGAATCCCCAGAGGTTGAAGCCGAATGACCACCAGCAGGTCAACATGTTCACGTATCCTGTGAAATATCTCAACATCTGCTTGATGGATTAGCACAAAATCTGGTACAGACGTTCATGGTTCTCAGATGATGTATCCTAATGATTGATGCACACATTTGAGCATGTTAACACGCTAAACTAAGATGGTGGACATGCTAAACAATATTGCTCCTAAATCAGCATATTAGCATCAGGACTGTGAGCTTGTTCGCATGCTGATGTTGGCATTTGGCTCAAAGCACTGCTGTGCCTCACAGAGTTGCTCGTATGGCTGTTGACTCTTAGTCTTATCTCCTCACTCTCCAGGTGAGTGGAGAAAAAGTTTTATCTCGATGTTATACAGTGGACAGTGAAGTTGCCTATTTAATCTCAAGGCCAAACTCTCAATGGGTGATCTCCTCGCTCTGAGGAAATGATCCCTGAACATCAGAGGTGACAGGGCATTCAATGCTTTGAATTGACCCAGTGTTCCTAATAAGACTGACACCGTTTTATTGGCGTACGCGTGGTACAGTCTAAAGCTATGAAAACTATGAGGACATAAATGGGAAATGAGGATAATTAAAAGATGGGAGGAGCGTTGAGGAAGAAGCAACGGTTCAACCAAGCATTTTTTTTCTTTGCTCTCTTTTGTATTCTCTTGGAATAAGCGTTGGCATAAAACAGCTCTGGCAGCTTTTTGAAGGACTGGCAAGCTTTTCTGCAGCCTAGGCTAATGGAGTATTATCTACAGAGCCAGATTCCCAGCTCCAATTGTGTATGTGTTTGTGTGTCGGTGTGTGCACGCTTTGGCACACAGTGTGTGGTCTGCCTGTGTGTGTCCTCAATGCAGACGTCCATATAAATAATGTTTTGGAAATGTTGCATGGGCTAACAGCGGAAAAGGTCATAGAAAATTGCCAAATTCATGCTCTCATTGTATTTGCCAGGTGAGCTTCCAGGTTAGCATGTTATTTTCCTGCCATACACCCACATATGTCAATGTGCCCCATGAACCCCCATTTGATAACATTTTGTTGCAAAGCACCCATTCTAAGAAAGCAAAGAGAAGAAGCTGTTTTCTCATATGAGTTCCAGACAATGACAATGAGAAGGCAGGATGATGAGATCAAGCTAGGGAAGTCTTGAACAAAATGCTCTTGTACATGTACGTGTATGTCGAGTTTCTCCGTGCACCTCAGAAGGGTCTCATAGCCAACCTTTGGAACCATGGTTTATAAGCGACTGTGTTGGGTAGCTGATTTTTTCACCTCATTTGTCAAACCTAAAAGTTGCCATTGTGTTTGTGGGGCTTTAGTGAGTGTGACCAAAAGAACATTTTATTTAAACCCCTAGCTAATTCTTGTCTAGACAAAGCTAGCAGCTAGTGATTCAGTGGGAAGGATTATCTGGACTCGTTCTATGTCTGATGGGTGCAAACCCCTAAAACCTTCATCCTCCCCTGATCAACAGCAGCTGACTGATCAGGAAGGATAAAGAAACATATCAATCACAACTAGCCTCTTCTGGCTGCTCAAGCAAGTATGATCTGTGCAAGTAAAGTGTCCTATCAAATAGTTACTTGTTTGTACCTGTAATGTACTTTTGTTGTCCATAAACAACATCACAAGTGACTGAAATGGCTCCAAAGCCCCTGCTATTCTCTTGACAGCTTTAATATACTTAAGAAATAATGAGTGAGATTGGTACGTGAGCCAGACACGCTCGGCTGGCTGGCTGTGTGATTGCGCGAGCCAAGCTAATCAGCACAGTTCCTTCTTGTTAATCCATTAATGTACTACACAAGACAATCTGTCAGGAGGAATTCAGGTGTGAGGTGGAAATGCCAGCAGACTGGCAGCCTGTCAGTTCCTAATACCCCTACTCTAAGGACTATGTTGTTGCATGTAGTGATACTTTTGTTAGAGTTGTGATTCTGACTGGCAGGAATCTAATTTAAGTGTTGGGCAATTACTGTTTGAAATGTAATTCTTTGGTGTAAAGAAGGGGTTGTCAGTTTCAGTCACTTTTCTCAGTGCTTGTCTCTTGATGTCTCCCTTCAATAATTATATTTACAGATCTGATAGCTTCCCCTTGTTGCCTGATAGTATTGTCCATCTCTGGCAATTTACATTAACATTTACAGTGAGCTAATGCTGTGGTACTGTTACCATCTGAGTCCAGTTCTTCCATTGATGCTCAATACCAAAGAGGCATGCCTGGTTCAATAAGCAGCCTGCTGCTCGGTGCAGGTCATTGACCATTGTAGCTGCAGTTGAGTGCTTGAGCATAATGCTACCTCTGATACATGAGCTATTTATGTTGTGTGGTCGTCTTCGTTCCTAATTAGTTTGTTTATCCTCTTTAAGCCACTCTTATCTTTTCACATTTGCTCCTCTGGGGAAAGTTGGCTACATATGTATATTAGCATCTCCTTACTTGGTAAATGAACCCAACACCCCTCCTGTGGTGCCCACTTCATGCACGGTCCGATTCTCATTTACATTTTCATGTATTCTGTGTCTCTCAGCAGCGGGAGAGGTTTCTCCGGCACAGTGACACTGGTCCCAGCCCTGCAAGTGACTGGCCCTCACCAGACTCCACCACTTCACCTACTAGTGCCAGGTCCACCAAGGACGGCAGCAGCGGCTGTGCTAGACCAAGAGCGTGGAGCGTACGCACCTTCCAGGACTTCCTCCCTCCACTCCCGCAGCTGCATAAGAAGTGGTGCAGCTGGAACTCCACCAGTCCCTTCACCAAGCTAGTGGACAGCGTCAGTACCAGAACCTTTGCTGTGTTTTCATACCCAGGGCCATTTGAGATTGATAAGGGGTGACCACTGTTTGCGTGTCAGCAGTTGCTTGGGATAATCGCCAATATGAAAGAGCTAATCTCAGGGATTGTTGCTTGACCTACAGAATACCCCAAATGACATTGTTATCTCCCTTACCTTTTGTGGTACGTGGAGATAGTTTTGGTTTTGCATAATCAACAAGTCAATCCAGGTATTGTGCATGTTGGCTTACTGAGACACTTAAATACAATGGAGTCGTCGTTAGTGTTGTTACACCTGTGCTTATCATACCATGACAATCAAAATGCCCATTGTTAGAAAACTCGAGGGGCACTCAACTGTCACTGTATCATTGCAGGCTCCATCCAGTTTGATGGCTGATGGCAGGGGAGGAGACAACAGGAAGGTCTTCTCTGAGGTTCACTTGGAGGCTAACGCAGACACCAGTGTCATCTCTGACTCATCCATCAGCAATGCTTCCTACCCACTTACGCAGCCTGCCCAGAGGCAGCGGCGTCTCAATTCTACCAGTAACCTGCGGCGCTCACGCTTCACGGGGCCTTGCTTTGGCCTGCTTTCTGGAACAGCAGACCCAGTGAAGGCCTCTGGGGTTCCTCAACCCCAGGGAACCCCCTCAGAGCCCAGCAATGGCTCTTCTTCCTCCACCCAGTGTCAGATGGAGAGTGGCCAGGCCGGAAAGCGGCGTGATTTCCCAGGTGAGGGTGATCACGTCAGCGTGCCGGTGTTTGCCATCTCTGAGGAGGAGGACCGGCAGCCTTTGGTCTCAGCTGAGCACCTGGACCAGATGTCTGCCTCTGCTGTACTGAATGGACTGGTGAGGGGAACATATGAGGGGAAGAGGCCTGCAGTAGGAAGCACCAGCCACAGCCCCCAGAACCAGAGAGCCAGGCCAGAGTGGAGGCCATGGGGGAGCCAGGTGTCAGGAGGGGCTGGTCCACTCCCTTCCATCACACCCACCACCATGACCGAGTCAAACACAGTCAGTGACAACCAGTTGTGTCTTGGGCAGTCAACAGCGCTGTGTAGTGTGACCAACCAGATTTGACCAGATGGTGAAAAAAGGAGGGACTCTGTTAGTGCTATTTTGTAAAATATATAACCTACTTCTTTCATTTCTGAAATCATCAATCTTTTACAAAATTACTACAAATTCTTTTCACTCTAGTTGATCTTTATTTTTTATAAAGTTGTGTTTGGACAAAGATGGAATAATATGCTGCTTACTATGCCCAGGCACTGACTGCTGTGGTGTTGTTTAAAGAAGATGACTGATTGCAAACATGAACACAAAAAGTATTTTCTCTGCGAGTACTTCATAACTCCCAACTCTTAGAAGCACTTTGCAAACAGATTTATTAACCAGTTTGATGCTATTCTGTGAGTTATAATACTCCAACCATTGCACTTTGCTTTCAATAGCTCATTCATTGTGGATTTTGTGCTGCCCTGTGCCAGCTCTCCGCTTTTTCCTTAATGTGGTTCTTCACGTGGTTATTTTTTTTTTTAGCACAGGCTAATGAATGCTTATACAATTATCCAAAAGTGTTCTGCAGAACATAGATCATACATTAATATCAATGCTGCAACAGTGTATGCATACAGTATGTACTCCTAAGGCTGATATTGGATTATAAAAGGGAAATCAAAATAATGTAAAAGCATATACAGCACTAATATACACTATTATCTAGTATAAAGAGAACTAGCAATCACAATAGTATTTAAAATGAGTTATGAATTAATGTAAAGTTTTAATAAAGGCTATGTCATTCACATGTTTTGTCCTTGATCTGATGGAAGTTGTTACTATCAGTAAGAACCTCAGACACCCTTGGGACAAAACTGGACTTATAAGTCAGGATCTTTTGTCTGACTTGTGAGTCTTTTGATCCAGGAACTGTTGACGTTTATTTATGAATGTGCATGATCCCAATCTAAGTTTGTCTTCAGTAAAACTGGAAAGTTTCAAGTTTCCACATCACACACTTACCTAGCTGTGATGTCACAAAATCATGATTTAAACTCAGATTTAAGGTGACTATAGAGAAATGTTTCCCATACAAACAGATGAATGTGAAACCGCTTTTCTTTGCACTACAGTTAAGCACAAACACATTTCTAAGAAGCAAGCCAGTTTCTACAGACAGCTATATCAGTCTTTTAATTTTTAAAGGTAAACAAGCAAATCAGATCATACGCATTTCAAATACAGTTTTAGCATTGCTAATACAACATAAAGGGTAAAGAAGCATTTATCAAACTCTCAAACATATTTCTCAAACTTAAGTCCTCTCAACAATTTTTGCATGTGCCTAGTGCTACTCTATAGTGATTTAACTAGAAGTGGATTATAGTCTAGACTAATTGTTCAAATAGTGCATTGCATACAAAGTTTACAGGCATCTGTGAGGACGTCCAACCCTCATACTGCGAGATGCATGTCCAGCTTTGAACTGACGTGACTCTGATGCCCGTTCAGTCTCCCATATTCCTGGAAGCTGTGATGAGGTAGAATGAAACCTGCCTCTTCCATACTGCTGAGCAGCTTGGTCCAGACTTTTGCACAAAAGGTGAGTAAATATTTGCCTTAATATACAACATACGCCTGCACATCCCACCCCAGGGAGAATGCAAAGCACTCCTCCAAAGCTTCTTTAATACCAATTCCTGATTGGAGCGGCTTGGGACTGTTGTTGGCTTAGGGTCCCCAGATCTCCTGTAGGGAATAATTAAAACTCAGCCACTCCGTCGGGGGGATCGACTAGGCTTGTGCTGAGGGCCTGAGCTGCTAAGGAATGCCAATGTGGACCCACCATGACTTAGGGGGCCAAAAAAAAAAAAAAAAATCATCTAAACCACCTTGCTAACGCCACAGATGAACTAAGGAGCTCAGACACAGGCCAGGAAAGTGCCCATTCACAAACCACCAAAACAAAATATGAAGAGCCGTATTCCAAAACAACACATACTGCTAATGCCATTGATAGTATATTCCAGAAACGCACAGAATTTTCTTCAATTCAGCACTTAAACTATCTTGGATAACCTTTACAAAAAAAGTTTATTTTTCACATTTGCATTTTTCTTTTTGATGTATATCTTATTTTGGAATGAAACCCTTCATATGATTAAAAGTCAGATATTATGAGCCAGAGTATTGACGTCCCATATACTGGATACAGACCCCTTTTATAGGATGTTGGCTTCATATCATGGGTTCACCTGGTAGGCCAGTAAAGAAACCTTTAAATATGTATGAAACAAATATGTGCAAATATCCTCATAATTGTACAATATAGACACAACTAGCAAACAATCTAAATAAACACTGAAAACAGGATTAATGTTTGTGTGAAATTATACAAAATGAACTAATGCAAGCCAGGCTCTGCTTTTAACATTTTCTACTCCCCCCTATTCTACACAAACAATGACCCTACAAAAAGCAAACAAGGGAATTCAAGACTATTATTTCATCCTTGTATTTGAATGTTAAAGGCCTCTTGAAACTACAGGATGTCCCTATTTCACTAAATAAGTAAAAAAAAGTCAAATTTTTACAGTTGACATCAATACTAGCTGTGCATGTTTGCATGATGGGGACATACTGACACTTGGGTAATGATAGTCATAAATGAGACATAATCAGATTCAACATGACTGTTCAGCGACAGCGTTTACATGTTGACGCAGATCTTTTCTAACCACCAAACATGGTTAACCCGCAATTAAAACAGCAAGACAGCAGCTTTGTGTACCTGAGGAACCAGAGAAAAACTATTTCACCTACATTTTGATCTAACCAAATCTGATCCACACACTGATCAACTAATATCTCCAAAACCTTAACAGAATCTGAATTCAATGCTATCAAAATGCTAGCAAGGTAAATTGTAACACATATAATTAGAACCTAAATGACAGAACATACTGTTGTTTGTATTGGCACGATTCTCTTCACTGTTGGCTCTGCAAGTTCATGCTGCAAAACTCTGCAAGCACTTTCAGCTTCAGCACATTTAACCGTTACTGGCTGTTGGTAATGCCGTCTATTTTTTCCTCTGTGGAGTCTACATGGACTGTGCTTTTCCTCACAGCTTAGCCCTTACTACAAGGCTCTGAGAACGTGTCCCTTCTACACTACTTTAATCACCTTGGAGATGATTATCCAGAGCAAAGCATACAACAGAGGCCCCTGTACCCTCTGACAGCATTACAACACATTGATCCCCTTCCCACAGACATGAAATCCTATACAAATATCACATGGGATTATGAATCTACCCCAGTTCGTGCGTGGGGCTTTGACGTGGCTTTTTGCCCTTGCCTGGGAACACAGTAAAGCCTTGGCAAAACAGGAATAGACCCTCCGGGGTGAGACAGTCAAGTACTCATTTTGTTTAAAGTTAACAGTTTGGATTAGAGTATTACTATTACAGTACTTTTATTTATCACTTGACTTTTACTGTAATGGTAACAGATGTTTTCATCAACATCATGTTATTTGAAGCCCTGGATTCTAAACTCAATATTTCATAAGACTGTTAAAAACGTATAACAAGTAAAAAAAAAGAAAATATGCATCAGGTCCTTTTAGCCTCGATAACCAAGGTTGGAGGACATAATATAAAACATGCGCACCAACATTTGTAAGTACATACAGTACATGGCCTTAATCCATACAGATTGCCTCAATCGCTCTTAATCTGAGAGGAAAAATAACATTTTTGTCACACAGGCTGGAGGAAGCACCTTTAACTATTTCACCACCCAAACAAATACAATTTGTCAAAAGGCGGTTGGTTATCAGGTAAATTAGACAATCGCATGAGCCACAGACAACGCTAAAAATGGTGGCTGGTGTTAAAAGCCCACCCCGGTTGTAACTCATAACAACTTCAAACTTTACTAAACTCTGAACTTTAATTTGAATGTGCATAGAATCATTTCACCGTGTCAAGACAGACACTGGCCACTATTGTAAATGGATAATGATTGTAATTTCTGCATTAAGTTATTGCATAATATTGAAGGCAGTTAGCTACAATGGACACAACAAAACTTAACAAGACCATGTCGCTCCAATGCATGAGATGCTCAGTTATCTCCATTTGACAGTGAAGACACACACACCGTTCTGCTCCTTCAGTTCTTGAACCGTGTCTGTTCACATATGTGGTTGAATTTCCTGAAATGAAAATAAAAAGAACAAACCACATAAATTAAGCGCTGCATTTAAAAACCCGAAGAGATGACATGAACCACCTTGCACAGCTCTTCAAAACAGCAGAATGAGCAACTATGGGACCGTGTTTATACAAGGACTCCTTCTAGTGGTAAAATAAGTGAACTACACGCAAAGGGCTGGTATTCAGTGTTAGAAAGAAATATTCTCAACAGATTTATAACCCCACAAGCTGTGGGCTCAGCAATAACATGGCACAAAAAACATCCAGCTGGCAATGAGAACAGGCTCTAATGGGTTTTTCAAATAAGCATCTATAAATGCTCAAGAAATCTAAATCCTAAATCTCATTAATAAATATGTTAAGTGCCAGTAAAAAAACTGTGGTTCAGAAAATATTTTATAACTGTGTCATTCCTTAAAATATGTCAATGTGATAGAACTGACATTTAATATGTTTATGCATGCAAGCAGATCCCTCTGCATTATGTATGGACAATCACAACTCAATGGATGGATCTGTGATGTTCATTGGTCAGCACAGAAAAAAAAGGCAAATGGAAAACTAATACAGTACAGTAGATAAGCATTTTAATATAATGCAACAATGTTGACCCTCAAAGTAGCGAGGACGCAAAGTGTCAGCGTTGCAGAGGGGATCACCATACAACTACCGGGGGCAGACGTGCTATCTTAGTGAGTTTATGTGGTGTTTTGTGTCTAATAAGACTTACATTGCATGATGTGCCTTCACCTGCGTACGACAGTTGCGTCCCCAGTAACAGTCGGGACGAGATGTTACAGCAGCTGAGGAAAAAGAAAAAAAGAGCATTAAGCAAAGTTATTACATGGGTATGACATACATGTTTAGGATAAGTGAAAATCGTGAAAATGAAAACTGTATTTTCCTTTGTTTGTCTAAGGTACCTAAAAAGTTGAACTTCCTCTAAAAATAATCTTGGTTTGTCTGACCTGGCAGCTCAGTTACAGGGATGTTCTGTCTGTACTTGTAGGCCAGCTCCTTGAATCCTCGCAGGCCACAGCAGAAGCACAGGATGGTGTTTGCAGAGATGCGGCAATCTGACAGAGTTAGAGAGGACAAAATCTTACCACTCTTTCTTTTTATATGTGGACTTGTATGTGCTACACTGCAGTGGGTTTTGATCTGAGGGCTCACCTGTCAGATAGTAGTTTCCATGCTGTAAACCCTCCAGAGCCTCCTGGAGAAGATCTCTCCATGACTTCCCTCTGGAGGACAGGTAGTTCTGGTGGGAGGATGGAAACACACACAGAAAAGCATCTTAACATCACACATGGCAGTATGTGCGGACGTACAGTCTCAGCATGTAAGTGGACTCTACAGTTTGCAGGTAGAAGCTTTAGCTGGTACATTTTGTAATATTCAGAGCTTATTTTGCTTAGATTAGCAAAAGGAGTTTGGTGGACACACAGATCCAAAGTGTCTTAGAGTATCACGTTTTTGCAGCAATTGCTTCAGTTTGAATCAATCACTCAAGATGTAAATAGCATACTTTACACTACTGACTTAATCAAGTAATTCATTGGAATATATAAATACACAGTCCATCTTACCTGGAGGATCTCTGATTCATAGTTATTGTTGTTTAGCACTCCATCCAAGCATTTGTCTGTCAGATTGAGCTCTGAAAAAAAAAAATATAACAGTGGATTTTTAAAAATACTACAAAGCGGGGCTTAGGACTTAGTCCTTACCGCAGCGGCCTGGGTCTGAACCATGGCCCTTTGCTTCATGTCATCCCCTCTCTTTCTCACCCCCAACTTTCCTGTGTCTCTCTCACTACTACTCTAATAAAGTAGAAAAGCCCCAAAAACATAACTTAAAAAAAAAAACAAACAAAAAAAAAAACTGCAAAGCACAAACATTTGTGGGAAACGCTGTGCTTTCAATTTGAGAATGACAATCATCAAAATTACAAATGTTGTAGTTGGACAGTATTCTGGATGGACATTTCCACCTCAATTAAAAGGTTTAATGGTAACAGACAAAGAACTCCCATACTGATCAAAGCCTGCTACCCAGCAATAAGGCTAACAGTTGAGATCCCCCTGGGGCTGTTTTTTGCTGAAACAGATACATACCGCTGAATTGAGCCAGACAGCCTTGACAGCCAATCCTCTGGCAACCCCAGTACATATGACAGAAGGGTCGCTGGCACAGTACACCTGCCAACAGACAAGACGTCACGCATACAAGGTGTATAATGGAGTTTATGAAACAATCTATCCACACATGTGAATGGATGGCAAAGTTGTACTTTAACTATCAGGTGGTTTTACATGCACTGCATACCTCAAAAGTATGTACATGAAATACATCTTTATACTGAAGAGCCTTACACAATTTAAGTTTTCTGATTGACAGTATATTGTTATCTATTAGATTTCTTCAGAGGGACTAACAAGTTCAGGGGCCACTCACATTGTTGGGCATTAACCTGCTGGCTGTTATGCTCAGCCCGTCTGTCTGGCATCGGCTGGAGACAGCAGGTGCAGATGAGATGGCAGCCCTGAGGGGGGCAGCGGTACTCCTGAGGAGCTGCGGACAAGATGGGGAGGGAGGGGGGGCAGAAAAAGGTTTTAGACAGGAGAATCATTTGTGCTGCAGTGGAAATACATTTTCCAGTTACAGAGCAAACAGCAACTCTGGCAGACTGCTTTTGGTAGGCTATTAGGATTATAACAGCAGACTTTATCCTGAAATTTACACTGAGTTCAAAGTCTAACTTTAGCTAGTCATCATCCCATCTGATCTACACTCGTAATCACCTGAGGGGACATCAGAGGATGTTGAAGGCTGCTCCCCTGTGGGCTTGGCAGACCCCTCCTCAGTTGCTGCTTTGGGTGGAGCAGGTACAGGCGGTGGAGCTGGCAGACCAGGGAACCAGTAATTTGAACCTGTAGCAAACAGCACCTGACTGACCTCCCTCCTGTAGCCAGGACACTGTCGGCACATCACTAGAGGCTGACTGGAGACAAAAACACATCAGGCAAATCATCACATGGAGAAATAGTTCACAACTAGTGCACTACAGTATGGTTTGCATTGATGGCTTTTGCCTGTCCCATGTCATGATATTCTTATGACATTTATGGTTTCATGTTTGTTTTTTTCTTACTGCACATTTATGAGTTCCACTGTTTTTATCAATGTTTTCATCTGATATATTTTACATGCAGTGTTTTATATAAATTGTTAATCATTACCTATGCAACACACTGTTAGAAATATTTTATAATGCATTTCCCACAAATTCAAACAGTCAGACCTTTTACCTGAAGTCTGAGGAGTCACTGTCATTGTCAGAGAACTCAAAGAGGTAATCTGAACTGCCCTCCTCATCAGAGAAAGAGCGCTCAACTTTTGGCTGCAACATGTCCTGAGTTATCTTGTTACGGCTGTCCATGCTCTTCAGATCTTCCTCGCTGCGACACTTTTCTGTGGGACAGAAAGGGACACACAAACAAATACACAATGTAATGTGCTTTTTGGGTAACATGAATGGTATGAGTACACCACTTTGGAAATTATACAAGGTAAGTAGCTGAGTTGCTTACATGCTATTGCTTCACTCTTGTTCTATGTAAATATGATGTTAGCTTTGGTAGAGGAACCTGGCATTTTGAATAAAATTAAGTGCTAATGTATCAGCACTAAATGGGCTATTAAACGGATCTTTATCCGTTCAAACCTGGGTGCTGGATGAGGTAAGCCTCAACCAGGTTGTTGAGGATGTGGTTTTTATGAATCCTCTCCACAGGGCAGCGACAGGTGGGGCAAAGCGAAGAACGCTCCATCCAGCCTGAGTAGCAAGCAGCACAGAAGACATGCATGCAAGGCTGCAAGCTAAAGCAAAAACAAGAGACTCAGAGTTATTCACATGCATGTGTTTGCAAAGTGCCTTACAAGATCACAAAATAGGGCTCAAGCATCTATCCTTGGATATCTCGGCCTCTGAGATCTTACCCAACACAGTCATGCAGTAGGTCCTGGCAAATGACGCATGTCAGAGTCTCCTCCATTTTGTCTGTTTTAGTCCCTTCCACTGGAGGTTTAGACAAAAGACTCCCAAGACTTCCCTTAGCTGAACCAACGACCTCTGTACTGGATGTGTGTGGCAAGCTTGACTCAAAATCTTTATCTGTAAACACAAAGTGTATATTACATGCTACACAGAGGCATTCATGGGATTTGTCTGGTTTGGCTTACAAAAACCTTCCAAGCTAGACTTAAACTTGAAAAGAAGTTTTTGGAGTTTAAATTTAAATCTGCTGTGAATAATCAAGGAAAACCAGCTTGATATGGAAGTAAAAAAAACTAACCATTGTCTTTTTTCCTCCGCTTGCTTTCTGGCTCCATGTTATCCATGTCTTCTTTAGCTTGGCCTGATAAAATGGAGGAACAACAGACCTGGGTCAAATATAGTGTTAATACTTAGTATGTAGGTGATGAGAGAGTTTAGTTGAAAAATTTTAGACTAGGGATGAATCATATAATAAACAGTGAATGGAGGAGTTGGCTCCGCAAAATGAGCTACTTCTGTAGTATGGAAGTGGTCTGATAACAATAACCTGAAGATAAAAGAGCGTTGGTGCTAATACATACAACAATAGCCATTCAGTCCATCGTCTAGTCACTATTACTGACCACAAGGCAAATCATGTCAGGATCTGATTCAATGAAGTTGGCTGTCATTGTATGTTCACTTTGTGGGCGTTTAGTCAGAGCAGCATACCCCCCCCCCCCCAAAATGTAAAGGTTTGGAGAAGTGTAGGGAAATGGCTCAGTTAGTCACAATAAAGTTGAGATTTGTGAGGAACAAGTCACTGCACGAAGCAGCTCTGCATCTGTCTGCTCCATTAACATCCTGCAATTATATATAATTATTACAAATCTAATACAATAAATATGCTGCAATATCATGATATTATTTAGATATTATTTAAGGCCCCACCAATGACCCTTCTTCAACAGTGTGTTAGCAGAGAACCTACCAGAGGCAGGAGAGGCTGTTGTTGCCATGGGACCAGAAGTGAGAGGGCTCTCAATACAGAAGTGGGAAGCGGAGGTGGAGGGCTGAGGTTCCTCCTGAGTTGGAGCCTTTGTGAGCATTACAGGCTCTACAGAGAGTGACATCTCTGAAGCTGGAACAGGAGCAGGACTGCAGGCTGGTTTGTCCATGTCTGAAGTTAAGATAGAGTGTAAGGGGGAGGGGGGTTACTAATGAGGCACAATGTAGCTGTGGCATAAAGGTGGTTGAACTAAACACTACTTACCATAACTATGTTGTGAAACAGCCTGCTCTGTTTTGATTGAGTGGTAAACATAGGCGATGTCTACAGGGTGACAAGAGAGGAAGTTGTCTGTCTTTCCTTATTATAAATTCATATAAATACTTTATTCTCACGGCTAACAAAATGAACAACTCACTCTGTTCAGGCTCACTTTTCCTATATACAAAGTAGATGACATCACCATTCTGCAGCATGTGAGTTTGCTTTTTGACCAGTTTGGACGTGTTGATCACCGTGCCATTAGTGCTGCAGATAAAAAAACATGCAATTAGATTTCACTGTACACTGTAAAGGTTTCTTGTGTTTGCTTTATGAAAGGACGAGTACCTAATCATACATAAGTAGACACCTGAACAGCTCTAAAAATACATTTAAATACTTTCAACACGGTTTCTTTAATGTAACTTCTAATCAATAGTGCCCCACAGAACTCATATCATTTAGCTTTAGCTCATTGGGAAGCTAACACATGATACATGCATCATTTCTGTGCTACAGTTGAGTTCACATTCAGCATAGAGTACCTCATGTCTTCAAGCCACACCAGCCCTGAGCTTTCATCTTGCACAATCTTGCAGTGCTCCCCTGAGACCAGTTTGCTGGCCGGAAATGACAGGTAACATCCTAATAATAAATAGCAAAATACCAAATCACCACCATTAAAACACAGAATGGACAATACAGGTTACAGGAGTATAATGGGTAATATATTTATCTGTTAATGATCTTGAAAACAAAACAAATTTGCAGCAATTTTGGCTGATATGTCGATACAGGTCTACAGCCTAACTTTTAAATATATAATATTTGAAAACAAATATATTGAAAATTCAACCGCATACCACTGTGATTCACCTGAAACTGTGTTGCCATGACATTTTTAGATCTATTAATGCTCAGACATAAGCTAACCAATTAAGGCTAGATGCTTTGCATTGCAAAGAAGTAGACCCCAAAAGCTCTCAACAAAGGAGACACTGGGGGAAATATAGGCCTAACCTTTTCTAAAGCAAAACCCATACAAAAAAAATCTACTTAATATTCCGCACACATGTTCTCAATGGATGCCTTTTGTTATCATCACAAGGGGCTGTCTAAGTTTGGTGCACTAAAGAAGGCTTTGTGTTTTCAAGGGGGAGGTTTTAAAGGCCCTAGACACTGGCGGTAATGTCTACGCTATAGACAGTCTTTTATTAATAGGTACCCCACATTTTGAGCTTTTAAAAGCAAAATTAAAAAAAAAAGTTTAAGTTTTCAGAAATAAGACATAAGGTGAAGAGAAATCTCTGCTGTTCATTCCACGACATCCACAAACTAACTGACCTTTTTTTCTGCCAACTGTGCATTCCCTGTTAAAAAGCAGAACAGTTTCACTGGAGTCCACTTTGACAAGCTTCCCCCATGGTCGTCCCCTCCTACTACTGTCCATCTCACGATGTCTTTTCTGTATGGAATTAGAAAAAAACAAGACGGGAAATGTTTAAACAAATACTCTTCTCAATGTAGGTATTTGGCGTCATTGTTACTGTTGTGCCATTATTTTACTATTATGAGCACGATAGTTGCATGGTAGCAAAGAGAAAGTGAAATTAACCATCAATGTGGCGTTGTTGCCCGTTAAATTGGGTCTGATGGCAGATGTCAAATTAGGTACAAAAAAAATCTGAATTTTAAATTATGAGAAGACATACCCTGATAAAACAAGATATATCCTCTTTTAAAAATGAATCCACACACCGCTTCTTACTTTCGGTATTCGCTCAAAATCAATCAATATCACTTTGCATTGATTGACTTTGCAAGTAAGATTTCATCTTACGGAAATGTAAAGGTTTTAAATCCATTTCTTTTCAGTCAAAACATCACAAATCTTATTTACCTTAAGTAGCCAGTTATGAGATTGAATTTGATCTTAAATCCAATGCTGTTGGATATGTCATGTATTATGTATGCCGAATTCACAAGTGCACGCTAAGGGTTCATAAATGACGATGAGCAAAGTTAAGATAGACATGCAGCTAAATACGCAAGACAACATTAAACTGGGGAGTTTCTCATGAAGTTTGGCAACGAATCTACTAGGGCGAAATCTGCTAACGAGACCTAGCTAAACTTGGCTTTTCTGGGCTTACTAGCTATCCGGTGTTATTAGCCGACTTTGTCGTGTGACATACTGGGAAAAACATCAAGTTGTTTCAATCGTCAACTAACAGTGTGGGGAAATGTTTCATTGGTGTTGATATTACAACAGTTTACGTGAACACACACAACTTCGTTCACACTAAGCTAACGCGATAGCTAACATTAGCAACCCACCATACCGTGTATCTAAGAGAAAATCTGGATTACACGTTAACCACCAGAAACCCCCTTAACGATGTGCTTATCTCATGTCTGAAACGGTTACTTTACCGTCAAAAGCTTAGTTTGTTGTCCCAGTAGCTCTGTATAAAACAGCTTCTTGTCCTCATGTTCCAGCTATACGCACAAGACAAGACACTTCCTGCCAAGCTAAGGGTTGACAATGTGTATCAGCTGATGGAGGAGGGGCAGTTTGGGTTTGTGTTTGAAAGTTCACGTTTATACATGTGCTGCTGAGGCTGCCATCCACAGAGCTAAACCACACACTGTAAGCTGGTAGGTCTACTATAAGTGTCACATGCTAAATTTGACGAAAACAAAAATGCAATTGATGGCTCAAATGCATGTAGGAATTGTCACTATTTTATCAGAGGAAAATGGACATATATGATAAATGTAATTAAAAAAAATGGAAAATAAAGAAAGTGTATTTGGGACTAATATGCTTTTGTGACAGCCAGCAGTGCCTGCAACAATTAACACAGCATTTAGCCAGAACCTAGTGCACAAAATGCACATTTGTGACACCTGGACAGAAGGACATGGACTTTCACTGCACATAACACTATGGATTATTTTCGATCCATACAATGTTACCTGTTATAGTCACATTATATTTACCATGCTGTATATGTATGATGTGTAACACCTCTCTATTTTTACTTTTTTCATGCTTCATATACATTCAGTAAATGCACATGACTGAGTATTTTAGGTTTTTGTGGTTACACTGACGTTAATTTCCCTTCATTCATTACCAGAATATAAAAGTATGATTGACCAAAATTCTTTTTCCCAGCTTCTCATATTTTCTTTGCAGCTTTTTGGATTCAATAGATATCAGTCTGGCCTAGGTTAAGACATTACTGACACTCCTTGTCTGCAGCTATTGGCTGCTGGAGCCAACATGGATTGTAGACTGGTCTACTTGAGGAATTAAGGAGGTGAAATTGTTGTGGGAACTCCTTTGAAAAACCGAAATGGTTGACTAATAAAAAACAATAATGAAAGGGCCATATTTAAGAACCAACAAGCAACAAGTAAGTACACCTTCATTAGTAAGAGTCCATTCTTTTCTTTTATTCTTGTGTGTCTGCATTTATTTTTTATGACCAATTCAAACTCGTTGGCAGCAAAGATACCAGCCTTGCACAAATCTGTAGAGAGATGTTCTGCCATTCTTCACACATGATTTTTTTCAGCTGCTCTCTGCTTGTGGGGTTTTGTTGCTCCATCTTCTGCTTTTCTATTGGACTTACCTTCAGGAACATGGGCCAGGTTGTAGATCTCTCTTTTTTCTTCTGTACAAACTCATGTCTGATTTTTTGCAGTGTGTTTGGGATCATTGTCATTATCTACCTCAGACTGGGAGTCATCTTGTCATAGAAAAACTTGCACTCACAGTGCCAGCTATGTCATCTCACCTACACCTTTTACAGTCATGCAGCCCCATATCAACATGTTCCCCCTCCTCCCCGTCATGATCGGCCCTACGTAGTCATGGTGATAGTCCTGGCCAGGTCTACATCAAACACGCCAGACCTCATCTGATCCAAACAAATTTATGTTGGTTTCATCTCACCAAAGAATGTGCTGCCAAGATTCATCAGACTTCTTTTTATGGTTTTCCAGCAAAGTTAAATCTTGCAGTTTTGTGAGCAATGGTTTTCTTCTTCGACGCCGTCTGTAGAGCTTCATTGAATGTCCTTCACACTGTCTGATCAGTCACTGAAACACCAGTTTCCACAGATAATCCTTGATGCAAGTCACAAGGACTTACCCACTTGTTTTTCAATGCAAGGCTCTATAAGTAGCGAATTATGCGTGGCGTCCTGTTACAGGCAGTATGGCCTTTCCTGTACCTCGTAACTACTGCTGCAGCTGTGTTTTGGCTTATGTTCAGTAGCCTGCTGACGCTCTTGTACCCTCTGCCATCTTTATGAAATCTCACAATCTGGTGTCTTACTTGATCAGGCGAGTCCTTACCATGTGTGTCCATGTTGTATTAGACATAACCCAGACCAAAAGTGAGGAAGCAATTAGCTTTAATTGGAAACCACAGGTGTAGCCACCTTTATTGAATCATTTAACATAGTGATATTGCACAGGAGTGTCCTCAGTTTTGTTGTATACTGTATAGAAGAAGTGCCACCAGGACGCCAGGTGTGCCACAAAGTACAAGGGCCTTTATTAAACCCAACAGTTCTCTCTTGGGGCCTCCCTCTTCCATCATGGGGCTGACTCATTGTACTCTGAAATCTGGAGGATTTCCTGCAGACCCTTTAGGGTGGCAGTGTCTGTGCTGCTTGAGAACTGATGCCCTCAAATATTGCATCCACAGCCTTTATCACAAATACTTATAGCAGGGAAGTGCTGATAAGATCCACCATGCGCTTCTCTGCCTACAGCACATCATCACTGAAACTTACAATTTCCTTAAATGCTGTCTCCATCTCCTCCTCAGTTAAATGCTTTTCAGCAGGAGCACAGGAAATAGTGGGAAAATTGTTGTTCATGGGACGAACACTATCATCTTCTTCATTCTAAGAGCAGTCACGCTGAAATGTTGCTTCAGTGTCTTCAGCTTCTTTTGTCCACTATTGGCTTCAGCTCTGGAGCACAGCTGCAGTCTTCTCTTTTTACTATGTTCAGAGGAGCAGGTTTCTCCACAGAGTCTGCAGGTTCAGACTCAAGGGAAGACTCCCCCACTGCTCCCTCTTTGCCAAGAACTCAGTGTTTCCTGCGGAGTTCCAGCAGCTCCTGCAGCATCCAGCTAATTCTGGATGAGGTCTTCCTCTTCTTGACAATCTCATCCAGCTTGTGGAAATATCCATCAGCGCAATGCTTGGCTTTTACAAGGTCCAGCTGTTGGCCACTGATGTTGAAGAGATGAATCAGACACATGATTGATGCAGTCATGAATAATGACATTCTTTAGCAGCCGGATTTTAAACAGCCCCCCAATGAATTTGACATTTGCAAACAAACTCTGGCAAGCCATTGTTTCATTTGGCTGCACCTGTACATGCTCGTCCCCCTGCAGACAGATACGAGTAAACATGAATATCTGACCGTACTCTGGGTCAGAATCAAGATAAATTATTGGATTGGTTTAATCAAAACAGACGAAGCAAGCCTTATTAACTAAATAGCACAGAAAGAGCCTGAAAGTGAAACTCACCCCAAACTTTATGTCCATAAATGTAACCGGACTCCATTTTCACTTATTTCCAGAAGATATTTCCAAAGGAAGACATAACACAAAATCTGAGATTAAAAATTCATTCCATTCAGTCCTTAAAGTTTTTAGAAAAAAATCTGCAATTTTGGACTCCAGTTGGGGAGGATTTTGTGATAAGCATCAGAACAGCTTCATAGAGTACTGTGTGTTGAGACTGAAATATTCTGTAAACAATGTACCTGTACGTTTATGTGTTATATCATTTAGTTTTCTTTGTGATGTAGAACCAACCGACCTTCGTCGTTCATTATAATACATGAGTTTTGGTTTCCTCTCTTCAGGTCTACTGGGCTGAGTAGGTTAGAGGGAGCTTCGGTCTTCTTAGATGCAGAAAGCTCCCTCTGGTTGACCCTCTGTATATTGTTCCTCTCGATAGCTGACGTTTTGGAAGCAGTCACTTCTTTCCACCTGAAGGATGTTGACCTCTCCACAAACCCAACAGGTGGCTTGTTCACCTCCTTCTTGGTTGGGCTTTAGGGCTGCTGAGATTTTTGAGGCTCTTCAACACCACAGATGGACTTCTCTGGGTTGTGGATGTTTTCAGAGGTACATTGACTATTTTTCCTGTTAAAAGAGGCTGACCTCTCTTCAAACACAACTACGGGGTCCCCCCTGATGTCACCTGTTCTTGACCATCTTATTAAAAAAGTTCCTCTCAAACATTGTCAGAGGGACTGACATGAGAGTAAATTTCACCATCTTCTTTTTATGTCCTCTATATGAAGGAATGACAAAACAGGTTGTTCCCAAAGGCAGTAAGTTTTCCAGCTTTAACAAAGAAACCAATTACAACATATAGAAGTAAAGAGAGGCGATCAAATTGATGAATATCTATGTGATATAAATAAACAAATCATCCTTCCAAGTAAATAAATGACAAACTAAATGTGCAGTAAAATAATCACCACACTTTCTGCCTAATTATGTCTCTCAAACACTTTATCATAAATGTTATAGTCACTCATTATATCAATGCGTGATATCAAACAGATAGCGATACTATAATTGAAAAAAAATCTGTGAATAAAGTTACATCCAAAGTGTATGTGTCATGCAAAAATCAAACAGTCAATCAGAAAGAAAAAAACCAAGAGAAAAACTCTGGTAACAGTTAAATTATCTGTTCATATCCAGAAAGTGTATCTGTATCAGATCATGCAGAAACACTGAAGAAGTGATCCACACACACCTCTTAACTCATATACAGGTATGTAACAGCGCACAAAAATCACAGTTCAACATCTCCTGCAGTTTGGGGGTTACATGGGACACCATGTTTTCTTAGTAGGATCAGCTCACTTTTTTTGGTTGGCTTTTCATGAATGAAATGATTATTTTTAATATTATACTATTATTTAAATTAAAGTTTAATAAAGTTTATTTAGGAGCCTTAGGCACCTTTTACAGAGCATAGTCCCAAAGTGCTTCACAAAAGTTAAATTATTAAAGACCACAAAAGAAAAGAGAGAGGAAACTTGCCAGCTGTCAACAGAGACTGCAGAATGTATATCTATCCGCAGATCATTCCACAGTGTCGGAGGAGCCACAACTTCAGAAGCTTGATCACCTTTTGTTTTTGGGGATGGTGCAGGTCAGAGATGTACGCAGGTGGCTGACCATGCAGAGCTCTATATGTAAAAACAAGCACCTTAAAATGAATCCTAAACTTGACTGTAAGCCAGTGTAAAGATGATAGGATGAGTGTGATTTGAGAAGTCCTGCTGGACCTGGTCAACAACTTGCAGCAATGTCTTGGACCAATTTGCAGACTGTCCAGACTCTGAGACCACCTGCTGAGGCAGGTAAAAAGGGACTTGCAGTAGCCAAGATGATATGAAAATGTAAATAATCATCTGTAGCTCTGGTTGCGATATAATAGACCTGAGTCCAGCAAAGTTTCTAAAATGGAAGAAACACGTATGGGTTAACGATTTGATATGTTGATCGAAATGCATACCCTGATCAAATACCAAGATTTCTAAGACTGGACAGTACAGCTCAAGAAAGGGACTCAATAGATTGAGCAACCTCAGAAGTTATGCTATCTGGAGCATTGATAAGCACCTCAGTCTTATCTCAATTTAGCTGTAGAAATTTGTTTGCCATCATCATCATCAAAAAATTGTCAGCCACCCACTGCCTGAGCCTTTTAATCAGAATGCTGTGACCTACAGTATTAAAAGCTGCAGTAAGATCCACCAGTACCAATACAGAGCATTCACATCACATCAGAAAACATCATTATGTCCATGGAGACTCTGATGAGCTGTTTCAGAGGAATGCTTCAGATTGGAATTCATCTAACATTCTGTGTGCAGTCAAAACAGCAGTGATCTGTTTAGACTGAACAACTGCATGTTTAAAATTGAGATGGGACACAACCACATTCCAGGGAGCTATCTATGATACAGACCAGGCATGGACCCAAGTAAATATTTTTTCTTTTCATGCTTTTCAGCCGATTACTTACCAACACAAGCATGGTTCAAGTGATTTTTAAAACCAGTGAAATTAATATAAAGCTGCCTCGTAAGGAAGGAAAATATAATGGTGAAAACCATTATAAATTACATAACAGCAAGCTTTGAAACATGGCTAAATTAATAAATATGTAGTAATAGATCAGCTAAAGCTTTCAAAAACACACATATGGTATTTTAAATGTGCACACATACCCATAAAAATAGTTAGGAAAACACAGGTTATATAAACAGTGTCAATAACCAGTTTTATATTTTGCAAGCATACGCTCCCATTAACACCGTTGGGCATTGTGTTTGGTTGATTAGCTAGTTAACCAGCACTGCAAACAAGCCAGGTATGGTGAGCATGAGTGCTGACACCAATACCTGCTAATTAATGTTAACATATAAATAAAATAATACTAGAATTCTGTCCCAGGAGTACAGACTTCCTCATGTTCTGTAAGTCAGTTATTTTTGTAGGATTCTAGTAGTATTTCATATATATATATATGCACTAATCAGCAGGTGTCTGAAATCACCATAACTGGTTTGTTAGCTTAGTTTCTTAACTAGCTAATTTGCCAGCAAATTAATTAGCCTTGGGTTAGCCGTTGAGCAACATGCCGTCAGCCCTGTGCTAACGATGTTAATGGGAGCGTATTCTAAACAAAGTCTCGGCTCCTCACGCACCCCACCTCTTTGCCCATTTTTGGATTAGCTGGGAGTTACATGGATTCACTGCCAAGATGGCGATGGTGGAGCAGCAGACTCAAAACAACTCTGTGAAACCTGAGTTAATGAGTGTTAATCTGCTTCCCTACTTGGTGTTTCATCACTGTCAAATTCCTCCTTCACTGTCCTCACAAGCTCTGTGTTACCTTTCTTCTGGGTTGCATAGATGTAGTTAGTTTCAGTATACAATGAGTGCTGAATTGACCAGTGTTACAATGCTTGTCTTAAGGAAATCCTGAAATGACTTTAATGTGATGTTCTGATTTGCCTTTATTGAGTATGTTAGATTTTTTTTAAGGTAATGACCTTGAACACTGACATAAAGAAGCTTATCAGTAGTGAGATGGTAAAAACAGTCAAAAGGGGCTGGTTTTCTCTGTTCACGTGGGAGTAGCTTGGTGCTTTGATAAACACTTCTATGAGCACCCACTCAGGGCCGTCAACTACTGTCAACCTTTCACCCCAGACGTCTTTAGCAATAAATGTCACATTAGCCATGCACAGTGAGCCTACAGCTCCCAGGCTGCAACAACGACAGGTTTGAATCACACTTTTTCTGCTTTGATAACATTTGACAAAGACACATTCACAAATACTGATTTGGCAATGAACAAAAACAGAAATATTAGACATGACTTAATATTAAGAGAGGGGGCTTCCATTTTAAACTCTTCAAGGCTCATTTAGATGGCTTATAGAAGATTACTGGTGCAATTTATTGAGCTTCTATTTTTTAGACTGTGGTAGAAAGTAACTGAAGAACTGTACTTAAGTACAATTTTGAGGTACTTGTACTTCATGCAGCTTCATACCTCATACTCCTCTTGTTGTACTTTTCACCCACTACATTTATCAAATAGATATAGTTACTAGTTATTTTTTAGAGAAGATTTTACATAAAATATATTTAACTTATAAATATGAAAAATTAAATCAGAGGTTTTCAACCATTTGTGATTTTTGATCCTTTTATAAAAAGGCAGTGTCTAGTTGGGCCCTTGTCCCATTTCAAATGTTTATGAGTTGTCAGCAATTCCACCAAAGAAATATCGCCCATCTAAACCCAAAAGATCTAAACAATGGTTTCATTTAAAATATTTGAGGCCAAAAAGGGCCAAATTATTCAATACTGCACAAAAAGCAAATGTTACAGAAAAGCCCAATATATGAATACAGAACGTTGTTTTTCTTCTTTCCTCTCCCATTAATCATCATCATCTCATGACCCCTCAGATTTATCTTATGACCTTTTGGAGGGGTCTGTTAATAAATTAGTTGAAAGTGGCTCCACCTCATCCAGCAGCTACAACAAGAAAATGCTACATCCACACTTTGGCATAAGTGTTAACAAACAGATAATTTCTCTGAGGAATGAAAAATACTTTGGATAATTTCAAGTATGCCTGCTAATGATACTTCTGTTCTTTGACTTAAGTAAGATTTTGAATGCAGGATGTTTACTTGTAATGGATCTGAGTGCATCTCCCTCCACTGCAGTCAGAGACACTTCCATCAAGGAAATGTCCATTTTCAGTAAGTAGTTAGATTTTATGGAAAGGGCTCAGCAGAACAACAATGACAAAATGGCAGAACTGATTCCCCTTTAATAACCACATACTATAAACACTGCAGCAGTAAAACAGTGTTCAAATTAGTTACTGTGTCAGGTTATGATCGCCACACTATACACCTGCAGGAATATGATTGGGTGTTACTAGTCAGCTGAAAGCTACACAGCAGATGAATGAGCCAGTGATTGTTATGCATGAATGAAACAAATGATGCCAGCAGGCTAATGCAAGTGCGGCATTAGAGCCCTGTCTATGCTCCAAATGTTTACACATCTTAATTTCGTAATTTATGCCACATGTCAATTTTTATTCATTTATAGACATACATTAATCTAAATGTTTGTCCCAGTGTGATTTGAGCTGTTGCAATAGTACAAAAACCCTGTCTTTTTCATATAATTCACATTCACTAATTCCACATAGAAAACCCCAGTGGAGTTCTGGCCACTGCTCACATTGAAAAGGAATTACACAGCTGGCTTTACTGGACCACTGACAATTTTGATATAGGATTTCACAGTCCAATTACAAGTGGGCTGATCTTTCTTGTTTTAGAAAGCCCAACATGTCTCTCTAATAGAAAAAGCAAACGAGTCCTTAATGCAGGACTAATCTCAGCACCAACCCCCATCTATTCCCTGGCAGTGCATTATTAATGGGCAGTGTGGAGCTGGTGAGTACAGGGGCCTCTCCTCGCTAATGCGTTCATTCCTCATTGTTAGATGTCTGGTGAGGAAAACGCACACACATTCCGCCTTCTCACAGACTCATACCTACAAGCACTCATGCAGGCACATGCACGTGCATACACACATAGGTGAGCCATCTATGCAGAATATATTCTTGAGGGAAATTATTATATTTTTAGCTGGCATTCAGTGAATCCTCCACAGATCCTCTGATAAGGTCACAATGGCAAATTGAATGCAGCTTATTGAATCCCACACCCACACTGTCAATCAGCATTTCCTAATTGGATCAAAGATTACTTGTGGCAGCTGTATAAAACATCAAACGAGTAATTAAATGAAATAATGAGAAAATAAACCTTAATGTTGCCAAGTGGGAATGGAGGCGAGCTGAGGAACGTGATTCCGCTGTGCTCTCTGAAATTATCTCTCTCCGGCTCAGGCTAATTGCTGGAGGATGTCCTCTTAACTGAGTGTGAAAAGCTGTGTCTAATTACTGCAACATTAATCAGGCATTAGCATGTTATCACAAGGTTAACTTATCAGGAGGGGCCCATGAGCAGCTGGAGGTGCCATTTACCCGTGCTGCACTGGGCCAGTGGGGCCACAAGGGGTAGTGCTTGTTCTTCCTATGAATCATTACTCATTGAAGCCCAGAGCCGAAATCAAAGGCAACCATGTTGAATTGGACTGTGTGAGCGTCTCGGTTTTGAGATTCCTCAGTGTCGTATGGGAAAGACCAGAATCAATATCAGCTATTTCCTGCTCATTGTGGAGCTGAAATTGGTACATTTATCCTCAGGGGATTCAAATTTTTAGTCTGTAATTTGCTAACATCTTACTTTGCACAGCAGCACCAAAGAAGAGATCTTCACCATACACTGAATGAAGAATTACGTGTACTGAGAGAATCTGCAAAATCAATGACAAGCAATTGTGTGCTTGGTGGAGCAGTTGAGTCCGATGTAATGAAGATTGACTGGATGGTGACTGCATCCTAAATTACCCCACTAGTCAAATATGAACACAGAATACAACATTCAGCCACCGCTGCTGGTTGAGAGATGTAAAATGTAAAATATTTGCCAGTGCTGGAACAAGCAGCAAATTAGTTATTCAGTTATTATAGTTATTTTAAGTTGAAATGGCCTTCTAAAAATGTGGCAAATACATCGCTTTAAGGATATGTGTGTTTTGGACTGTTTTTGTCACATGTCACTGAAAAATGTATTAAATATAAAAGCACGAAGGTATATGTGTGTGTGTGTGTGGAATTTGCAATCATTGCATGCCAAATGACCTGCATGTGTGTAGATTAAAGGTCATTTCTGGCAGCAGGTTGGTCCTGTGCCCTGACTTCATTACCAGCAGCTCCAGAGTAGTCTCATCAGGATTCCAGCAGGGCAGAGAAGCTGTACCTCCAGCAGCCCTGCCAAAGGCGCTCATTTGTCAGAGAGGCATGGAGATCACAGGCCGACAAATCTCCCACGTCTCCCAGACTGTCAAGCTCTTTGCCTGCATATCAAAGACAAAAGAACAGAGCTGGAGAGCAAGAGAGCAGAGCAGCCATTCTATTCAGAGATGGTCAGCCGTTTAAACCCCCCAAGCATGGCCTTTGAAAACGCTTATTAGCCTGGGTGAGAGAGATTACAAGCAAATAAAATTACATTCATTGTGATATTTGATTTCATAATACCCACAGAATTATAATTACACTGCACTCACACTTTTCATTTAAAAACCATTCGGCGACAACAAAGAATCAGAGATGGGAATGAGCAGGTTGTGCACCTAGTGAGTGAGTGCACATTATCAGGCCTGTTTCACTAGAAGTAACAATAAAGGGAAAAGAATGGAGGCACTAATAAGAATGTAATCAGCTGAGAGAGTAGGATTTAATGATATGGAACACAGGGCTTTATTTTCATCTGTCAGTCTTTTGGTGCAACAACAGGAGAGCATGTTGGGAAGAAAAATGCCTTTTTTTCTGGTGTTACATTCCTCCCAGAGGCTGCAATATGGAAGCAAGTTTTATTTTTTTTAAAGGCCTGCTTCTTACTACCCCTCCCCCCGTCATATCTCAGCTGCAACCGGCCTGTCTGTCAGGGTTGCACCAAAAGCACAACGGTGTATTACAGGGGGAAGGTGGGCATATGCTGTCTGGCTTAAACCAACAAGCAGAAGGGAAAAGATAAGAGACATTCTTGGGCGGCACAGAAACGAGGCATGAGAAGGGCCAGCTTGATAGCAGTACTTGTTGTTCTGATGTGTTAAATAGCTGGCCTTCAACACCCCAATCAATCGTTGAGTGAGCCACTGTGTAGCCAAGGGTTCTGTGAGATAGCCAGATGGCTGAAGTCAATGGAGCTTTGCCTGGTCTCTTGTGTCACAAAGGGATGATCATGAATCTGGCCGCACAGACTGGACAAAATACATGAAATATTGCTGGCTGAATGCTTTCTGAGGTTGATAAGCTCAAATAGATGTTGTTTCAAAATGTAGCCCTGATTAAGGCTCTGTGCTAATCAGCAACAGAATAATAACAAGTCATCCCCGAAACATTCAACAACATACTTGGCCTTGGGTGGCTGTCGAGGACATTTTTGTTTTGGCTTGCACGACGAGCTTGTCTGATGAGATAAGTATTACTGTAGATCTCGCTGTGTGTAATGATGCCTACCAACCATTGTGTGGTACTCCAGCCATTTGACACAGGAAAGCAGGAGGCAGCCAATACGCCAATGTGCGCATACAAGAACGTCTGTGTGACAAGACAAGCATTTTGAATTCACTCCAAGACCTCCAGAGGCCTTTGTTGACTAATCTGCAAACAATCCGCTCTGCAAGCCCCATTGCAAGTGGAAGAACAAGCCCCTTAAGCTGTGACATTAACGAACACAGTGAGATAAGATAGGGTTTGTTATCTTGGTGCATGGAACTCCTGCCCAGATAGGAGATAAGAGCCATTCAAAGCATGTTTGCTGCCAGACAAATTTCCAAAGAAGCATGGGAGGCAGGCAAAGCCAGGCCTGGAATGCAGAGAAGCTCCACTGAAGCCAGTCTCATGAAGAATATGATCCTCTTGCCCTTTTCAGCCTTATTATAGCCTCTGTTGGTATTTTTGTGAGTGAGGGTTATAACTTGTTGATGACATAAATACACTGAGACTGTGCTGAAAGAAGCAATAAGAATCCAATATGCACCAAGAGAGCGACCTCACACAAGGATGTTGCGCACCTGAATACAATCAAACTGAAGAAAAAAAATTCATAAAATAAGAACTGCAGATTTGGTGTATTACAGCATTCTTTTTTATTGTTTCATATATTATTCAAATGCTCAGAAGGAGTGAACTGCCTTTAACAATGTCTCCCTGTGATAGTGATGCCACACAGACAGAATTATGCTCCAGATAAACATTGTATAAATGAGCATATGGCATTATTGTCTGAATAGCATTGTTTATTTGCCCACTCAGATTTATGATTTGTTGTCATGGAGTAACCTGGATGTTATGTTAACTTGGCCATTTGTTGCTTGAACAGTACTTTTGACCTGTCTTTCCATTTTCTCATAACACTGGGACAACATAGACTTTTCATCCAAAGGTTTCCAGGTATAAACGCATGTTTAATGAATAATTTATACAGATATTAATCAATACGTTATTCAAAATAATTTGTTTTCTAAAACAAGAATTTGTCTACAAGTTGAATGACATAAATTAACTTGTTTCCAGCTTCTCTGTCCATTATAATTGTCCTGTATCAGGACAACCTAGAGCTTCCCAAGCTGTAACACGCATAAGAATAACTTCAACACCTTTTTTATTACCTTCCCCAAGGAGGTTATGTTTTCATCCGTGTCTGTTTCTTTGTTTTCTTTGTTTGTCAGCAGGATTTTGCAAAAAGTGCTGAACCGATTTGCACCCAATTTGGTAAACAGATGGAGTATGGGCCAAGGAAGAACCCATTCAATTTTGGTGCTGATCCAGTCCAAGGGGTGGATCCAGGAATTTGTTTTTTTTATCACTTTTCTTAAAATTGTGTGGTTTTGGAGATTTTTGGACATTTTTTTTCAGTTTCTCTGTAAATAATGTTAAAAAATCAGACATATATGGTGTTGAGATCTATGTGTTTGTACAGTTTGGTGCAGATCCAGGTAAGAATCCGTATCTGACAGACATGTAGGATTGTTTGGCCTTGGTGGAGGTATCCGCTCTGCTGAGTGCCATTCTGGTGATGCAAGTTACAGTGCCATAGACTGCTTTACTGAAATGAACAGAAAAAGTTAAGACTCATCATAAGCATCAGCATTAGTATTTAGAAAACTCTTGAGGCCAATTATCAAATGCTAACTTTAAGACTTAGCTAACTTAAAACGTAGCTATAACTCACTTTAAAGTTAGGCATAAAAATTAAGAATTTGCTATAAAACCTTTCAATATAAGCCAAGACATTTATTATTATTTATGGCTAACTTTAGCTACCTCTATATTCATTGAGTTAACTATTATAGCTAACTATCATTTGTTCGTATTTGTGAATTTTCCAATCTGGTCCAGGGAGTGAGGCGGAGGGAATTCCTGTTTCTGTTTACGCTTGTTGTGGTGAAATATGATTTGACTGCAGATAATGTGTACCTGTGACGTTAGCATCTGATCTGATCAAACCCTATTGCTCAACAAAGCTGAATACAGTTGCTGTGCTGCTGCTGGTGGTCTGCTGGTGGTCTTATCCTAAGTCAAATCCTAGCTGGCTCTAAGGGAACACTGACAGTTTAATATAAGCTCTGTGCTTTGAGCAGAGGGATAGCATGGTTTTACATGGAAAGATAGGATGTTTTATTTTTAAATTTGTTATTAATTCATAGGCTGTAAAAACAACCTTTTTGTCAATTTCATAATGTCATATTGGAAAGGAAATCCTCACACATGGAAGCCAAGAACTAGGTGTTGCGTCTCTGCCAGCGTCAAACTGAATAAATGCTTATGAATATGCCCACACCACCAGAGGGGATGGACTAAATCGTAATTCTCATTCTGCGGCTTGGAAAAACTTCCGCCTTCCCCGGTGCCAAGCGGCTCTGAGGCGATCCCAGTGATGAGCCAGGGAACGCTCTGCTAACTGAGCTCTGGAGAAATACGGTCACGGCAAGATCCATATTCAAATAAACTTCACTCTTGGCCCGTGCACACAAGCCATGTTGTCACCAGCTGGCAGTGCCTCTCACCGCCTCTTCAAATACTGAGCCACTTTTGATTAACGTCTCTACGGCTAATCATGTGCATTAGCTGTGCCAAATTGGACGAGCCACGTATGGCCTCCATTTGCCTTGAAATCTCTCTTTTTTTTTTTTTTTTTTTTTTTTAACTCATTCGAAGCATTTGAGAGCTTCCCTTTACACCACCCACCCCTCCCCTAAGTCTTCTCTTGTCTAGTGCCCATACATAGAACAGAGAGGGTGGTGTGGCGGCACCGTGCCATCCTGTGGGTCGCTGAATGAGAGGACTATCGCTGCCAGATGCACCCAGCTGCATAAATGTTATTCATTTTTTATGGCTTGTGTACATAATATGGCCAGTGTGGGAGATTGTGAGGTTCCACTAAAGGCTGGAAAAATCCTCAAAATTGAATCAAAGTGGAAAACTTATTTTGGCTGGTGGCTCTTCTGGACCTCCTCCTTTTCCATCTCCCTTAATTCTCTCCTACTCCTCCCTGTCTCACGTCGTGCTCTCTGAGGTTCCTCTGTGAGTGATTTACAGTATATTCTTTCTCCTAGGCTGCATTGGCTGGTCTCCTCGCTCAGCCATAGTGGTGGTGGTGTGAGACAGCCAGAATATTTGTCATAGATCCAGAGGTGCAAAGACATTAGACAGCACTTTGTCACCAGTGGCTGGAATTCACACCATTTGGCTGTTTCCAAGTCAGCTCCTTAACCGCTGACTGGCCTGGTTTGTGTCAGCTGCCGCTCTGTTGACATTGAAGGCTAAAAAAAGATGGCAACATGGAAGGATCTATGCTGTTAGCCTTTTTAGGTGGTCAAAACAACACGCAGTCTAAGAAGAGCGCTGTGACCGGGATCCACCGCCAAAGCCCTTGACTTGGAGCTCTCTCCCCCAGTTCACAGTTCAGATATAGTTTAGAGGTTTAGAATGGCTCTCGTCAGGGTTTGCTGCTCCCCGCAGAGAGATGGGCTTGAGCTCCGAGCAGAGCCACGGTCTCCCAAATCACCAGGCCCAGCGGAGGCCCCAGCAATCCAAATGTGATAGTGGCGGGGGCCTCCCGTCTCATTACCAATCTCCATTTCAAAACAGCCTTCAAATGGGAACTAATGCATTAGCTCTCGCTGGGGTAAAAGTCTAGGGAGCCACTACATAGCGGCTCAAAAACGCTTTCATACATGTTTTATCAGCGGGGGGAGAGCAAGCAAGAGAGAAAAGGAGCTTGGACTGAACCATTCATTTGTTGCCCATCTTATTAGCTTGGCACTGTGTTATTAGCGGCCATTGTGCTCAATAAAAGCCCCTTAGGTTTGTTCCACTGTTCGCTGAATCTGGGGTGAGCTCTGTGCCAGGCGCTTTTTGGAGGTATTTGAGAGCATGAAAATTCAATCCCAAACCCTCAGCATTGAGTTTTCTCACAGATAAATGAAGAGGATTAGTGGAACAATAAAACAATGTCTTACCTCAGATACCACCATATCCTATTAATTGGGATTATAGTGGAGAAATGTGTAAAAAAAAAAAAAATAAATAAACCCCACAATCTTGTATCACAGTCGCTTCTTTGTGACAAGCTGATACATAAAGCCCTGTCATAGTAACAACGTTTCGTCAAATAGGAAACGTGTTCCAAATAATGAAGAAGTAAATATAGAAAAATCATAAACAATGCCAGCAAAAGAGAAAAAAAAAGCCTGAACATGTGAAGAATAGCTGTGGAAAAGCTGACAATATTGCAGACGCTATAATAACCCACCTAGGGTTGGATATGCTAGGCAATGTGTCAATTGATTCCCATCTGATGATGGACTGTGTGTTGAAATAAATTGACCTTGCCAGACGATGAGTGAAATTGATGGAGCTTTTCATCTCCGGAGGGCCGTTCCACACTCAGCCGTAAAATGGATAGAGCACAGGACAGAGTGATTGAGTCGGGGGGGAAATGTAAGGTGAGGATTTTTCTTCTACCAAAGCTTGCTTGGTAAATAATAGTTACAGGAAAAATCACTATGTAGTAACTATAGAGGTTAAGTACCTGTTGCTGACTAGATGATTAGGACTAAAAGCACACAGCGCTAAAGTGAAGCTGGCCACTGACAGATGCTACCCGTTGGAGGAATATGTGGCTCAATTACCGGGGGCCTAAATTGAAAGTGATAGTGATTTAAGTCTTCCCAATCCCCAGCCCTATTCTGGCAAGCAGTCTTTTCAAGGAGCCCTTTTAAAAAAAACCCCGCTGGAGTGTGTGAGACACAGGAGCGCCATTGATTTTCAGTAACATCCCCTAATGACCTGGCCACGGTTTGATCCACGCTGTTATTATGGGCTGATACCATGGGACAGGATTGGTGGGTCTCACGGCACACAGCAGCGAGATGAGTAGTCAGGGCATTATCAGGATGAATTGGCGGCAAGCACAGCCGAGGTCTTGTCAATAGCAGGACAGGGCGCCTCAGGGCTCCCTCCGCGGCCCACACCAGAGCGCCTTCCGGCCTCATTAGAAAAGCAGATGAGTAGTGTGCATGAGGAGAGGAGGCGTATGAGAGGGGAGAGGAGCCTCTCCTCCACCATCTGATAGCCTGCCTCCCAGGCATTGCTCCTCTTAATGAGTCCAGACCACGGGTCAATATGCCACTGGGCTGCCAGTCAATACCGGTTACCTGCAACACAAACACTCAAAACCTGCTTTCATACAAAATCAATGTCCTATTAGTCCCTCCCTGTATTGCCTTGGCCCAGTCTCATCGATCCCCTCTGAAGAGCTCTGCAGCCCATGTATGACAGATTATGGCCAAATGATCTGATGGCTTAGGCTACTCTGCCAGCCAAGTCTGTTGCCTTTATGATTTCAAAGTAATAGCTTGATATCAGATGAGCAAATACTCTAAATGCTGAAAACTGAGGCACAAGGGTTATTGGCAAACCTATCAAGCTAACATCAACATTCCTCTCAGCAGGTTTGGCTTACAGACAAATTCAGTCCTGGTGTCAGCACGGACAGCGAGCACCAGGATTAAAGACAGGCTTGCAAATGTATGACATTAGGTCCAAACTTTATTCCGTACATTTTAAACCATGAATGTTCATTTTCATTTTTTTGCAGGCCTAAAACTCTACTTGTTTTGTATACAAGAGTCTAAGAAAAACAACTGCACAACACCACAAGGTTGACAGAGAAAGTCCTTTTGCCACCCACTAAAAAGTGTCCTTCTTTTCTGTCTGGGGCTGGTCCAGTTTGTGACTTGGAAGTCTTTCAATAATTCATCATTATTTCATTGGTAAATATAAACATGTGTTAATCCAAGTTTCTCTCAGTATCACCAGTATCGTCTGCTCCCTCCAGGTGATCTCTTCATTAGGGTGATGTGTGCTGCTTTGCATAGATTGCAGATGATCCTTGGAGGCCCTCTTACAACACCCTCCTGTCACACTTCCCATCCATTGGCCAGGCTTGTCTGTTACCATGATATTTAACAGGGAAGTGATTCCCCATGTTTCATTTAATTTTGTTTTTCTAGAAATGGTTAAAAAGCCTAATAAATTTACATGGTAATTTTGCAGCGAAGGAATATCAACAAGTTATTTACATCAGTTTTCTTTACAGAGACTGAACAAAGACCTCATAATATATATTTATCTGCATATCTCAAAGGCAAAACAAATGAACAAAACAAATCGGTAATGTAACAATTGTACATTGTCATCATTGAGGATATCCTGGTACCATGAGGTTAAATTACTGAAGGTTGAAACCAAAATCCAGTCTTTACAGTGGGTCATAATGGATATGTCTCACAATCAACTGGGATAAATATTGTAAAAGGTGTGACTAATGCACAAAATACATAAAATTCATAGAAATGATATCTATACATGGAACAAGGATAGGAAATGTACAAACTCATTTCAGGACCTCTCTTTTTGCACAAAGCTGAAAAAAGGTATTGGATTAATATATTAATAATTATCAAATATTTAAGTCGGATATAAACATACACATATTTGTGTTCTTTTTACCGACATTATTCAACCTCCAGTCCACTAAAAGTAAAGTCATGGCATGTGCTTAATCAGCCTTACACACCTGTACTTTGTACAATCATACCCTTTCCCTTAGGGAGTTTTGCTCTTCTCTGGTGAAGAGCAGTGCATTTTGTTCACAAGAGGATTTCAGATTGGGGGGGGGGGGGCTTGTGAGTGCGTCTCGTGAGACTTGGTGCACTTTTTTCAGAAGCTACCGAGCCTCTACCTCTTTTGGGTTGCGAGATGGTGAGTAGTCCCGTGGGTCCTGTGTGGTGGTGAGGGGGGTAGTCCTCCTGGGTGAGGCTGGCCTGGCACTGCCGGCTGGCACAAGGGGTGGGGGTGCACTGAGTGCTGCAGTAGGGGGTGTTCTGTTCAGAGGGCCGTTGTGTCCTGTGGAGGGGCTGAGTCTAGGGTACGGCATGCCGCCGAGGTGGGGCATAAAGGGGGGCATGTGGGGTAGATGGCCCTCCATGGGGGACTGGTGTAGCTGATGGAGGCGTGCTCTGTCCAGCTCCTCTCGCAGGTGGAGGCGCTCTCGCTCCTCTGCCTGTTGTCTCATCCTCTCGTGCTCCCTGCGCACCTCCAACAGGTGCTCGTGGTGAGAGTAGTCATGAGCCTCCCTCTCGCGGTAAGCTCGCTCCTGTTCGTACACACTGGGGAAACGATGTCCTTGCTCGGCCCTGAGCTGGAAGTCCATGCGCCGCTGCAGGTCCAGGCTGCGGTAGGCCTCTCTAAGTGGGTCCCAAGGGAAGGCCGGGTGAGGCAAGCGCTCTCTTCCTGCCAGAGGGCTCACTCCCATGAAGGGAGCCATACGAGCCCGGTCCAGCACATTGAGGCTGCCCATCTGGGGCATGGCACTCATGGAGAGGGGCAGAGAGTGTGCCATGGGGACACCATGCAGGCCAGGTCCTGGGATGTCACTGCCACGCGGTGAGGGAAGAGGGGGCTGCTGAGACAAAGGTGGGTGGTGATGGTGCGGGTTTCCAGGTTGACCGATGGGAGCAGGAAGAGCTTGGGCTGGTGGCTGGGGGGCGGGCTCTGAACTCACCACCATGACCTCCTGCTCCTCCTTCCTCTCCTCCTTAATCTTCATGTCATTTTTCACCTTGTGGAGGAGGTCTGCAGGTGGGGGCTCTTTCCTTTCGCTGTCCTTGAGTGTAGGCGGGGGCCCACCTGCCATCTTCATGCCCTGCTCATTGATCACTGCCTTGGAGTACGGAGAGGGAGAACGCTGAGTGGGTTTGATGGAGTCTTCTGAGGGTCTCCTCTCTAGCATCTCCTTGCCAGGCGAGCGGCTCTCCTTCACCTTCACGTCAGCCAGTGTGGAAGACTCTCTGTGGCGCTCCAGCAGCTCCTTCTCTGCCTCACGAACCCGGTCTACGCTGCCACTGTGATGCCGACCCGAATCACTGGAGTTCTGGCTGTTTGAGCGAATTAAGCTACTGATCTGATAGCTGACTGGTGCGGAGGCTGGAGATGAACGGTTGGAGTGTCGGTTGCGATCCACAGAATCCCTGTAATGACAAAGAAAAAAGAAAAAAAAAGTTTAGTTAGAACCAGTTAAAACAAGCATTGTGTAGGTGGGTTGTATTACATTTCTGAGTTTTAATTCTCTCAGAAAAAACACAAGTTACCAGGCTTTTCCTCCGATAATGTTTACTGCCTTTAAATCTGAGATCCTTCCAATTAATGTTTGACAGAGCTGCTTGTTGCCTGTTTGATTTGTGTGTTTCCTTATTGGATCCATGATTTCAGTTTATTTCAGTTTCCAAGGATACGAATGTTTAACAGTACATCTTGATGATATATATGATATATATATATATATATATATATATATATATATATATATACACACACACACACATATATGTGATGTTAGCTGGAGGATAGATCATTATTGTGGCCATGTTGGTTAAGTTGTGATCATGTATTTGGGCACTTGTGTGGATTGTTTTGTTATGCGTATGCATTGTGTGTACTGCATATACACTGTATAATACTTTGAAACAATAGGTGGTGAAAAAGGTAAAATCTCAAATGCCAAGATGTGCAAATCTTTTTAGTAATTGTCTTAAGAAATATTGTTTTTCACTGATTATTTTTCAGTATCATAAATTGAAAGCTAATATCCTCTAAATAATACTCTACAGGTGGATAAAAAAGACCACAAACTCACCTGTCTTTATCCTTCTCTTCCTTCCCGATGGACGAGTCTCTTTTCTCTCTTTCCCTCTCCCTTTCTCTCTCTCTTTCCCGTTCCCTCTCTCGCTCTCTCTCGTGGCTGTTGGCTGAGCTGCTTCTCTCAGCGTCTGTGGTTTTGGGCCACTGTGGCGGGGTGGGGAAAGACGGTGGAGTGCGTCGAAGTCTGTTCCAGGTGTCGTGGTGGGGGCTGCCAAACGTGGGCAGTCCTCCTGGCCCCTCCTTGGTGCCAAACACACTGTTGGACCCTGGAGGGAAGAGGGAGACAGGCGTGGGACCCACTGTAAGTTAATTGGGCACAAAACCTTCTTGAGGACACATAAGATGAGAAAGACTCAACAACAAAAGCTGCTTTTGTCTTTGTCTCTGGAGGCTCTCTCACTGAAGCTGTTTGAAAGAGTTAGAGGTTAATGGCTCCCCCCACCAGTGGAAAAAAATACTCATTTGCTTTTGGACTAAAGGGCCCCCCCCCCTCCCTTTTTGCACCGGATGAACAGGGGAGACTCACTTGCCCTCTGGAGTTGAGGGCTGTGAAAAGCCAAGGGAGACCTTAGCATTCCACGGCATGTCTATTCCAATCACATCCATTTTCACAACAGGATTTGGCACACAAAAATAGGAGGGATGAAGAGAAAGAGAGAAAGCATAGAGAGAAGGATGCAGGGGGGAAAGAGAAAGCCCTCCATGGCGGTGCAGAAGGGGCTTGTCAAATAATTAATAGATGAATTGCCACCAAACAGCAGACCTGAGAGTGCCTGTTGGCAGCAGCGCAGCCAGATTAAAGCCAGGCTGTTGGGGCCATGCTTGGTGGATGAAGTGGAGGCAGGGAGGAGGTTTGCTGTGGTGTGTTGTACTGCCTTGTTGGGCCTCGCTGGGCTAGGGCTGCTTTGACACAGAAACTAGAGCTAAGTGTCTTAATTTTTTTTTTCCTCCCCTCCTGGCTCTCCCTGTGGTCTAACTATGTCCTGCTCTGTTCTGTCACTGGCCACAGGGGCCAGATTGAAGGGGGGAGCGGTGGAGGAGGAGAGGGGGCCAGCGCTTACCAAGCGAGGGGTTGCCTAATCCTCCGAAGGCACTGCTTGAAAGGTTGCCGAGGCCGCCAAAGGAACTGGAGCGACTGAAAGGATCTGCAAAATGCCAAACAGGGATTAGCAAAAGGGGGGGTGCTGGCTAGCAGTGCTCACCCCAACACCAACCCGTTCCACTCGGCTTTTCTCTTACAAGCGAGCTGTGGTTTTTTTAGCGCTGCCACCTTAGCTCTCTGCCTGGTAATCCTGCAGTAGCCAGGTCGCCTGGATGCTGGATTCACTGCCACTAACTGGAGTGGAGTGTCACTGACCCTGCTGGGCCTAGCGGAACGACACTGCTTGATGGGGAAATTAGTTTTGCGTTGTTGGAGCTGAGCTGAAAATGGACTGTGGTAGGGCAGGGGAATTAGAAGCTGTAAAAATTTGTCTAGATGGACCATAATGCTCAAACTGGAGAACCAGGGTCTGATGGGCTCAACTGATGCAAACTCTAGCCTCCAAATTTGCAGTAATAACACAAATATTTACCCTGAGAAGTCAGTGAACAGCATTCATCAACTGATAATTTGCAGTCCCATATTAATTCAGCAAAAATCCATCAGGAAATGAAGAAGTTATCAACAGATTAGGGTTTAAGGATTTTCAGCTCTGGGCCTTGTTAATATATCAGAAAAGACAACAATTGAGAAATCTCCTCTGCCTCATAGATGAATTCCCTGGACAAGAAAATTTTGTTCGCTAAGTCTTCCTCCTCTGTGGACTGTGTGTATTCACAAGCACAAAATGGATTGACTCAAGGGCTTATTCCATGAAATCAACTTGCCACTCTGAATCCAAACAGTGTCTCAAATAGAAGGGTGGAAAATACACGAATGAATAAAAATAATTACATGCACAAATAAATCCAGCACCATGAACTATCCTACTCCTACTGTGAATTACAAAATCAACTTTGCAAGCTTATAGAAAATAGTGTCATATATGCTGCTGCGCTGCATTTAGTTTCTCCAAACAAACGAGGGATGACAAATAGGGCTGAAGAGTGAACACTAGGCTAGCTACGTCTTTTTAATAACCCCAGACAGAGTTATTTAAGGCGATGTTATGAATCATACTGTCCAATTACATTATGGCTACACTCTCCTACGAGTTTGCTCATGAAGTGCCGCAGCAGACTGACTACGCTGGCCAACTGGATTCCACATTAACCTTCAAACGAATCTGAGATCAAAACTAGAAATATCTCGGCTTCAAATTACACCCTGGTGGCTTGTAATGTGTTTAAAACATGAGTGCAAAAAAGAGAGAGTGGGTGAGAGAGAGACGGAGCGAAAGAGGAGATAAATGTATAAAAAAATTTGAACGTGGGGTTACTTACACTTACCTGCCAAATGGCTAGGAGGCAGGAAGCCACTGGGGTGTGGGGCAGGGCCGTAAGGGGAGGGAGCTGGGTGGCTGGAGCCTATCAGAGGCAAGGAGGATAGAGGATTGTTATTACAATACAATCAGACAGTCATAAACTCTAACTGGCATGCAGAGAGAAACTGAAATTATTTCCCACCCACAACAATCACACTTCTGACCCCCGTGATTAGCCAGGACAAAAAATGTAAATGTGAGTAAATATGAACAAGTGTTTTTTTCCTGCAGCAGCATAACAAACTTGTTGAATACGCCGTACATGGAAGCTGGAGGAGGTTAGAGACGGCTGAGTAATGCCATTGAGGAAATTAGCAACTGATAGTTTGGTTTTATTGCAGCTGTTTGTGTGCAAGTCTATAACTGCTTATTGAGGTCAGTTCCAGAGTGTGCAACAAGCTGGCCTCCCTCACAAAACACTGTTACCATCACCCATATTCCATGAATGGTTAATGAAAGAACCAATTACAGGAGTGCCTCTGACACACCACTGCATAATTACCAGTCAAAGGCCATTCGCCTCTCTGTTGCCCTCCAACGCAGGGCAAATCAGTCAATTACCTAACCGAGAGTCATCCATATTCATAGACGTATCTGACTCCCTTTACTGGCAAAACATTTGCTACAAAAGCACTATAATTAAGTGAACATTACATGAGAGGAGAGAAAAAAATGATACCATTTCTTTACAATGGTAGAGGAACAATTTTGACATGCAGCTATAAATGCTTATTTGCATAAAGACAAAACATGCCATTGAAAGGCTTTGAGAACAGGATAATTTGAGCGTTTTGAATGATTTGACATGGAAGGTGCACTGAGAGACCCCACTGACCTGTGGAAGAGAAAAGAGGTCGTGCCAGGTCATGAGGGTACGGGAACCCTGGGAAGACTCCTGGAGCTGGGGGTCGACTGAACAGGTCCAGCTTCCCATTCATGTCTAGTTTGTGAGGATCCAGCTGCATTTGCTATAGTCAAGAGAGGCAGAGACAAGCAGAGGGAGACAGACAAAGAAAATTAGGTCGGTAGGCAACAGTACTAAACATTTCTAACAACAGAGTGAGAGGGATTTATCCTCAGCTACACACTGGGTGAGAGATCAGAGGAATACAGATACATCAACAATGGCTCTGTGTCTCCAATTCTGGCCGACTGTGTTATAACAAATATATGTAAGCTGATTAGGGACACTAAATCCTTGGTTACGGGGGTTCAGAGCCCAAGAAGGACTGACACCACTAGGCCAGTGGCCTTAGCAGAGGATCTCCATGGCGAGGCCACACCATCCTCAGTCAGTGAGAGGAGTAGTTCCACATAAGAATTTTTTTGTCTGTGCTCACGTGTTGCATTTTGGTCAACACAACCATCACTTCAACTACTAATTCTGTCACTGCTGTGCTGTTAATGGGAAGGGTTCTAATCTGCCCGAGCCATGCACAGAGCCTTGACTTAGCTTTAGGGAACACTTAACAAGAGGAGACACCATTTTTGTTGGATTTTGAATCATTATTACCTTTAACAGCTTTCTCTTCCTTTTTTGTCTTTTCCCACCCACATGGTCTTTCTGAACCCAGTAACACGATTATAGATTATTTCACTGGTAAAGATCCAACTATGACATGATCAGACCTACTGTGTATTCAGTAAGTTTGTTATTTGGGTCATTATTCCATTACCAATATACTGTATCTGGTTTACATGACAGCAAGACTCCTGCAAGACATCATTATCCATCTCACGCACCTTCATTTTCTGCTGGTGGTGGTAGATCTGCCATGCGATCTGGACATGCACTGCACACCACTTGCCAGGTTTCTAAAAATTTAGAGAGAAACTGAGGTTAGCCTGCTGGCTTTAATATGGGGAACTAAATATGGATTCTGGCATTGTGATTTTCTGGCCAAACTACAAAGTGGGAACTCGTCAGAATTTTCAACCAGGCAACGGATTAAGAAAATCTAACCCTGACTTTAACCCAATAGAGACCTCAAAGCAAACCGTAAATGCAGCCAAAAGCCTGCAGGAATTGTTGAAGAATTTGCAGTTTTAGACTTTGTGGCCTGGCCAGAGAGATGACACATTTAACAAGAGATGGACAAGGCAACCACTTACCCTGACAGATGTCCTGAATGGATCTGTTATCTGTATGGACAAACAGACGAGCATTATCATCAACAACAAAGATATGTGGCCAAAATGTGCAGGCACTTTGGATGAATGTCTGCATGGACAGGCATGAGGAGAAATGTTTTGTCTCACAAAGATGTTAATGCAGAGACATGCATTCACATCTCTCTGAGACGCATACTGTATGTACACGCGTGGCTTTCACCAGGAGGGACAGAGCAAGAGGAGACTGGTTGGGATGCTGTCAGCCTGACGCTTACCCGTGGGTCCTTCTGTAGGAGTGTGTGAGGTACTGCTCCAGGACGTGCTGCTACGTCAATGGGATTAGAAGCCTGACAGAGAGAGAGAGACAAAGGGAAAGAGAGACATGGTAACCAAACAGCTCTGCAGTAGTTAAAGCATTTATAGAATATAAAAAAAAGAAATGAATTAAAAGAAATAAGCCAAACCTGTTGCATAACTACTTTATGCAGGAGGTAAATTCATTCTTAATTCAATAATTCTCAAATGGTGTCTGTGGCATCCTCATAAGTGTCCTCAGTAGAGGACTTTTCATTTTGGATTTTTTTCTGTCTATACAACAGAAGTACTATGAGACTAAATCTTCTGTCCATGTCCTGGCTGGATGTGTGTGGCATGGAAGCATGTCAGAACCTGATCTAAAACCACTCAAAGATCCTCCGGCTACAGATGCCATCATCACCTTATATCCTCCCTCAGTAGCACTATAGCTCTCTAATCCTCAACTACAGCTGCTATATGGCTGATGTCATAGATAAAAGTGCAATGATGCTGCAGGTGCTGAGCCACGCCAGTGTAGCACATCTCCTCTTTAAGTCGCTGAGGCACAAGTGCTGAGATCAGCCTTATTAATCCACCCAATACCAGGGACAGGAAGATCCTGCAGGGTGACCTGCGTCACCAGCCCCCACAAACAAACACACATCCCAAGCCCTGCCTCCCCAAGCTCCTCTCCAAGAATACTTAGCAGGGGTTTTAGACGCATAAGACTGTTCCTTGAACCATCTGGAGGGGCCTTTGACAAAAGGGCCCCTCCATGACAGAGTCTGCTGGGAATAGAGCCAGCGGATTTAGGGCAGCTTTGATTAGGGGCTTACACCAGGTCACAGCCGCTGGGCATCTGCCAGACAGACTCACACCCTCACACCCCTTCCCATCCCTCACATCCCTGCCGCCCCACATCTTCTCCTGTCCCCCTTATCACAGCTCGGGTCAGCATGCAGCTCTGACCCTGGTTCAGGTCCATTCCAGTCTGACAGAATAGAATAATGGATTTAAATGGGATGGGGCCGCAGTGTATTACAATCCTGTTTCACATCTTCAGTGATCTGAGCTCTGCTGCTTTTCTCATCTAATATCAAATATCTAATGTACTGTAAGTGTAGGATGAAACCTTATTTCTGCTATGGATATACCCTTCAAGTATATTTCCTTTATGATACACATATAAAGCATACTTGCATGTACAGTTTTTTCATCCCAACCAAAAACTACAGGACTGTCTTTCTGGTTAGAGGTGTCCTCATCAAGTTAGTTGCTTCAGTGTTTGATGAGAATGAAAACCTACAGAACACCTACAGGCGTACAGTATATTACACACCTGACTTTAAAACTTCCATGCACAGTCTACTAATTATTCCTTTCATAATTTTCCTTCAGTGAGTGTGTGGAGCCATTTTGACCCATGCAAAGTCTTGACACTCTTTATATACAGCAGGGGCTTTAATTGTTTTTTACACTGACAGAAGGTGACTACTTGAGTGCATGTCATTTTATGAAAAAAAAAGTCAAATTAAATTTTAAAGTTGAAGAGTTTTAGTTTCAATTGTGTACAAGCTTGTGTGATTTCTTTTGTGCCCATTCCTCCTTGAATTGTCTATCTGTTTGTAGATTGTGGGTTGAGGGTAGGGATCTGGGGCTGACCTTGGGCTGGAAGGCTCCTTGCAGCGAGCTGAAGGGTCCTGAGTGTGGGAGCAGCGGGGGCATGCCTGGCATGGTGGGGGGATAGGAGGGGAAGAACTGGGGAGAAAAGAGGAGGATGGGAGACACAAAAAGACACAAAACAAAATCAAACAGAGATACGTACAGGACTCAAGCATATGCACACACAAAAACCACAGCCACAATAAATGCTGTCATGGCAACATTCAAATATGTCAAATATTTGATTTGCCAAATGCAAATAACTAATTTAAATTTGTATGACCAAGAGAAACTCACGTTTGAATGTCGGATGAATGGATTGTCCAGTTTGGGGGTGTATTTGTCGAACTGGAAGAGATAAGAGAGAAAAGACTTAGAAAACCGTCCACAAAATGATTTACTTTACCAAAATCCTTCAAGCAAAAGCCTTTTTTAAAAATACCCTCTCATTATTTTTACATCATAAAAACATAACATGTGATCAACATCTGTAACTGGTAATAAGCAGGATTTTGATCCAGAATAATAAGCCCAGGAGTAAAGCAGCTGGCTTGCACTGGTCATGGGTTTACTTAAACTGCATGGTCAGATAGGCAGTTAAATTACTAACAATACAGCCGCTTTAGCAGACTGCCAAGATGAAGGCAGCCTGCATGATTTTCCAATTGAGCATACAGAGGTTGGGCGTGGAGGCCCAGCTTTGGGAATCATACCATTTTAAAACCAGACCAGTTGTTTCTATTCACTGGAAAATTTGTAGAAATGTGAATCTAATTGCTTTTGACTGCTACAGGCTTTTTTTTTTTTTTTTTTTTTTTTTTTTAACAACAATCCCTGATGGTATAGACGGGAGGGGAGTACATGGAGACATATAGCTTGTTTTGGGTGTTAGACAACCAGACTTCAAAAGAGATTTTTAGTCAAGAAAAAAGTCCAATTCTCTGTGCATAAAATCATGGAAAGAATATATGGAACCTCTTGTGTGAGCAGTTTGTCTTTTATGACTGAAACTGAGTCGAGTAGATGACATTTGCAATGGTTAGGGGCTAATTCAGGACAGATCAGCATGAAACTGATATAACCTTGAAATGCTGAACTGATGAGAGGAAACCATTTCCGAGGCAGAGCTTATGCCTACCAGAATAATCTCAGTTAGAATTTGCCATATAAAAACCGTGTTGTTGGGTGAAAAAATGTTTCTGATCATATCCCGAACACATGGGAATCTAGTCAGTAAACTGAGAAGGAGAGCAGGGAAAGCGAGAACGGCGAATGCTGCCCCACGTATGAATGGGGGCTTTGTATGTCTGTTCACTGGCTCTCTATTTTGAAACAGGCTAATTACAAGTGACAGTAACTTATTCCTATTCCGCAAATACACAAACCATTTGCAGGTACTTTTTGCGAGTGTTTTCACAAAGCTCTCTTGGCAGGCGCAGACGTTTCGGGTTTACATAAAACAAGAAAATGAGTGGGTATGAATCAGTGTTTCTGTGTGTGCGTGTGCTGCAGCACGGGTGGTTGTGGGGGTAGCGGGTGCAGGGTTGGCTGAGCGGCTGGTGGAGAGGCAGGGATTGGGTCAGGGGCCCTTTGGTGAACCAGGGCCATTCACATCTGCACACAAAATGGCAGCAGCAGCAGTGATGGTGTTGACGGCCCTGTTTGTGGGCGATAATGGCCCCAAATCAAAGACAGATAGCCTATTGAGAGGAAACGCCGAGCCAGCTTCCGAGCTCATTAAACAGCTCCTCTGCATTTCTGAAGGCGCGGCCTGTTTAATGTCTGACACTGGGAGAGGGATTTTGGCTGCTTTATGGCCTTGTAAAAAAAAAAAGAAAAAAAGAAAAAAGAAAAAACTCTTGCCCTTGTAATTTATGGTGCCTGTCACAGTTTTATAGTAAACAGCTTTGGCTAATTAAAGCTTAATATTTCATCTTATAACAATTAAGGATATTCCTTGTCCAAAGACAAGGCTGGGGCAAGGGGGCGGGGTAGCAAAGACACTGCTGCCATTTGGCAGGCCAGCTGCTTGAGGGCGTAGAACAATAAACAAATATAGAGGCTTCATAATTTCATTAATTACAGCCATTAGCCAAGGGCTGTTACATAGTTGAAATGACATGGGGCATCTAGAGAGTAGGAGAAAATAAAAGAGAGAGAGAGACAGACAGAGAGAGAGAGAGAGAGAGAGAGAGAGAGAGAGAGAGAGAGAGAGAGGAAGCACAACTTGGCCATACGTGGTTTGCCTTTTCATGACAAAACAGTTAGACAACCACAACATCATCATTACTGCTGCCTCTTTAAGCAAGCACCAAAGAGAAGAAAAACAGCATTGTTACCGAGGAGAGGAGGGGAGGGGAGGGGAAAAGACATAAGTTAAGTAACAACACAGTTTCAATTAAAAGGAAAAAAAACAGCAGAAGACATTAATGGCAGTCTCAAATCCCATCGTAATAACACAACAAGAGATGGGGGAGTATGTACATCACGGGCTACATAATGCCAGCATTAGTGAGATGGAGAAAATCGCCTCTTTCATCTTCAAAGAGAGGACTGTGTACTGTATATAATTCCTACCATGTCAGGAATGAACAGAAGACCAGATAACGGCATGTGTGTCGGCTGAAAGACGGTCTAAACGGTCTCTACACTTATCTGAGACTGTGCCATAAATACCACAGCTTTGATTTCTAATGTACAGGATGGGGATAATCTTGGAACGGGGCCTTAATGGGACCACAGGCTCTCAATCAGAGGTCATGACATGATGGATTAGATCTATTAGACTAATGCCAAAAAGCTACAAATGGGGCCCCCGTCTGAATCGACTGTGAGAGATTGCTGTGCATTTGAAATGATGGATGAATAGTTATAACCTTTTTTCCTCTGCACTAATCTGAGAGCTGCCAGAGTTTGACCCCCCCTCCCAGACTTGATGGCAGTCAAAGCACGGAAGCAATTAGAAACATTATCAAAACAGTTTTGCAGTGATGTCATCCCACAGCCATCCACAAGTTATTTGACCGGCTTTGAATTTGTCATTGGCAAGTACGGTTGCTGTTGAGCTGTGCACGCGCGCACACACACACACACACGTGGCAAGGAGCTTGCACACAAATAGTCTGCAGAAATACACACACAGATCTGTTTGACTGCGCCTTCGTTGCTCTTTGTTAACAGGCAAATGAAAACATTCAAAACCATTTAAAACACATCCATATGCAAACAATTGAAAAGCCTGCCTTCAGGCAATTCTCCGTTTTTGATCCTCAGCAAACACTGAACAGCAAAATCTATGTCAAAGTTAAGAAGAAGATGAATAATTTAAATTAAATTTGGTAACGTTGGTGTGGTAGACATGCTATGAGTCAGATAAGGGCCTCTACGAAGTGATTCATATTGTGTATGTACAGTTTAATACATGATTCCACTGTGGATGAAGAAGTTGAAGGTCATGAAAATAAATATGTGCTTGGTCAGGTTTGACCAACCTGAGCAGCAGTTTGCACGTATCTGGATGAACTAGTGGATGTATGTGATGTGTGTAATGGAAGGTGGCAGCCAGTGGGCCGTGTCTGCCCAGCATTTGGCCTTATTACAGTGGAACTGATGTGACGCTCCCAGCTTCTCGTCAGCTCTCAGACTTTAGCAGCAGAAATCAAAGAGCAAAATTCAAACTGAATCAGTGGCATATTTTTTGAAGGGAGGGGTTCCTACAGCTACGGGACATATTTGGTGAATTTTGGGGTAAAGAAAAAAAAGGGAGGAACTGATTGAAGAGGGGAGATTGGGAGGGGTGACAGGTGGGTGGGAAGTTACTGGAACTTTTCTTTTTTACTTATCCTCACATTTCTGGCTTGGGTACGCACCATGGGGGGTGCGGTGGGCGGGGTGAGGATGGCGGCCGGGGGCAGACTGGCGGGGAAGGGCGTGAAGGTGTGCTGGTGGGTGTGTTGGTGCTGGTGCATGTGCTGGTGTTGGTGAAACTCGGCCCTCAGGAGCGACACGGGGGCCAGCGGCGAGGCGGACGGCCCCCGGCCCCGCTCTGAACTCTGAACCAGGAAGCGGTTGTTCAGCTCCTGCCTCAGGAGGTCATGCTCTGCAAGAAAGGAGAGCGAAAAAAAGAAAATAAAAAAAGAAAAAGAAAAAAGGGGTAGGGAGAGGGAAAGGGGGGGACACAAGAAAAAAAAAGGCACGGGCGCCCAGTCAGTCTTCACAACAAGGGTAGAAGAGAAGAAAGAAAATAGTCACCTGGCATTCTCTGTTTCTCCAGCTCATGCTGTGAGGGTTTTCTACGTGGGGACTCATTGGTGGTGGTAAGAGAGTTGCCTGTGACAATGTGCCAATCAGAATCCCCGAATGAGGCTGGCAATACATGATTGGTTGGTTGAATGATATCAACAGGCTGGTATCTAAAGACAAGAGAGAACCAAGAGTCATCCCAGCAGAAAACACACACACTCTTGCCCTCTATTAGAAAGTCAATGCACAACTGGCATATTTATTACATACTTTGGAGACACCCATCATCGCTGGAGACATTTCTTTCCTTCTATTGCTGAATGAAATTGTTTGTTCTGATTAAATACTTGAACATATTATTAAATTGTTAGAATTCACCTATCGTTTACAAGAGAAAACACAATTCCGGTTGTTGAGGTTGTATCAGATTGCATGACATTTTTCAACAGGGTAAATTGTTGTTTTCAATAGGCCTTTGCTCAAGACGTCTCCAGCTGTGATGACTGTCCACTTGTTAGCTGACATTTTCCAGTGATGCATCCAAGCCCTCATACTGTGACCTCATCACCCTTTCTATGCTGCTATAAATACAGACTATCTTAGAAAATGATGTATGATATTCTCCACCAGTGGAAATAAGACCTGACATTAAAGCATATGACTTGTAGGAGAAGCAGCACATTATTGCTTTTTACATTTAAATCAGATTTATTTCCACTCTGTGCTGCAAAAGGGTGATTTGCTGGTGAAGCTCTTTGGAAATTACTCAAATTATTGATTACTGGTAATTGGGTATTTGAAGCATCTGTAGCTGCTGCACTAAGTGGACGACATTACTTATATTTATGGTCAGAACATTAAAGGAACATGCTGACTTTTTAGGAAAGGGCTCTTTAACTGGCTTACTGTTTTACTACGGGCTTTAGTATCTCATGTGCGCCATACACTGCTTTTGAGATAGATGCAAAATTATCATTTAATATTCACTATGCACAGGCTGTGACTGGGATCTGGGAGGAATACTTGAATCAATATTTTCATCATAAGAAAACGCCCTTATTTACCAAAATGTGTTTTCTTTAACAACGTCAGTGTAACAGCCTCTTCTGTTCCATATTTAAAATCAGTAAAGGAGGAAATAAACCTACAGACAAGTAGCAATGAAAAAACGCCCACATGCACGTTTAGAAATATAAAGAAATGTATGCCTGGATGAGCTGTTCTGTGCAGTATCAAAGGATAAATAAGTAAAAAAAATAAATAAATGAGCACTTACCAGATCAGGAAATCATATATGAACACTTGACTAGTTTCAACACCATGTAACACATTTTATGACATTAACAGTTGAAAAATCCTCAACTAATTATTACGGTTGAAGACTAGTTCTCCAGTTAGTGAGTGTTGGTGCTGTAGCATGCATATGTAAATGTGTGACATAAAGACAGTAGAGCTGTGCAGCCAAGTCTAGTACAACTTAAGAGATAAGATACTGTATGCTGGAATATAAAATGCCTACTTCACTATACGAACTGTTAGAGAGCCTGTGTTCAGAGTATTTATGTACACTATTGCAGTATTCATAGATGCAGCTAAATGTGTTAAGAAAAAGCTTTGATAAAGAAAATGCTGGAAATTCATTCAATAAATACTTTTGCAGAACTTTGTTATTTTGTCAGAAGGTGTTGTTAAAATAACAAACCAAATCACAAAGGACCAACATGGAAAGCCAGTGTTGGAGTTTGTGTCTGCACTGGCATGCTACCATCTAACATGTGAGGTGCGCGGCTTTACCTGGGTAGGGGGTGCCGGCGGGGTGCCCAGGCACCACTAAACTGTTGGTTGGTAAGGTTGGTGGTGGAGGCAGTGTGGCTGGGGTTGCAAACATGGCCGGATGGCGATGGGCCGGGCTCCGTAGGGAGGAATAATGCGAGGTAGAGAGATTGGCTATGGACAGAGGCAAGGCGGGGGCCGAGGACGGGAGCCCGCTGAGGTGGTGGTGAGGGGATGGGGGCAAGTGTTGTTTGGGAAGAGCCACTGGACTGCTGCTGTGGCTGAAGAGTTACACAGCAAAAAAATAAAAAATAAAAAATACAATTAAAAGAATGATAATTCATACTGCAAATCAATACTTACTGTATTTTATTCATTCTTCAGTGTACAGTAAGAATGCAGTAGTTATGATGTAATTGGTGAAAACACTAAGAACTTTTACAGCTTCCATTTATTGTATACATGAGTTCACTTGCTTTGTTGCCAGCTCAGTATTAGTTCAGCGTTACTGATACGTTTGACACTTTGCTTTGACAACAGAAGAATGATTTTCCAATAAAGCTTCTTACATTGAACTAAAAAAAGAGGTGAGGGCAGAATCTGAGAAAATGAGATGAAATGGGAAACAGTTGAATGTGCTGGAGTGTTGCTCAATGAAATACAGTAAATCTGACAGCTAGTTATTGCAAGTTTGTGTGGCGGAAAATCAATATCTGCTTGAAAACTCGATATTGATATTGTGTAGAATATAAATCGCACAGTATCTTGTTGGACTACATTATATTAATTTTGAAATTGCTGCAGTTTATTTTATTGCTGTCTCCACTAGACTGGCAAGGACACATTAAAGAAAAGTAGAGGTTTCTGGCACAACACTCAACCTTCCTCCAAGGTTCATGGAGAAAGTCTAAAGTGGTGAAAACGCATCAGTCTAACAATAAAGGGCACATTAAAAGATACTGGCTACAGTGTGACACCCTGATCTTGTATAGAGGTGGATATGGTGATAACAAACTGAATACTGAATTTCTGCTCCATTATTGTTAGTCAGCAATACTGAAATCTCTAGTGGTCTTACACAGACATCACTCAGCTGGTCAAATGAGGTTGAAATGTTGCTGAATATGCCACTAATCTAACACCAGTGTGTTACAGTTACAGCATGGGTATGTTACTGTAAGTAGTGTGTGTGTTTTTATTGGCTGTTTTTCACTGCTAATTCTTGGTAGGCAGCCATTTTCAATGAAGCACAAATGCCTCCCGTCTTGTACGTCCCTGCCCCAGTTACCAAACATGCCCATGTTACAACCCACCTGATGTCGTGGAGGCTGTTGTACTGCAGTGGATGGTGCACTTGGTGGCTGATTACTGGCCGTGTGTGGTGCTGTGGAGGCGGAAGAACACGGGGCTCCTGGTGCGGGTGCGGGTGAGGAGGGTGGGGCTGGGGATGGGGTGGTGGCCTCAGCAGGGGAGGGGTAGGGACAGGGGGTGGAGGCGGCTGCTCCTTCTTGACACTGAGAGGAGGCGGGGTGGGGAGGCGTGACCTAGGAGGCTCTGGAGGGGCCGCTGCTGCAGCAGGGGCAGGGGAGCCCGTGGGCGCCGAAGCCGGGGTGGGGCTGGGCACGGGAGGCGCGAAGGGCACCTCACTGTTGCTTTGCTCCTGGCTGCGCTGGAGCCCTGATACTTTGGCTGAGCTACAAGTCTTGGACTCGGGACTCTCATTCGTTGGCACACCTGAGGAGAAAAGAAACAGTAAAATGTAAAAAGAGAATTTGTAAACCTCTATCTGAAGTTCATCTGCGTTGCCCATCTCTGATGTCAAGTCATTTCCTGGTTTGATTCAAACCACCTCATGACAGATATTAGCTGTAGAAGAGGAGCTGTTTGCTACTGTGTGTATTCAGAGGAGTATATATGATCAATGATAAGTAAAACATAGCTCCCTTTCCTCCTTTCTAATGTTCTCCACATGTCTTCTGCCCAAAGTTCCTCCTGTTTCCCTCTCCCTAGGTTCCATTAAGTGTTTAATCAGGTCATTTTCATGCTTGACTATAATCAGATGATCCAATTTCTTCTCGCGATCCAGTCAGTATGAATAAATCACAGCTAATTAAAGTTAAATGTCGGCCCCTATTCAGGGCTTTGCTGAGCACACAATCTGGCATGAAATAATTATGTTTCAATTGTGCTGTGAAGAGAGATCACGGCCCCTTATCTTGGCCTCTCTGCCACTGTGCTTTTCTGTCCTCCCTTCCTGATCTTTCAGGGGATTTGGGAAACCGCAGCAAAGCACTCTGAACTTGGCCACTTTGTCTTTACCATTCATCAGGGGTCTTTTCAACAGACAAGAAGCTTTTATGATCAGCATTCCACTCAACAACGACTTTTCATACTTAGGCTGTTGCAATTTAATCACTGTAATTATGTGCCGTTGTAGCGGGAAAATTAAAGTGGCAGAAAACGCAGCATCTCAACACCTTTCACATACAAAGAATCTCAAAGCACTTATGAATCAATGCAAAAGAAAAGATATTTGGTGATATTCTACTTCTCTCAGAGTTAAAAGAAAAGCAAAATGGGCCACAAAGAAAGTGAGTTTGAGGAGATGTTAGTGCTACAACTACAATGGAGAAAACACACACTGAACTAATCAAAGGCGCAAGTGGTGGAATTTGTTTTAAGCGCAGAAACATCACATGCATAGAAAAATCTGAGAAAGAAAACGTTCACACACGGATGGAGACGGATAGAGACAGAGGAAGAGAGAAGACAGCCTGGTGCAGATGAGGCTCTCTAGGCGGCTCTAATCTACAGCTAAGACGCAGCAGTACTTCAGTCAGAAGGCTTACTAGTGCCGCAATTAAAAAAGCTCCACGGGCACTCTCAACGGTAACAAAAAATGAGAAGAGCCGGGAGCTGCTGTCAAGCCAGTGAGAACTCGATATGCAGCCTACTAATGGAATATCCAGTCCCTATTAACAGCCTGCTTAATCTTTCAAGGATCCTAACACCCATAAAAAGACCAATAAAAAGGCAGGGCAGAGCTTTTATTTTTTTATTTGTTGAGCTCCCCCTCCCTTGCTCCTTGCAGTTTATGGGAGAACTGGGGCTGGCTAAGGTGTCACGATTTTCAAATGAATTCTGGGGTCTGGGTGTATATAGACCTCCAGATTTATAGGGGTCTGGGATTTGGATTAAACTGTCAGGCTCTCTTCCTGCAAGCGAAAGAGAAAGGGGAAGACTGAAGGCGAAGACAGAGAGACAGACACCGACAGACAAACAGAGGCGAAGAAGCAAATATCCACAGTCGAAATGTCGCCGTTGGGTGATGTTGCCGTGGCAACCTGTTCTCCCAGACACAATGTGAGGCGAGTGATACGGAATGAAGTCTCACTACGACCACTAGGAGATAGAGAGGGGCTTCTAATACTAATGCTGGGAAGCCAGGGCCACAGCGAGCACCGGGTTATCTTAATGATGATTCTAATGGGCTCTAATGGAGGCAGGGAGGTATCAGCTCAGACCAACCCATCCCTCATTAAAATCCCTCTGCAAGCTAAGACACTCTCACACAAAACACACGCGCATCCACAAATGGATGCAACAGAAAATGGACACAAAAAAAGTTTTCATTCTGGGCGCATTACACACACACACACACACACACACACACACGCACACACACGCATGCACACACACGCACAAACACAAAGAGTCGCAACGTCTTCATTTTGGTGAAGGGCAGTGCACAGCGAGAGAAATCTGGTAGAGAAAAATCTGCTAGAGAAAGGCTACATCATTCCAATAACAATAATAATTTCATGCTAGGATGTGTAGTTGTTATGTAAATATACATTCAGAGTTAATGTGTGATAGCTACTTAAACTACAGGTGCTCCAGCTTCTTTAGCAGCATACTGCAAGTCAACAGTGGCGAACAACTGATGGCAGAAAACACTTTTACTCTGAATACCCTTACCTAACAGATGACTTTTTCACCATTTTTATGAGTGCAGCAGCCATTTTGAGTGTAAACGAACGCACAGTGATAACAAGATGACAGGAATGCCTCTCTGACACATGTCACCTACCGGCTATATGTAGCAAAATCACTGCTGTTTTTCAACAAACCTTCGCCGCAAAACCACACACAACTGTCAACTGCAGTTTCAAGCGTTTCAACAAACTGACAAATTTGGCATTGTTTTGTTCTTCTTCTCCTCAGGACATGGAAGACGCTTTCCCTGCAATCACATACTGAGGAAAACAGTAGGCAAGCCACAGGCAGTCATGTGAAACAAATGCCATACGAGTGTCTGTACAAAAAATGTGCTGTCCTGAAGCCCTGCCCCACAAACCTGAGCAGATGGTGTGAGTGAGTCAGGCAGGTTGGAGGGCAGCCCGGTGGTGGGGGGTGGCACCCCCCCTCCCACCTCTCCCGTTAGCTGGGTTAGTGCACCGGGGGGACAGGGACATTCCCTAGGGGGGTGTTGGCAGGTCTGCTCACCAGATGACATCTCATCCCACTATTGATCTTTTTATAGTTGTTCCTGCGGCCCTGCTTACTCAGGAGAATTGGGCCTTGCCCTGTGCGCACGTGCCTGCGTTTGCAGTGATATGGGGTTGGGGGATGGAGGGATGGAGAGAGGAGAGAGGAGGGACACGGGGACTAAGGTAACAGACGGACAACAGGCCGCTGGGATTCACTGGTGATGACTGATGTGTCCAGCGGGGAATCTGGGGTGAACACAGTGTCGCTACACAGCTGTTCCTGCCTCCGATATCCTTCACTTGTGACCCTGTTTGTCCCAGTGGAACATCTGGAGACCTGGCACAGATATGGTCCTCTGTGGCCTTTATGCAGCCAGATGGCCCAACTCTGAATGGCTTGGACCAGTCTGGAATGGCTTGGCCCTGAGTTGGACTAGGATGGGCTAATTGTCATTATCCAGGAGACCTCAATAAAGGATAAAATTGCTCCTTGCTGTGACCAGGATATCCCTCTAAAGCACGGTCTGTTGACACATGACACATCAAGAACACAATGCAGAAGCCCCAGAGGACAGCTCTGCACACTTTCAAATGCTTTACAAATCTGTAGCCTTTAAACAGCATTCACTTTGAAGCTTTTTTAACCACTTTATTTGAAACACACACCTAGTTACCTGCTAAATGGACCCAATGACCTCATCAATGAGACGAGGGCCCTAGAGAACATTCTCATCTGGCCTCCATCTAAAACCCTCAGCAAACGAATGCTGTTCATGCAAACCAGTATGTTACATAAATTACCTGCTCAATGCTGACACCGACGCCAGTGTATACAACTGCCATGGAAATAGAACCTGTATGCAAAAAGCCTTTTCAGATTAGATACGAGCGTATGCAAATTCTCCTGGTGACGGGTGGGGGTGGGGGTGGCGGGGTGGGGGGGTGAAGAGAAGCTTAAGGCCACTGGGTGTTCTCATTTACTAGGCAAACACTGCGGTTCACTCGCCTTCATGGCTTTGCCAAAGCATAAACAGTCAGGGCACTGATAAAATAAGGACATGAGCAGATAGATATATAAATAAAACGGCATATCTGCTGAAAGACGTTGGAGGATGCAGAAGGTATGTGAGAATGCACGCTGCCTTGATCCGTCTCCTGCTGGCTCTGGTTGACAGAATATTCTGCTGCTCTTGACGGTTGAGCTCACAATGATTTGGTTTTTGTACGTCTCTAGACAAGCAATCTGCACACAGCCAAGGCTTAGCTCACGAGTGAGTGACTGTGGAAGATGGCTATAACAGATACCAGCAGAAGGCAGGAAACCGCAGTCTTGCCAATCAACACTTCATTGCCGTGAGGTATTCAGTCATAAAAAAAAAGGTGGGGTGATTTCAACAAAATGATTTGTATGAGAGGAACAGAAGGGCTGAGCAGTGTTGAATCATTGTGCTAATAATAAAATCATAGGAGAAATTTGCAATGGCTTGCTTTCCCTCACACTATTTAATCTGCCTCGAGCATCTCCAAGCTGGTAACGAGGGGAGCCAAGGCGACGTTTTTGCAAATCACTCAGAGATGTTAATGGGGGAGTGGACGAGCAGAAAGCTGGCCAAGATAGCTAAAGAGTGGGGACAGCTGGCACGTTTCAATTATTTCTCTCTGTCTCTTCGCCGCAGCTGACAAAAGGAGTGGATGGCAGCAGAATGGGGATGGGTGTTAAGCTGTAACACGTTTACAGTCAAAGCCCAGGCATAAATTGAGAACCTAATGTTCATTTCAGAGAGCTGGCAGCTCAAGCTGTGGGATGAATCAGTTTTTCCTGCGCATATCGGATCCCAATTCAAACTCCAGCCATATGGTACAGGACACATATGCCGTTCACCTCTCATGGCACATATACCAATGTTGTGGGTGGGAGGAAAATGGTGGCTGAGAGAGAGAGACAGAGGTCTAGATGTTGACTGTCCAAATCCTTTTATGTCATATACGGTCCAGTGGTGCTCCAAAACACTGTTAAACCGTCATTAACCCCTGGCTATAATGTTGTGTAGAGAAGCAAGACGCCTCCATCATCCCCCCACCCCCCTGCAGAGCTGCTTCCAGCAGAGCTCATGTGTTCTGGGACAGCCATCAGTCTCAGCTTCTTATGAACACAGCCGGGTCGTCTAAGGTCAGCGCCACTGGGCTGTCCTAAATAAAAGGGTGGACATCTTGGAACTTTCAACAGAAAAGCTCAAGTCTAATGGTTCCTCTGACATGGCCCACCCTGCCAGCCTGGAATTTGACCCCTTTCACTGTCACTGACCCGGGTGACCCCTCTTACCCTGAGGCCACTGAGGACAGACAGCCAACAGGCAGGGAAAGGGAGGGGCGATCTGAACTTTAAGGATGAATTTTGTGCTTAAAAGAAGGGGAGCCTTCAGGACTTACTTGTGCAATGCTGCGAGCACTAGCCTTATCATTTCATTAATTAGCCTGACACGCCCGCCTTATGGACTTGAACGCCGCAGTGGCAGCTGTCTCAATTGATTACGGCAGTGGACGTGTTGCTGCAATTATCGAGGTGACTGGAGACAACGCCTGCCACTTCTAATAAAGGACTTAACTCCTGCTTCCCACATCACAGCACAGCGGTGAGTGGACAGTAGCAGCCTCCCCGTGTCTCCCATACCTTTAAGGCCTTTTCAGAGTCTCTCCATGGGCTGCTGTGGGGCTCAGTGTGGGCTGTAGTTCTCGAGCAGCGTGTCAGCTTTACTTAAGCTCGCATAACGCCTGAACAGTATCACTTTGGTGCCCCACAGGAAACCATCCTCTTTTAGCCCACCAGCTGGCTGACAATCCATAGAGAATGGAAGGAAAGGAGGTAGGAAATAAAGAGAGAGTGAGAAAGAAAGAGATATAAAAGACACAGACTGGGAGCTTTTGCCAGGAAGCTTCAAGTCCAAGCAGAAATGGAGGAGGTAAGTGCTCAGCAATGTAAACAGAGGCATTGCTTTCCAGCCTCATTTCATGTATGAACATGCATGAAGCCCACATGCCTCTAAGTGGATATAATATTATCTTTCAGTGCCGTACTGATTACTCCTCAATGGAATGGAAATGGCTGGGTGAAAATCCTTCAACAAATCCTAAGTGGCATGACAGTGGGCTGAAAGAGCCTGCATGTTTTTCTTTTCCTCCTCCTCCATCTCCATTTTCACTCCCCACTCTGAAAGCAAAGCAACAATTGGAAGCTGACAGCTCCTAACCATTCTCTATGCCTCATTCACTGTTTTGACATATGCAGCCTTTGCAATTTAGTGCCATGAAAGGGGAAGGACAAACATCTTTGCCGACATATCATATTTCCTAAAGTGTTTTGCAGATGCAGGGGTTTGTCGCCATGAGTATCACGAGCTGTGGTTTCGACTTAGATGTTGCTTGAGCTACTCACCTGCTTCATGCAAATACAGCAGCCATATTTGTAATGTCATATAATACCCTCTGATAGCCAAGAATGCTGAGGCAGCAAGCGGTGCTTTTCTATAGGTGGCAACAGATAAAAACAAATATTTCTGTATCAACAGCTGCCAGAGAGCGAGATCATCAATCAGCCACCACTTTTCTTCTTCTTGTCATGTTTACATGTTGAAGCATCCTGTTATTACAGGCCGAGGCCGCTGATCTCCACAATGCTGATCAAAGTTCAGGGCTACTTGTCTTGTCATTCAAGAGCCTGTCAGTGTGCCATCTCTCACACTGTACATTACAACATACCAGAGACATTTCACTGCACAGGGCAGAACAAATAAAAAACAACGAACCAATCAATGTTACCAACCGATCTGTAACCACAGCATCAGCTAACAGCTGCAGGAAAAATATTGTACCTAGTTTAACTTTCCAAAATGCAGATGATTCAGTCAATAAAAATGACATTCATGGAGCCCAAGATGACATCCTTCAAATTGCAATTTCAATTGAAATAATTTCTCTGAGCCACAGTCCAAAACCCAAAGACATTCAATTTACAAGGATATAAAACAGGAAACTCTCACATTTGAGAAGCTATAACCAGTGGAGGTTTAACTGGATAAATGACTTGAATGATTAACTGATTATCAAAATCAATGTTAATTATATTCTTAATCATTTCAATAAATAGATTACTCAATCATCAGTATAAAATATAGTTAAATATAGACCACTTAAAATCTATTGAGAATTTCTTATTTACTGTTTCATATAGTCTGCAGCAAACTGTAGAGCATCTCTCTACATGATCTACAGGGAGGGTGGATGTGATAGGGTCTATTTGTCTAAAGATAGCACCCCAGTGTGCATCAAAGTGCCTGGGGTTAAGTTTCACATATCTGTAGCCCCCAAGAGAAACACACTGTCCGGTATAGAGCCACTGATGTAATCAATGCCTCTTCTATAGGAGGATCTTGCTGCTGAGCTGCTCCTGGGGTGCTGCTGGATAATTAGGCTTACAGATGGAAACCCAGCAGCTGTTGAAGACTAGACTAGAGCTGCCATTTTCCCCTTCTAATGGCTACATGCCAAAAGAGCTGCGTTCTTATGAGCTACAAGCCTTTTTTCTGCGGCAGCCGGAGCTTGTGATATCTGAAAGTAGACTTTTGAAAAAAAAAAAATCTTGTTTTCTTTTTTTTGGGCCGGCGATGAATTACATGTCAAGGCTGATGACACACTTGGAGGACCAAGGTGGAGATGTTTGAAATAGCTCTCATACAGAGCTTAGTTAGACAAACACACACAAAAGCCTCCTCAAACCCCCCTCCTCCCCCCCCCTCCTCCCCCAACTACCATGTTCTCACCCGCCACAGGAAAAGAATGACAATTGGAGGGTGTATCAGGTTCGCAAACATTCAATGTCCTTCCTTGCACCCCATTCATCATTCTTGATTAGAGAGACAGAGAGCATGACAGAGAAAGAAGGATAGAGTGACCCAGACTGGGGGAGAAAGAGGGAGAGAGAGGTTAGTTAATAAGGCAGAGGAGAGCAGAGGGCAAGGAGTTGTGTCAGGTAAACTAATGGAGACAAGGCCTGGATCCTGACCTGTGGGGGGCTGCTGCTAACCCAAACCTACCACTGTGTGCTCCCATCTCCTCTAAGCCCTCGCCACACATGCAGGCGGGCACCGACACACACACACACACTGAGATGTAGGAGAATCTGGGTTTGGCCTCCTCAAGTGGACAAGGAACATAAAAACAGCCTGGACATTTTCAGGGCTCTTATGAGCTGCCGCATTTCGCTGTGGTGTTCCAAGTGTGGCAAGTGCAGAATTGATTTGTTTGGAGTGTGAAGGCGGCGTGTCAGTTTGGGGAAATGTGTGAATGTGAGTATGTCTGTGAGGAAAGGGGGGCGCATGGTGAAACAGGAGCGAAATTGGACTCCGAAACGAGCCAAATCGCTTGCGAGATGAAACAGACTACACCAGGAGAAAAAAAAACCAAAAGAAAAAAAAAAGAAAAAAAAAAAACAAAACAAAAAAACAACAACAACACAAGGCCCCAGAAAAGTGTCGAGCAAGGCAGGCTGGCACAAAAGCAAAAACAGAAACAAAACAAAACAAACACCCTTTTCTTTCTGCTCGACATATTTCAGACTACAGATGACAAAAACAACACTGAAAGAGTTAGAGGAATCAAAATCAAACCGCCAAATGTGTCTGGCTGTTTCATGAATCCGTGTCGAAGCGGAGGCTCCACACCACATCAAACCCTGTAAATTCTCCTGAAAGCCTCCTCTCTCCCTTTAGCAGCCAGTGCTTAGATTATTGTGTGCAGCTAAAAGGTAAGTGCTGGGGGTGTCACACTTGATGGCGTGTTTTAAGCACCATAAAGTATCAAGACCCAGATGGCTCATCCTCCCTGAAAAACATGTCCACTCTACCTCGGCTCCAGTAGCACCTGCTACCAGGATTAGGTCAGTGCTACGCCAACCCAGCACACTAATACAGTGTGCCGCAGCTGATAAGGAGCACAGGGCACTTCAGCACTAGCCCCGCACTTAACAGCTGATGAGTCAATACCTGTATCATTAGTGATAGCAATAGCTGTATATTGATCTTTTCCGAAAACACACGCAGCCATGATTTTGATGCAATTTGTCAGTGGTAGGCTACAACAGATGTGGTCTCTTTATGGTTGTTATCAGTGCTGATAGTTTTAGACTGAGCCTGAAGAGAACTTGTATTTGTTCATGCTGCAAAATATGTTTAGATGTTACATTTTGTGCCAATAAAGTCCAAGTTTTTAAAGCTTTGACACGTAAACTTGCCTCAATTTAGGTTATGGGATTTTTAAAAACAAAGACTACCGTACTGATCAGTGCTACATTTTTTATGTGATCAATGAAACTCTAGTATAAAGACATGGAAAAAAAAAATCTTCGAACAAAAGCAAGACCATATATCAGACTAACCCTGGTAGATACTGCTGCGGGAGCTCTGTACACAATTCTCCATGGGTCGTGTGGCTTTGGAGCAGTCTCTCTCGCTCCTTCCCAAAGCAAACAGCAGTGAAATCCCAGTCCTGCTGCTGCTCACCCCTCAACACACAGCAGCACTGACCCAACAGCCAGGGAGGCTGGAGCCCATGCTCTGCTGAATGGGGTATTACAGTCAGTCAGAGGCCATTAGGGGCCCCACCACCAGGGCCCAGTGCAGGGAATTCACCAGTAGCCAAAAACAACAGCCAAACAGATGACCGCTTGAATATTGGAGGAGACCACACTGTGCATGCTCTTTTTTTTTTCTTTTTTTAAACCACTCTGAAACAGCCAAATGCAGGCCCCTGTGTCTCAGCGAATTACCGCTTGTCTGTTAACAAACACTGGGACGATTAATGGCGCTCACGCCCAGTGAAATACAGGACAAAACACAAGCCCCTTCTCAGCAGTTCGTGTCTGGTTACTGCTTTCACCATGTGTTGAGTTCAAGGCTAATAGCTAAGCTCTATAGCAAACCTCTCCAAACCCAGCCCTCTGTCAAACATACTGTACTAGTCCAAGCCTGTGGTAATGCTTCTAGACAGAGTGTCTCTGATAAGTCGCTGATAGAAACATGGATGCTAATATGCTACCACTGGAAAGGTACAGGGCTCAGAAATACTAAACAAACAGTAGAAGAGGACCACCCATCTAGAAATACTTGGAAAATACTTCATATGGCAGGCTGATATTTGTGTTTGATCTGGGATCGTGTTTCCTGGGTTCATCTCCTTTCTCCCGAGAATCCTCTCTGGCACGTTCTTCTGATGCATGGATGTCCTTGTCCGTCATGGAATCTGAAGCATTTTACATCCGCTCTGTTCCTGGCGATGGTTTTTCCATCTTTATAAGCCTGTGTGAACTGCTTCCCAAAATGTCCAATCCATTACAAGCATGTTTGTAATATCCATCTAGGCTGACGACTGTCCCCCTGCCAGAGATTGTACATTATCCAAGCGTCGTGTTTGGCCACAATCGCCTACCATCTGGCTTTGTCAATGAGCGTTACAGCCTCATCTGCAAACAACATTGGCTCTGAACCGCTCAACACAGATGAGCTTAAAAGTGGGGAACTGGGATCTTCAAACAAATGCAGGGCGAGGGGAGGGGGGGCGGGAACCCACTCCTGCTGGCAGAATGGCTGGAGCTGGGAATAAAGGATTAAAAACAAGAAAACCTGCGAGTGATCACAGACGACACGCTTTACATTTCAGGCCTGACAGCAGTGATAAGACGCTGGTCATGTATTCTCACAAGTAAACAATGAAAATGCCTTCTACACTGCAGCTGGCTGTGCCTTCATTGGAGGAGGAAGATTAAGATTAGACAGAAGATGTGATGAGAGCTATTGCTCTTGAGAGTCATCCTCTCTAAATTCTGTGGTTTATCTCCTCTAAAAAACAAACATTAAAAAAAGAAAAAAAAAACAGAGGAAGCCTGCATCCATTTTCAACAGTGGCTTTTGTTGAGACTGGAGTCAACTTATCTTTCACAGGTTGGTCAGCTAACTGACGGTGCTCCATCTCATCTGTCAAGTTAAGAAGCCTCTGGTTTCGTCACTCACTGGTGACTAATCAGCGTGAAACGCTTGGTTTATAGTGAAGAAGTTAGTTAACTAGACCACAGTCAGACTGCTGCTGAGAGGGGTTAGGTTCAGCATGTAGCCTTGTTGTCATTTATTGAACTCTGCAATGCTTTTCAGCTCAGCCAAAAACTCATCAATCAAATAATATCTCAACCATTTGTCTCCATTACAGTAATCCTGTTTCCTGGTCTCAACATTCAAAATGTCTTCTCCCTGCTATGTGCTTGCAACTGATAGCCACACAAATAGAAATGTCAGCTGAGGTGTAAGTGTCACATCTGAGTTACAGCCACAGCAAAAATTCACATGTGCTTTTTTTTTTCTTCTTTTTTTTCTAGTATGGTGTGCAACACTGCTGATGGTGTGGTGGCTGAGGTGCAGTAGGTGAGGGGTATCATGCACATGGAAAGGGCAGGGTGGCAGTAAGCTGGCATTTCATCATTTAACCTGAGCTGAAGAGACAGCACTGAAAGGCCTCAGGGGAGCACGGGTCTCTGGTGTGTATAGGAGAGGACATTGAGGCTTCACAGTAACGCTCAGTATTGAAGTGATTCAATATATTCACTTTGACTTTATCTGATACACTGTGATGCCGCCTCTGTATATGCCAACCTGTTCTGCACAGTCAGATAGGAAACACAGCTCAGGGATGACACACCTGCTATTATAAACTGAAGATGTATACTGAAAGTTCAGCAGACAAAATGCCGGTCATGCCCCTGACAACTTATCCTAAAACTCCCTCATGGCCTTTAGTGATTTTGTAATTGCTCCCTCTCCGCAGCTGAAGCTGAATCCATATTCACTCAATGAACACAGAGGCACACAATGGAGCCTAATCACACAGCTTTCAATGTGACTCCCATTTTCTGTCACAATAGCTGATCACCACCCACGGGCTTGCTGAAACAGATGACAGGCACTGATAGGACTGACTGACAGGTGTCAAGCGTTCTGACATGTTACGGCCAACATAAGCGGGAGGAAGAAATACACTGACTATGTAACACAGTTTCTATTTTAAGATTGAAGCTCTACCGGTAGTGGCCCAATACTCTAAACGGTTAATATTTCATGCACGCTGGGCTCTTTGCACAGAGCAGACACTTTTCTAATGGACATAATAGTGCTCTAAAGGGGCCGCAGAGTGCACACGGGGATAGCATGACATATCAGCAATGACTTTACAAGCCGGCTAATTGCTGTGCATAGAAAATCAGTCTTTGAAAACAGGCAGCTTGTCAGAATTGGTGCAGTTTGAAATCACTTCCTGAATCATACAAAACCAAACAATTCCCTCCCGTCAGCTTTTTGAGGTGCCAGGCCATAGAGAGGTTGTGGGTAATGTGGCCTGGTCCCTTTGACTGTCTGCCGCTCGACATAAATAGTACATGACGCTGTAATTGTAATTTAAAACGCTATAAATATTGAAGAAGAATTAAAATAATTTATGGAACACCGCAGTGTAACAGGACGTGTGTGTGTGGGTGTTTTGTCTCCTTTCACTCCACTCTTGCAGCGTACAGTGAAACGATGGGCAGCAGCGGTGCAAGCTGGGAATTCTATAATTGCTTTTTCTGTCCCTGAAGCAGGCCTTCCTGCTTTAAATCAAAAAAGGCAATCTCTGTCAGTAATGGCTCAATTAATAATTAAACACATGTCTTATCTCCGCCAAGCTCCCCCTATTTATTTTCATCTCTCCGACAGGGATGGCTGCACAAACAGCATTAACACTATCAATAAAGGGAGCATTATTATCAGCCCCTTTCTCCAAAAACAAATCACCCAGCTCATAAGCTGTCCCATGTCTGTGAACAGTAATAACAAAAAGATGAATAAAGAAACAAGCCATAGCCATAGCCAAGTGTTTTTTCTTCCTGAACTAAGAGTGCTAGCTAACCCCTCTGCCTACTGTATTCTGCAAAGAGTTTGTACCTTTTTAATATTAAAATGAAATCAGGAAAACAGATGAGCTGCCGTTCAAGCTCAGTAACAAGTGAGGCAGTCTTAGGAGCAAGAGGAATTTTATGCATCCTAAACTCCCAACCTCGAGCTCCGTTTTGCTCACAGCGTGACTGTCACCAAACCTCAACGCACCAGAGCTTGACCATAAGTGTTATGTCAATACAGGAACATTGTTCTTGTTGATAGAGAAAGTGTTTCCTGCAAGCTGCCTGGACTTTGTCAAACAAATCACAGTAGGTACTGCAGGGGAGATTCACCAGGCTTAGATTCCACAGCAGTGATGGCTGCTTTCAATTCCAGCACTTGCTAATCTGGCCGTGTGAAGCCTCCGGAGCCCTTTTGTTTTTCCCAGCAACATGTCTGCCCTCCAGTCATATAGTCTGCTTACTGGCCAGCCAGCCAGCCACACTCTCCATCTACCTCCACTCTATCCTGATTCAACAGCGGTGAAAAGCTGATTAGTTGGTCAGAGGGTCAACCTCCATTCATTATTTAATGGGTGAGAGGCTGCAAACAGTCAGGCCGGCCGCCGAGGTTAGTGATACATTACACTGACCTGGCCAGAAGAGAGCTGCTTGGCCGAATACAAACATGCTCTCTCATCTACTTCACTATGCCTGAGCTGCCCTCAATCCCCCCTGCCCCTGACCTTGCCGCTCCCTCTCCAATCACCATCCTTCCTCCCTTCTCTGGCATTCAGAATCCGGCAGGTGAGACTGTGTTTCATTTCCCTGTAAGCTTGCACTGCAGGAGCAGGCCTGTAGCTATGGCTGCCCCAGGTAACGGAAGAGGAGGAAGAGGAAGAGGAGGTGGAGGAGGGGGAGGAGGAGGAGGCCATAGTTCTTTTTATTGACACGCAGCAAACAGCAGTGGCGGAACAAAGGCCACTCAGCACCTATTGAGAGAGCAGGGCTGCAGACAGGGTGGTTGATTAGTGATTCGACACGGGGACCCTGGACTGTGTAGCACATAATGAGAGCTTAGGGAGCAAACCATGAGCCGATGGGGGAAGGAGGTACAGTGGAGGCGGGACAGAAGAGGGGAGAGATGGGGTTCAACCATAAGGAATTGATTTCCCACAACAGCAGAGATGGATATATGAGTAAAAAGGCTCCATAGAAAAAAAAAACAAGGGTATGGCCAGATCCTAAATCCTTAAGCTACAACATTGGCAATGTGTTTATATATAAACAGTTAGAGGATAAGCCCTAAATCCACTGCCAAGCTAAATGGTTTATGCATCTTTTTTGTTTGTTTACTTCTATGTCAATTAAGCAAATTGGTCCGACATCCCTGACGAGCAAGGGATCTAAAGTGAGTGGATTTTACATTCATGTCCAAAAGCTTCTATCTCTCTGAACACCACAGTAACCCTGTCTTCACCTTTCATGTGGCCGCAGAGAGATGTTAGCAGAGTTAGCTGTGCACGATGGCATTCGTGTGTGTGTGTGTGTGTGTGTGTGTGTTTTCCCTTCTTCGTCTGCACGCTCTCTCCTTTCTTTGTTCCACTGGTCTAATCCAGTATGTGTGGGCCGGTAAGTTTAATGGAAACAATTTATTAAGTCCGGCTTAAAATGCCATCTGCAGCTAAGCCTCCCAAAGCCGCTAAGCTCCTGGTTTCGCCCCGGAGCTTGCTGTGTTCACGCTTACTGTAATGCTCTGTTTAAAATGAGCACAACGGGTCAAAATTAATCAGGATTACAAGGGCACAAATCCACTTCAGAAATGGGTTTTCTACCAATCTTTCTCCTGCTATCCTAAGATGCCCCAGGTTTGTTAGCTGGCACACCGCATGGGTTTACCCTCAACCCGCAGCAGGTAGCACCTAGCTTTAACAACAAGACCGCAGAGAGTACAGGGGGGCAGACTATATATATATATATATATGTATATGTAAATATATGTATGTATATAAATGAAGACTACTGCTCTAAAACACACAGATACAACATTCAACATAGTCACTGCAGATTCCAAAGTGTTCTTCTCAAATATTTCTAGCCGCTGACAGCTAGGTGATAACTCCCCACCACTTCCAGAGGCGCAGCATTGTGAAATGTCATAAGAAGGCTTACCAGTGAAGTGTTTATCTGTGCTCTTTGGAGGTGCCGTGTACATGCTCAGCAGCTACATTTAGCTTCTCATTCGCCTTCGAGCAAGTGACAACAGTAAACTCTGACCTGCAATTCAATAAGAGTAGCACTGAGTGGAGCACAAGTCTTCACAGCGCTTTTACTTAAACATGCCATCCTCCAGGAAATCGATAATTTGCAGGAGGTTTAAGACAGGAAATAAACAAAAACCAATAACTGTTAGATAATGCTTGCCCTTCGCTGTACCTTCCTACCTCATAACCACCAACACAGACAGACGTTCAGCAGAACTTAGCTAGCTCTTGGGTAACATCATCCAAAGAGAACTGCACTGTGTGTGCTGTGTTATTATAGATACTATTAGCTTGTGTTATTATCAGTACTGCTAGCTTGCATCTATAACAGGTTGTCGACAGACTCACAATGGAGAGATGATGAAAAATAAATATGAGAGAAAGAAGGCAAGGGTGTCTGGGTTTTGCCCAAAACCATGTTCTGTGTGCATAATTACAGCGCTCTGCCTTCGCTGATTACAATGTTGGTCTTTCTTCTCCTCTATTAACCCTGAACCATTTCATTAACATGACAGACTGTGGGCCTGTGTGCAATTTGGACTTAACCTCAACTGTTTGTACCCATAACTGTTCACCAAAATAAAGTTCAGAGCACCATGTTAAAAAGAAAAGAAACAAGACCCACTATCTGGACAATTGTGGAAGCCAAACATCATCACAGCATTATATATTTATGTGTGCCATACTGTTTGTGTGTGTGTGTGTGTGTGTGTGTGTGTGTATGTGTATGTGTGTGTGCATCTGTCTCCCAGCCAACAGCTCGAAAGGCCTGGTGATCAGAGGAAAGCAGGCTTTTCATTGATCCCAAAGGACCGTGAGCGAGACCGGTAATGGGACACATACGCTGCATTCTAAACCAGAGGAAAACAGCCTGTGGGCTGCTCTGTATTACACACACATTATACACACACAGAAAAACCAGTCTAGGCCAAAAACAAACACTGTCCTAGAATCCATTAGAGCTGAAAACAACAACATTGTAATGGGAGATGACAGCTGGCTGGTGGCATGTCTGAAATTGTAGCGTGATAACTTTTTCCTCATCGTCACCAAATTACTTCATCAAACTGCTGATTTCTTTGCTGCTTCACCCTTTCTAACCCCTTACTCTAATCTGGTACCCTTCTTCCACACTCCCCAAACAGGATCTGGTTGATCTGTGTGATAATCACAAGAGACTCTGATTGGATTGTCTGGATGTAATTCCAAGGTCCTAAGCCTCAGCCCTGTGTGCACATAAGCAAGATCCACAGAGGCCTTCATTCGCCAGCTGACATGAGTGGATGTGCCTGTACTATCAGTTCTCCATGGCAGAGTATGTTTATAGGCAGCCATGTTCTGTACGGGCACGCAGGGAAAATAAGTCAACACCCTGACAGCTGACAACAGCAGTAGTCCAGCAGCCTGGTGGAGAATAAATGGACTCCGACGAGGTCTAGTTGTTTTCTAAACCATGCAAGTCTGGAAGTCATTGTCATTGTGAACGCTGGTTTCATGAGGCCGACGCTGGTCACAGGTCATCTACATCACACAGCCGGCAGGCCTGGTTTCTCTCCTTGTTGTCAGCTATGCTTTTCCACTCAGCAGTCAAAACTACTGCACTAAACCAAGCAACACCTTCATATGTGGTTGAGAGGGAATCTAGCTTTCACAGCGGATGCTCTGACGTGAAGGTGAATTAAATAACAAAACCTCTTACTTGTGAAAAGGCAGGAGGTAGATTTACACTGATGCTACAGCAAACAAAGCAAAACAACAAGACAATGAACGTGATCTCTGTCACGCTAATATATAGTTACATAGTAAAATATGCTTATGTGACATACCAGGTTACACTAACATGACATTTTTATTGCTGATATATTTGTTCCGTCTCTCCTGCAGGACCCCCCCCCATCCAAAAAAAAAAAAAAACCCTCATATTTTACATTGTCCTGCACTTGCACCTCCTTCTCCCTCTGCTTATGTTAATAGCCCTCCTTCCTGGTTCCTGCCCTGGGGGGACGTGGTCTGCATGCTGCTGTCTGTCACTAGTAGGCTGATCGCACCTCTCCTCCCTTCCCTGCATCCGCAAATTGACACCTTACTCCCTGCTCTGACCTGGCAAGCATATTGCATTTAGTGAATATACAGACACAGCTGAACTTCTATGTCCATATGGTCCATCTGTGACGTGCCAAATACACATGTATGTGGTCGGACACCGAATGCATAAAATCACATGAAATCACACATGAACATACAAAGGCCTTATAATCCACATATGTGCATATGTGAATGCGCACACACACAGTTTGTGTTGTCTGGGGGGCTGACAAAGCTCTTTCTCTCTCTTTCCTTTGGCATCCATTATGTTCCAGGCCTGCTGTCAGAGAGCTTGTATTGCCTGAGGGGAAGTTCCCATTTGTGGGAGCATGTGGCAGAGAGGCTCTAAATCCCCTCTAATGAACCAATATGTAGGAGGGCTAAGCCTTTGGCGGGGTCGTCCAAGAAACGCCACTCGGCACCCAGGCAAAAATGTATGCATATGTAGTCACCAGACCTTGCTTATGTCTGCTGACATTTAAATCTGAATGGGAGCTACAGGATTAGAGCGGGCCAGATTTGGACTTACGCGCAAAACCCAGTTGTTGTTATGTGTATGAATGAGAGAGAGGAGGAAAGACTGAAGAGTGAATGGAGAGAAAACAGAGCAGGTTCTTACCTTTGGGTGTGGTAGGGGAAAAGAGCTTCTCCGATCCTACATCAGACACCTGGAAAAACAAGAAGGCAGGCCTTTAGTGGATTTGTCTGAATCAGTGGCAGACTTCAGATAATCCTATTTAAAAAAAACTGACTCATACAATTTAAGATTATTCATCAAACCTAATGCAAGCACTGACACATATTTAGCCTGCCTAGTAAAAGGCTTATTCAGTCACAAACATGACCATAAGTGCTCAGAGTTCAAGCCCAGCTCCCATACAAAGCATTGTAACAGTCAATCAAGATCCTCCAATCAGCCGACAAGAGGAGCTCCCTCTGTACCTGATGGTCCCTGTCTGGCTTTTTCCTGGTGAGGTAACATTAGGTGGCACTGTTGTGCCACCTGAAAACCCTCAAAAGAAATACTGTCAAAGTCAGAGGAAGTCGGTAAGGTGGCTTTGCAGCGTTAGGGCACAAAGGCTCCTGCATACATGCTGCTGCTCAGAAACCACATTTTGTTCTGCAATATTTTTGAATGGAAAAACTCATCTCATGAATAGAATGTGGTTCTACTCCAAAAGCAATACCTCTATTTCAGAATTTCATTCATATCAAAGACAATGTACTGGAAGTAAACAGATGATCTGTCAACAACACGAGTGTTTACTGAGTCAAAAACAGTCACTGATTTATTTGATGTGACTGACAGTGAGCGGTGGAAACCTGGTGGACTGCAGTCAGATGGAGGCTGAGTCAAATACTTGAGGAAGAAAGGCATCTGACTATGAAGTGATAGTGGAGACTTCTAGACTAAACACTGCAAGGTATTTTCCTCTCTCCTTTAGATGGATGTAGATTCTGGCAGGCACCACCTAAATCAAAACACACCATACATTTTTATAAAAATACACATTCACTGGCCAGACAGGACATTTTTAAACACTATGACCAAAAAGCAGTAAATCCACAAAAAAACTTGGCATTGTGCAAAACATCGTAGCACAAAGTCTGTGTGCTTGGAAGATAATATTAACAATGAAAATCCTCCTCAGCCTGTAATATCAGCCCATATAGGGTCTTTGTTTACAGCCAAGATTTCCCTTAGCTTTAGCTCCTCTCATCTGGGTTCCACAGACTTGTAAAAAGCTGCAAGAGCTGAACATATGTTCCACCCAAAGGGCCTTAGTGTCCTTAACTGCGATGTATTTTACGCGGCACAAAGGGAGCATATGTAAAGAATGAACAGTGAATCAGAGTGAGTGCAAGAGAGACAGAGACAGAAAGAGAAAGCAAATGATTTTGTAAACACAGATGGCTGTCCTTGGCATCCCTGTTAGTTCTTCACAAGTGTTTTGAGGACGTCCTCTTCCAAGACCTCCCAATTTCTCCTTCACTGCCACTGTGTTGCAGTTCTCCAAAGTGTTTGTCTGTCTGCGCTTGATGTCTTGTTTCAGCTCGAATCACAACAGTGCCCAAGCAACCTCTCAACAATCTGCTTTATTCTCTGCAGCCATGTAAAACACAGGTAGGAAATCTTACAAAGAGGATGTGCACAGATGAGTCTTTTAAAAACATGAATATCAACGTTGAAAATGATATATTATGTTATATATTAGCGTAAGTCAAACTCTAAAACAAGAATGAAAACAACCATGAATAATGGTGAAGCATTAACAAGTTAGTTCCTTAAAATCTTAACTGTAAGCTGTTAACTGTATTTTTAGCATCAGCTTGAGCGGTTGCAACTATGCAAGTTGTGAGATTATGCATGTGTGATTGTGAGACTGATAAACGACTACATTTATAAAAAGATTGGTCAACCAGTGTAGTTAGGGTAGTTCAAATGTAACAAAGAGTCAATAACACCTCTTCAGTTTTATCTCGATAAGAGAAGGGCAAACATTCAGCTAATAGAGATGTTTCCTGTTTCCTCGTACAGTAGGCGAGGGGAAAGACTATAGAGGAAAGACAGAGTGTTGTGCATTGCCCTCTTTCAGTCTCCCAGAACCAGGGCGCCAGGCTACAACACAGGCTCTTTGTTAGCTTTGGACGACATTAAACGCTCCAGTACCAAGCCTCAGCAGTGCAGCAGCACAACCTCAGCCTTGAATCACGGCCCCGGAGGCCCTTGAAGAAAAATATGGGCTCAGAATGAAATGAAGCTTGTCAAATGGACACGGGAGCTGGCTCAGGGACTCGCTTAGTGTGGCATGGGGTCACAAAAGCAAAAAAAGACAGGATAGGTCATGCTCATAACTCACTTTAACAGTTAAAACAATTGTTATAACCAAAGTGGTTATCCAGAGAGCAAGGCAGACATAACATGTTCCTGAGAAAGAGAACAGAAAATGCTGAGTTTACCATGTGTCGACCTAGATCTCCTTATTCCTTTTCTGGCCATTTTGAGTGTGCAGTGAGCTGTTTTATATTCCAAACATATTCCAAGTAACATCAACAACCGATATTTAGCCTTTAATGCGGTGTTTTGCACCTGCCAAGTCTGCATGAGTCAGTCGCATAATCCACAATTACAAGGCCAGTTTACAAAAGCACTTCTTAAAAAGGCATGTCAAAGCAGAGCCCTGATTTGGCTAGCTGTTGTTTTTGTAGAACTTTCTGGGTTTTGCTGGTGAAGTTGACATATTTTCATGGGGCTGTGCTGCTGGCAGTCTGAGCTGCCTGTGGTTGTGGTGTGCAGAGGTCATGTATAACAAATTCTTCACACTCTCTTTGTTGAGGCAACCCTGGGTGCCATTAAAAACAGACAGGGAAACACAAGACAGAGGGGAATATATATAGAGAGAGAAAGAGACAGACAAAGAAAAAAAGAGGAGCAAAGGCCACGTTTTCCAAAGGAAACAGGGAAATTTAACCATTTAAAAAAATAATGGGGGAAATTCAAGCCACATTGCCTGGGAGCCAAAAGCCCTTGGAGTGGGCCGCAGGAAGCCTGACCTTTGTGGGGGCCGTCTGCTATTTGAGCCTGGGGCTTCGGGAGCCTGGCCTCCTCTCTGGAGGGCCGTCAGCAGGCCTCAGCTTTCCTTCCCTATTCTATTCATTAGCCATGCTTTATGATTCAGCTTCCTCTGAGCCACACAAGAGCTCCCTGAGGAAAGAGACTGCTGGAGAGAGAGGGAGAAAAAAGGGAGTGAGACTAAGGGAGGGGGAAAAAAGCAAGAAGGAGGTCATAGGGCCCAGCCGGGGCCCAGCTCTCAGCAGCTGTGAAATCCTCCCGTTTCCTCGGCAGTCGTAAAAGGAACAAGGGGGAGAAAGAAAAAGAAGGCGGCCAGGGAGGGAGCTGGGCCAGTAAACCCACCATCTGAGTGCTAACTCCCTGAAGAGCCACATGCAGAACCATAATTCCCAGATTTAGGGAATGCCAAATTACAAATTACACTGCTGTTTGTTTTAAAAAGTCCCCAACTTCCCTGAACAGCAATGACTTATTGGCTGCATAAATCTCCAGATAATAGCTGAGCCGCAAAGGGAGAGCAGAGAGGCAGAAACCTTCGCTTGCAATAAGTTAGACATTTACTGTGAGGCGAAATGCATTTGCTGTCACAGCAAAGAAGCGAGAGGAAAAAAATCGCTGCAAATTTTCCATGTCCACATCGCTTTTACTTAACAACACAGCAAGCTAATTAATTTAGAAAATCAGAGACAAGCTTAATTGCATTTTTTTTAGTGTTAAAAAGCTTCCATGCTTAATTTTTGCACAATGGGCCGACTGAGCGAGACGATGCAGGCAGCAAGGGAGGGCGGCATAATAAACTGAATGACCTTCAGGCATAAATTTATGAAAGGCATTGATCAGTTAAGGCTGGTGATTTCAATGAGACAGGAAAGTCAGCAATTACCAAGATTCAGTTAACCTCATTTAGTAAAGACTGCTGAGAGACCAATTTCTTTCCCCACAATCCCCCACCCACCAAACCCCTTGCTTTATATCAAACGATCCCAGGGTCGTCTATCTACCTTTGATTTGAGAGCTATTGCATGTCCTGCATTCCTTGGAGCCCAGCAAATGATCTCCAAACAGGAGGAAATCTTGCAGACAGAGGTTGCAGATAAAGCCTTTCCCCTCCCAGGTAGACATATCATTTTTATACAGACTGGCAGTGCTATCACAACAGCTGTAGTGTGAAAAAAAAGAAATGTGTTTGTAGGCTTTATTGCGGGCTCATGTCTGCAAAGACTATTATTACAATTTATTTCTGAGTCAATTGGCACATGTTATGTTCTTGACAGACTGCTGCAGGACAAGTGGTAAGGCAGCTAATTTTAACACGTACATACCACAAACCAAATGTGAGACAGTGAGTTTTCAAAATGACACTTGCTTCATTTGAAAACGAAACTCCTGCAAAATGATTGACAGCTCAGTATCAAACCTAATTCAGTGGTACAAAACGACATACAAACAGGCAGGTGAAAAGTAACTTAACAACCCTCAGTGCAGATATAGATAGAATGTGTTGTCCTCCTGTGTAATCACTGGTAACGGAGAATATAGGAAACCAACACAACACATTACTGTGCATGCTTCCTTGACAGTGAAATGAGTGGGTTGAATGTCTTGGTGTAGAGGAAGACATAAGAACACACGGCTACTCTGTGCCTTATTGATATGATATGATATGATATGATACGGCACTGAAAGAGTTGTCAGGTAACATGAAAGAAAGAGACGCGTAAAAGAAAAAAAAATTAGAGTGAGAAAGAGAAGAAGGGACACGGGCAAGAGGGCACATATCCTGGCACAGGCGATCAGGCTCTCAATTACCCTGGGCTAACCTGTCTGTACCTGAATCCACACTCACACCTCCCACCTACACACACACACACACACACACACACACACACACACACACACACACACACACACACACACACACACACACACACACACACACACACACACACACAGAGTGTTAATCTGCTTCCCTACATGGTGTTTCATCACTGTCAACTTCCTCCTTCACTGCCCTCTCTTCCAATTTTGCAGTTACTGTCACAGGCTCGGTGTTACCTCTCTTTTCTGAGTTGCATCGATATATTTTTTCAAAAATCTCCAATCAGGATGATGTGGTTTGTTTCAGTATATAATTACTGCTGAATTGACCAATGTTAAAATGGTGATTTTAATGTTATCTTCTGATTTGACTTTATTGAGTGTGTTTGTTTTTTGTGTCAAAAAAGAACGATCTTGATCACTGACATAAAGAAGCTTATCAGTAGTGAGATGGTAAAAACAGTCAAAAGGGGCTGGTTTTCTCTGTTCACGTGGGAGTAGCTTGGTGCTTTGATAAACACTTCTATGAGCACCCACTCAGGGCCGTCAACTACTGTCAACCTTTCACCCCAGACGCCTGCTAATGCTACTTTAGCAATAAATGCCGCATTAGCCATGCACAGTGAGCCTACAGCTCCCAGGCTGCAACGGGAGACACCAAATTAATTATCTCCCCTGCATTTGTCCTCGCGCTGTTCCAGAAACTTAATGACCTCCCGAGCGGTCGTTTATTATAAGCCGCAGCAGTGTTACGCATTCCCAGGGTAGGGAACAGCCACCAGCTACCTTACCTCCAATTCCCACCCACCGCTGCCACCGCCTGCTTGTCAGAACAGGTGTGGGCCAGCAAGACTGCGAAACCCCCAGCGAGCATGATGGGATATACAGCATGAACGGGAAAGAGAGAAGAAACCTCCCACGCAACCGTCAACCAGCAGATACTCGCCTCAACTGGAGCATCATTAAGATGATAATGAATTCCATAGTGACCGTGTAGAATGAAGTGGTCTCCCCTTGCACACACACAAAACACACACAAACCTCTTTATGCTTAGCCCCGAGTGCCATTTTCATAGCCACGAATAATGTGTGTGTGTGTGTGTGTGTGTGCGTGTGTGTGTGCATGACTGTGGGCCAGAGCTGACAACTCCTGCTCCCTCTCCCCCTAGCAACAGACGCAGGGAAATGAATGCCAAGAGAGGAGCAGGGGGGCTTGAGCTTTGTGTAAAATATTACCCTCCGCCTCGCTTACTGCACCCCACACCACCACTCCTCCCTCCCCCGGCTGTGCAGCAGTTGCTAGCCCTTATCACGGCTGCCTGTCAGTTTAGTATACAAATTAGCAGTCTATCAGGGGAATGCAGGGGCCTGTTTCATCAGTAGGGAGAAGGGCAGAGGCACGCATTGCATTAAAGCCTCTCGCCGCTGCAGACAGAGAGGGTCACAAATCAACGCCGCAGCGGGCCCACAGCCAGCACTAACCAGATAAGGAGAAATGAAGGAAAAAGGACAAGGCATATTTCACCGGAGAGGATCCAGACCTGCTCAAACTCCCTGCAAGGGCCTGGAATGAAGGATGGAGGTGGGCTGGTGGGGGGTTGTAAGGATAGAGGAGGCAACAAATCACAATCTCAACCCCACAGATTACTGAGTAACAAAAAGAACACGAAAAACAGGTATGGAATAAAAAAAAAAAATGTAAAGAAATTCCATTTCTAAAATGTCAGTGACAGAGTCAGAGGAAGTGCTTTCAATCGATTATCATCTAAAAATTGCAGGAAATTAGGGCTAGCACATTCCCGCTCTCTCCCGTGAAGTGAACCTGTGCATGTTAATACCAGCAGAGACAAAACGGCTGCGAAGGGCTCTCATTAAGTGGCATAATGCAATGAGGCACAGTCTAAATTGCAGCAATAAAAGCCGACAGACAAATCATCTCGACCATCGCAATCCATTTAACTCAATTAATGCAACACCAGATCTGAGCTCAGTGGTTTAAAAGCATGCGTGGCTCTCCTCCCTTGTCAGGCTTATGGGAATTGGAGAAATGGGGAATTGGGGGGCGGGCACCTGAAAAGGTTAGTAGTACCTCTTTTTTTGGGATGAGATAAGGGTCAATGTATTGCAGCCACTGCACTTTGATTAAGTCCTGCTTAAGACCATGGAAATGGAGGAAGAGAGAGAAAGACGGAGAGATAAGAGCAATGTGAGACGGGAAAACAAAAGCAGGAGATAGCAGTAGCTCTGCTCAGCGCAGCACAGCTGACTATGGAAAGGGTGTGGCCTCCTTTCCTTTTTAATGTCAAAATGTGTGCCAGCAGCGATAAGAACCACAGGTAATCTCCCGGTGGAATCAGGGGGCTGTTCGTCATTACTCTCTGGCCCTGATATAGATCAGAGCACCGGTGGCTTCTCCTGGCTCTCCAGGCTTCTCGGCAGCTGAGATAGCAGATAGCCCTTTAAGACACGGCTCACTGCTCCCTGATTGGCTGGTCAACAGCCACAACCAAATCCTGGTTCCCTCGGGGCCGCTATGAGGAGGTATGATAGGACGGGTCACGGAAACTCACTGTCCCCATATCCACATCATCCTTTTGTTGTAAAGCCTTTACCCCATTGTCAGTGTGGGTGGTGGAAAGTAAAAAAAGCCTTTCTGGATGTTATTGTCTGAGAGGCAGGATAACAGACAGGCGGATTATTTCAAAAACAGCTTTCTCCAGAGCTCTCACAATGCGGCACTGTTGTTGCTGTGGAGAGGATCCTGGAGGAGATAATAATAATATTCCTAGTCAGAGCCTTTGCTGCAGTAGAGCTGCCTTCTAACAGATAGATACACATCATTCTGACTGGCCCGCCATGACATAATCGCCCTGCGGAGAGCTGCAGGCAAGCTTGGTAGGCAAACCACCTCTCACTGCAGCTTGTTAAGAGAAAGGTGGCTTTAAGCGCCGCTCAATAGAAACTCCTATTGAACTTGTTTTTTTGGGTTTTTTTTTTACTCCATCTGAACAATGTCTAGGTGAGTCATAGCCCACCTCAGGCTACACAAGTAACAGTCTTCCTTTCTTCCTCTCTCTTAAGATTATACTGCGCTTTTGACTTGGATGAATTTGCTAAGAGGGGAAAAAAAAAAAACAAACTCGTCAGGATCTTAAATAATGCAGTGATAAAAAAGCTGTGACCCTTTCCCTTGCCTCAACCCACACACAGTGAATTTCTTCTGCCGTGAAAGACAGCACACAAAGAGAAGAAAAGGCAGAGCAGGCACTACATGGAAATGTGTGGTAGGCATTGGTTTTTTCCTCTGGGCACGGACACCTCTAATGAGAGGAAAAAATGTGCAGTAAAAGGCAGATCTCACCCGTACTATGCCAGTGATTTTGAGTAAAATGAATCAGCTCCCCTCTAACACAAATAAATATTGTTCTAATACCAGTGGGAGTTTAAGCCTGACTCTGGGTGAGGAAAACTATGGGGGATCCAGGCTCCACACACCAGCCTCCACACCAGTCATCCAGCATCCCACAGCCTACTAAACCCTACACCGTGCACACATGCACTAGATGCCCGTGACCCCTGACCTTTCAGATTGGCTCTCTGCTGAGCTCACACTTTATCAGTGTGATGGGGGGGGGTGTGAAGTTGTTGATGCTGGTTTAGTAACAGCATCTCTCCTAAATGACAACAGGAGCTGAAATGAGGCTAAGGGAATTTAGGAATTCATCTCTGGATCCTGCTCATATGTCAGCTGCTACCATGAAAGTCGGCCAGGCTCTCAGGGTCAATACAGCCACTTGTCCTGCAAAGGAATGGAGGGGGAGTTGTGGAGGACAGGAGGTTTGCAAGAGGAGGAGTGGAAAACTGGAAATGAGGCAGGGAAGACAAGCACTTGTTGCCAAATGTCCCATTGGTCTCACACCACCATGCCCTTGCCACTTTAAGGCACACTATCCACCCAGCTAGCACAAACAAACATGGTATGCACTATATAAAGGAGTCTCAGACCTCCAAAGCCCCCAGGTCATGTTGGAAAGGGATGTGGCACGTTAAGTGGAATTTACTTTTGATGCAGACATCAGGCCTCAAGTTTCTGGCAGCTGTAACCCAAGCTTTTCCCCAGGGCCTCACTGCAGGGTTGGACAGGACACCCAATGCCCAGGCAGTCACCTTTAGAAATACCTTCACTGCTCAGCTGCCCTTATAAAGTGGGGAGACTGGTGCTGGTGGTGGTTGTTGAGGGTCATTGTTTCCAGTATAAGGCACTGTTTAGAATGGACAGACTTTAATTTCATTACCAAACAGAGAGAGGTGAGCTTGCTACTTTATTTCTAGTATCTGCTACTTGCTGTATATGAGCTGTTAGTGGGCTGAGTGTGTTGTGTTCTGAGGTTACAGAGGTAATTTAATATAGATCATAGACCCCAGCAGCCGACAGTATGCCCACTGCTTCATCACAGCAATGCATCTTTTACACATTGATGTTGTCTTTTCATTTACACCTTTCTTTCTCTACATGAATACGACATGGTTTTAATACAGGCATGTCGTGACTCTTTACTATGGGAAAGGGTGGGCTTAAACTCAGCTATGAACCCTCCGCCCTCCTTACATCTCTTTTGTGACATGGCATAGCGCTTGAGCTCTTCTGTCAGTGACAGTCCAGATGTGTGACTTAATGTGGGGTGGGTGGGAGTATATAAATAACCATGATGACATATTAGTGGGACATGCCAGGAGCCTTGTTCTGTATGGGAGGAGGTGATGGAGGGGGTGCTGAGCTAACCGTGTACCTCTAGGGAATCCAGCACAAGCTAGTTTAACGCCAACACGACAACTGCAGAGACCTTGTGAGAGAGCTTATGGGTTTTGACTTCACACTTACTGTGTAACATCATTCTAGCAAATCACATTGTGACCTGACCTTGACAACGGCCATGTTACTAGTGGTTTTCAATTACAATGATCATTGCTTACAGCAACTCTGTGGGACATAGTTATGAATTGCACAGACTTATGATATCTGTGGCTTACACCGTCATGCAGAGAGTGGTGACAGCCTGTCATTACTTGAATAAAGGTCAGTTTTATTAAGCTTAACATGAGTTCAGATCATTATTGAGCACTCACAGCAACCTACATTTCCAGTAATTAGCAACACCCTAATGTGTTGTAATTGACTATTTTGTGAGCTTCGCTTCTTTTATGAGCCGTGGTGAACTCTGTGTAAACCCACTGACTGGTATCTCCGATAATAACATAGCACCTGTGGAGGAATTTGATCTGGCATCCATCTGAACACAAATCCCTGGACAGGAGAGAAGGGCAGGGTGAGGAGGATATATTTAATGTGTTTGCACTGCTAGATCAGATTTATGAGCAATCACTGCAGAGAGTACTATTAAAAGTTGTTGGCCATGCCAAGTATATTCAGAGCATCATTTGCTCTGGATTAAAATATAATGAAGCAAGTGAATGCAACTTTGTCTTACATGCAACTCCTTAAATTATTCAAGTGGAAAGAAAAAACAACAGGCAAGGAATGTTCCCCGGAGCACTAATACCCTTTTCTGGGCTTGTTCATGATGGCAACAATGAATATCTTAGCACTTGTTAAAAGCTTTGTTTTCCTTGGGAGTCTCTGCACATGAGTGGACTAAATGAGCAAAAAGGACGCCAAGTCACATACAGAGGCCAGTCATTTTCACCTCCAGTATGGCTTCAGTGACATTATTTGAGTGTGTGTACATAATGCACTGGATTGATTTTTCTGCAGTGTATGGGAAGAGGCAAGGTTAAACAGCTCATTACTGCAGCGCCAGATTGCCTTAACAAGCCAGTTTCCTGTCAATAAAACAAACCTGACAATTACACTCCTAAACTACCTCTTAAATGTTGAGTTGTCTGAATTTTCAAAAGGACTCCCGTTCTTGCCATTGACTGTCTATGCCATGCTGATAACTGGTTGAATTAGCTTAGTCTTTTAAAAACTCGTGCTTGCTTTTCTAAGGTAATTCTATGGCAACCTCTATTTCCTTGAACTTCATTTCAACATCCTCACGTCCAGAAACACTCAGCCTGGCTCAGGTGGCTCCTGTCTGTATTTGAATAAGAGATATGCAAACAGATGAAGTCAAAGCAGAAGCTTGTGTGCTCAAGCAGCCTTTTCTCACATTTGAGAGAGTCCTTGGATTAGTTAGTTGAGGCTCCAGGGCCTTTATACTGCATGCTATTCATTCAGCAGAGAAGGAAAAAAGTGTGTTTGCATTTCATGTCTGTCAGTGGCAAAGATGTGTGTGGTTGGACTGTTGGCCAACGTAAACAGAATCCCGAATGAAAAGGTGAACATTATAGCCGGCAGAAACAAGATGACCCATCATGCAGGGTCCAGAGGAGAAACCCTTAGAGCATCTTTTCCTTACACTTTTTCTGTCAGTACAATTAAGGATTTAATAGGTGAGAAGACGGTTTAATAAAGTGTTAAAAGCTGTGAGGCTGGGCACAGTAGGATGATGAAGGGCTTAGGAGGCTAGCTAAAGTTATGTCTTATTCATGCTGCTCTTGTTATTCCCCAACACACTGGTTGGAGCACAGTCAGTCAAGGTTCCACATCTTTTCCTTGAGGAACATGGGCTGGTGCTGGTCTAGACTAATGTTATTTTTCCAACCCCAGTTACTATTTCTGCTGTTAATGTTTTTTAAACATGCCCTGGCGCATTGCAGCGGGGGCTGCCAGTTGACCTTGTGAACCTTTGCGGCATCCCACCCCATGCCACCCAACAACATGTAATGGGAGACCTAGTACACTTTGCTGCACCCCTGTAATGCCTCTCTGAATACTGAGATCCCTGCCCAGGCCGTCACCCACATCCATGATTGACAGAACCCTAGTGGGATACCAGTGTGGTGAAGCAGGAACTTCTGGTACAGTTCTCTTGCAGCCACCACAGATCAATACCTCCATATGCAATTAGAGTAGCTGAAACAGATGTGCTCACAGGCTTCAGTGCTCTACCCTCACTATCAACCACCGTGACACCCCCTGCTTCCCATCCCAGAAACACATACACACATGTGCATGGATGTATGCTCACACACTCACAAAAACAGGCAGACTGGAAACCTTCTCCCACTGATTACCCGGACAAATTCTACCTTCAGTAGTTTGTGCTAGCATTGCAATGCCTCCAGAGTGCTGGGTCACAGTTGGAGAATGCAGGGGGCATGTGTGGGCCAATGTGGTTGTGATAGGCCAGTGGAAACAGTTCTTCCATCTCCCTCATTCTCGGAGAGACTTCAACCTGCTTCTCTGACAGTTACACTTGTTCTGTCAGCTCAGCCCCCACCCCGTCACTAACAGGTGGCCTGTCCCTCACAGCAAAGTCATTTGCCTTGCACAGCAGTAGTCATGGGTAGCCCCAGCCAAGCTGCATTCAGGTTTCCAGCATTACAACATTACAGCTCAGGCCAAACAGAAAGGCAGTGGTAGAATGCGGAGGAAAGGGCTGGGGGAGGGAAGGAGGAAAAACCTCCTCCGATCAAATAAATGCCATTGTAAGCACAAGTGACAAGTCTTGTTTGGGGTTGTCCCTGCTCAGGGCCTGAAAGGCCAGCACTGCCTCATCTCCTCAGCTATGTCTGCAAGCAACGTGGGTGGGTGAGGGAGGGAGGGAGAAATGTCTGATTGGTGCCATAGCCGAGAGTGAGAGCAGCCCAATTATATTTCCTATCCCTCAAGAGCCGGCCAGCCCCCTCTGGTAGAGCGAAGCCTCTGCCATCTCTTCTCTCCTCACCTCTCAAGACATTGCAGATAGATAAATAAATGACAGCCCCGCTGGGGCTTGGCCCAGCCTCCCAGAATACATTGCAGAGGCTGGCTGGCTGCCTATCCGTTTGCCTTCACCTGGCATTACTGCAGATAGACATTTTTCACATTATTATCGTTGCATCGTCTCCGTTGCCCTGTTCACTCACTGAGTTGTGGTTGATGATGGTGGCAGAGGACCTGAGGAGACTGGAAGGAAATGTCTCTTGTCAAGTAAGCATAGCCTAGCTTAGCAGAAATTTAACAAGTTCCCTGGGCTCTCTCCATTCACTGTCTGACGGAGCACGGAGCCAGGACATGGCCTGCTGACAGCCCTGGGCATGTCACTGTCACTGACACTTGATAGGCCAGAGAGAGGAGAGAGGAGAGGCAACAGGACTCAACCCTGCAATACTCACACTTAACTATACGCCTCCATATTGCTACTTTGCCTCTAGCCATAAAAACCTTACCACTTGGTAGTCGGATTTTATCTAATACAACACAAATGTAAACTAGCCTGAGTTCAATGAGTATCTTCGTGTTGTCACTGTAAAATGCTTACAACTTGACAGAAAGCCAAATATCCCAGGATGTTTGTGTTTTTTCAGTAATAATCAGGTAGAAGCCGACAGAGAAATACTTGAGCTTAAACTGCATGTGTACGAGCATTTTTTTCCCCCGCACTCTCACCACTCCCTGATGGTTAAATCCAAAACCAGATGTTGTGGATCAGTGGGGATAAAAAACAAGGCGAATAAAAGTGGAGGATGGAATGGTACGCATTAACTATAATCAAAAAGAAACAAAAAGGAGACCAGGATGCTTTAATTACTTCTCACATATAATTTGGTTTTGTGGGGGCAAGCCATGCGCTGCCAAGAAAAGAAAGATGAAAAGCAACTTAAATTACATGGAGAGAAAGTGCAGAGGCATTTTACACAAGGTCCATCTATTCTCCACAGCTGTAGACATGGCTGATGACTAACCCCAAAACCTTGCTGTACATCGCCCATGGATACAGAAGTTAGATGCAGCAATGCAGGATCTAAACATGGACACGACTCTAAGAGAGGTGTTGAAATATACTAACCGCAGACTGACAAAAAAAGACTGAACTGTTCCTCTTTTATAAAAGTGTTTTTATGGCATACACGAGTCTGTGAGTATCCAAGTTAAAATCATAGTTTTCTGTTGTTTTGCTTTAGTATTCATCATCTAAAATTCCCTTCAATAATGTCATTTTAATAATTTGTCATGCCATTCTGCCAAGTAGCTGAGGATATGCGTTATGTTTGGCCACTGGAGAGAGCTTGGATGAGGCCTGAGTGAGGTGCTCTATGAATCTACTTCATAGCCGTCCTCTGTTTGCAGAGTCTCTCTTGACTCGCTGGTGTTGCCACAGTGCTAAATTGCACAGCTGTTCCACAATCTGTGGTGGTGTTAATTACCCAAATGTGAGCGGCAGCTCGTCAGTTCCTCACTAACGAAGGGGCCTGCTTTCCAGCGAGGGTGCCGTATGTTTGGTATGTAGGCCCATTTCCACCCAACACTCCCCAGGCTGCGCATGGACCACCCGACACATCCGCATCCTGGAGAAGACGCATCTAATTAAAGCTCACGACTCAAATCTGCTTACTAAGGGGGAAAAAACACGCGGGCTGGATTAAAAGACGGGGAGAGGGGTGGAGTGGGACGGGGGGCTTTAATACACTGCAAGTGAAAGGGCTTAGGAGGAAATATGAGAACTCTCAATAGTAAGATCCCAGGCAAGGCTGGAAGGAAACGCTGTGAGAATGTGAGCCGATCAGTCAGCGTTTGTCAGTCTGATCCCTTAGCACTTCCAAAGCCCCCAGGCAGAGACAGACAAGTAGGCTGTTTTCTAGAAAAGTGGCTTCTTAACTCTCCTGGTTGGCCCCTCTTCCAAGGACATGTACATCAATTCTCAACTAGTATAACATAGAGTGACAGAACTCAACAGCCTCTACTGAATGCAAATACACTTAGTGATCCTACAGAAACCGAACACAAATAATGATGTGCAACTTTGGTGATGTTTAACAGCAGCTGGATATGAAAATGTGCCCTTTATTCCTCTCACACTCTCACATGATGACAGTACATGACAATGGATCCCTCTCCAGGACTCTGTAAACCGTTAATGCACTGCATTACACAGTACATCACCCCACTCCTTGCATGCGATGTTCAAAACAAAGGTGTTAAGAACTCCCCTCAGGAATCATACTTGCTGGCTAAAAGCCTAGCTGCAGTGTACCACCCACCTCCGGTTATACATGAACACCACTGCCTGAAGTAGCACTAGGAGACTACATAATGAATGCATCAAGCTAGGTGTCACGGGGGCTCGTATGGTGCACAAAACGATGGGGCAATTAGGCCCACACGACACCTCGGGATGGCGTGATGAAGGACTCCTGAGTTTGTCTCCTCCGCCTCTGTTCCTCTATCATTAAGGATTGAGCAGCCACATCTGGCTAATGGCACGCCTGGGGTTCCTGCTCAAACACTGTGCCACGCCGTGCACATTTAATTACGCCTCATAAAGGTAACAAAAGACACAGCCTGCTCTCGGGGAAGCACTGTTTGGAAATCACGAAGGGAGACAGAAAGAGAGAGAGAGACGAGGGGAAGGCAAAGAGCTGGCCAGCGGCCAGAATTACAGGTTGACCCTGGTCGGCAGCTTCAAAAGAGGGGAATTCACTCGAGTGTCTCCACCTCTCCTTGAGATGGGTCCCAATGAGCAGGCTGAGAGGAGGAGATGCACAGTGGCTGAGAATCAAAGGACCTCTAGTTTGTCTCCCCTTCTTCTATTAGATCATGAACTGCACTGGTTGCTACTGTCAATGGTTAATTGCAGAAAGACTGGGGGGGATTAAAGGAAGAGCTCTTTTGAAATATGTATGGGTTTTAGCAGCTGTTTGAACTGAAGAGGAGACTGTTATTATAAGGCTGGACGAAGAAAGCAACAATAACAACATCACAGGAGAACGCATGTAACAGCACTATGGCCTAGTGTTGTGACCTGCACATTTCACCCTTGCCTCTTAGGCACTGTGTTGCTCAGCAGCCCCTGTAAAGAGCTCACCACATTCAGCCAAGAGCATGAAACACACATTACCCACTGACTGAGTGACTGGCTGACCTATGACTTCAGTAGTACCTGGAGGTATTCAAAAGACCATGGATGGCTGCTTTGTGCAGCACACAGTTGACATTTTGAGCTGAGAGAGAAAAAAATTTAACAAAGGAGAAAAAACATGAACGTAGACACGAGCCCCAGGTCTCTCAGTGAGCAGATGCCCACATCTAGGAAATAACATCAGATAGGAAGAAATGAGGGACAAAGAGCTGCGGCTCATTGTTGAAGCAGTCCAATGTCTGGCAGTTTGAGAGCTGGCTAACGCCACAGGAAAGGTCACTGGTCACTTCCATTTGGACCTTCACATAAATCCCCCACTGTCCGGTGCAGTTAATAACACAGCCAGCGCTGAAGGAGCTGCCATGCAATAAAAAGGGGAGAAAAAAATGTATTTTGTTTTGCCAACACCTCCCTGTCCCTTTACAGCAACTGGCCTTGTGCGGCCCTTTGCGTTATTTATAACTTTAACGTTAAAAACAGAGACATCTCTGCAGTGTGCATTAAAAGACAAGCCTGCCAAGCGCTTCGCTCCACAGCAGCTTCCTCTTCTGTAAAGTCTCCCTCTGCTTTTGGTGTAGAGAGAGTGTTTTATGGCGAGTCCCTTGTCAGGATTAAGATGTAGATCCAAGTGCCACAGAGACAAGCATAAATTCTCCATCTCCCACTGTGGACCCACAAGTGGTGGAGCTCGGGGAGTGTCCTTGAAGTATGAATAACATCACATGCTATGTGTCATCTGTTATACAGTAATGACATGTCCTCGGAACAATCCACATCTCCTGTGGCCCATAAGTCTATGAATGAGAGAACTACTTGCTTCCCTGACAGTGAGTTTCGTGAAAGGCCATATACATTATGACAAATACAGTTCATGTATCTTTCCTGTTTGAATATGAACGCTCTATTTGCACCAACAAATTAACGCTAGATGTAACATGCACCAAGGGTGAAGCTGTGTCAGTGGATCTACAGAAATCACATTCAGCACCAGGGAAGCATTAATCAATTTTAATGCAGTGGAGCGGCTATTGTCAAGGAGCAGGGATGAAACTGCTCTGTGACCAGTAAATCAGAAGGGAACAGCAGCCACAGATAGGATAACACGGTCTGAGTACTGCTCTAGTACTGCTGGCCTTAACTGGCCTGCAGAATGCGTGGTACCTTGTTTTTCAATTCTACAGCACAACCCGCTTCCATATTTCTCTGAGTTTCTCGCAGAGGGCAGCTTAAGTCTCAGAGTATAAGCCAATTTGGATTAGCTCCACATTTTAGACAGGTTCCAGTTGGGATTTACAATACTTTTAAAACACGTTCCTCCCTAAACACAGCTTTAACTCTACATGCATCAACAACATATTTAACTGACATGTTTTTTTCCCCTGTTATTTCACAGATTGTTGTATATTTAAAGCTCCACAACACTCCATTGGAAATAACGTAGCAGGCTAAAGCATTAATTTACAATACCAATAAAATACTGAGTTTTTTAGGCACTGTCATACTGAGAACATGGTGTTGCATCCAAATGCTTGGACTATTTTCTTGAATGTCTCTTTAGCTCATTTTTCACATCCGAGTTCATGCACAGATCCAGAATAAATCTCCATTTCTTCTTCTATCTCGTATCCAGGCTTCAGGGGGCACAAGGCATTAGTCTCATGATGCTGGGTTTGTCATGTCTTCCCCAGCTGCGATCTGCCTGAACTCTTACGTTACAAATAGCTGGAGGATTTTTCACCCTCTTATCACATTTGGCAAGCAGGCCTGTCTCTTATCAGCTTTCCGCTAGAGATAAATGGGCTTTTGAAGATAGGAATAAGAGAGGTTTTTGCAAGCTAATTCCAGAGCCCCATCTGCAGTAGATTACAGATAGGTGCTGGGGAGCGGAGAAAGATACATATTTTAATATGTAGGTGGTAGAAGTATCAGGTTGAAGAGTGATTGGTATTACAATGTCATATACTCTACAAGCCAAAGACGTGCAGAACTAACAGGCAATAACAAGAGATAATGGACTGAGAATATTTTATAGAGACTTCATCATTGACCGCATCAGTTACACTGCTGGTTTTTGCACCAGCCCTGATGAGAACATAATGACATTTTCAACATAGCCTATCTAGAGCTTGCAGCACAGTAGAAGACAGTGATTGGCAGGAATAACAATGAACACAATGACACATTTCTCTGTGTGTCTTATCAGGTGAAAAGGTTTGGAACATTTAGCAAATAGAAACAGGAATAAATCAAAAATTATTCGCTTACGTTTCCCACCTACATATAAGTCAATTTTGAACTAAAGCTACTTCCATCTGTCTGAGGAACAATTAATATTTCAACTTGACGATGTGTAATTTAAATATAATATTTTCATTTACTTATTGACCAAAGTCATTGCATTACATGCCCTGAAAAAAAACTATTTTGTCAATGGAGCAAGAGACTATATGAAATAAACAATATTCTATAGCTGATATACCAAAACATATATTGTAAATGTTTGTTATTGCAAGGTGGATAAATTTTCGTACAGTAGCCACTAGCACCTTCACCCAGTGATTGGTTTAAAAACTAAAATTCAATACAAATGCCACAGAAAAATGTCAGTGATAGAAATATCAGAGGAGATACAGAAAAAGCCACAGCGACGGATATTTATGATATTCACAGACAAGCTGTATGAATATTAAAAGAGACAAAAATATAGCACAGATGAACAGAGGGTGGTGTCACTATTGAACACAACGCTTTTAAGTCCCTATGGAAATATTATAGTAATACCCTGAGAGAGCTTAAAGTAGGACAAATCACTATAAACTCACAACTGGGACGCGTGTCTAAGCCCCTATAGGATTATTATGGGGATGTTGTAGTGGATTCTTCTTACAGGGGTGGACTAATAAACAATAGCAGCCTACACTTTGATTTCTGGGAGCAATGATAAAGTGACAGACTTGAGTCAGAAGAGGCCGAAGTGTTGAACTAATATTAACAGGCGACATGTGATCCAGCCTGACCTTGATGGTTGAGATTCTTGGGCGCAATGGGGGAAGAAAACCTAATTAAACAGCTCCTCCCGTGGCTGTGTAAGTCAGACACGGGACAGACTCACACTGTGTTAATGTCCTGCGTGGTGGATTTGAGAGTGCGTGATAACAGCCCACAGTACACTGCAATAACAAGGCGCCGATCTACAAAACAGCTGAATAAAAAGAAAAAAAGAAAAAGAAGGAATGTACACAACCAGAGATGTTGTGGTAAATAATGTAATTGTAAATGAACACATACCTCGCGTTTGTTCACATCATAATAGGACACTAAAACCCAAAGTGCGGACCAGTGTTGATAATATTTTCATATATCTGTTTATTCTTCTTCCCCAAACAACCGCCAGTCTTTACGTAACTTCCATCCGTTTCATCAGTGTGCTATGAAGTTCACATTGAATTATTACAGCCAGTGGAAACGTGAGTAAAAGCTATTTTGAAATTAAAAAATGCGCACATTAAGTTTGGATGTTATTCGAGCCACCACTACATCTTTGTTTTACAATACGTACAGGGCGTCTCGCTGGAAAGGAAAATGCGCCTGCCACCGGCGGAGACGGGCTATAAGAGAAAAATCCTAACAATGAGCAGCTTATTCAAATAAAACAAAGACTCATTTCGACGAAAGCTGTGCATATTTTTTTTTTTTTTAAATCGTCCTCGGCGAATATCTCACCTGAAAAACAATGAAAGCAACAAAAAGCATCGGTGGAATTTCATTAAATCTTACCGAGTCCAAATGCGCTGAGATCGGTCGCGGAGGATATCCAAATCACCCGGACTGGAGCGAATAAGAACACGCATTCATAAAGATATTTAAGCGAGCCTTATTGGGGTTAAATCCAGTTTGGATAAAAAAAGAAAAAGAAAAAGAAAAAAAGATTGTTCAACGGTTGGACGATGAGGAAACTCTCAACATAGAATAACCTGCCGGAACAATAAATCTTCACTGAGGGGATTTCTCCTCCGTCTCTCGAAAGAAAAAGCGACGAGACCTTCAGGAAATAATATGAAAATTCAGTTTCTTTTACTTAGCGAAAGTTCTGTAGGCAATTATTTGGGCTCCTTGGGAGAACACAGTGGATCTTTGTCAAGCCAGAGCACCGCTCATAGGATTCCAACTCGGGTAGTGAAAGCGCCGATGACAGATCGTCCACAATAGATTCCCCAAAGTATTTGTCGATCTCAAACAGAAAACGCGACGAAATACATATCCAAGAGCCGCGTGGGTGCTTGGTCGTGCATTAGGGATATCATTTGACGGTTATCCACAAGATCCTGGCGCGTTTGGTAAGACAAGAAGTCCCGAAAAACGCAGTGCGCTCAGCTCCTCTCCGACCTGCTCTCCGTGCGCAACAGAGAGAGAGACTGGACTGCTCAGCGCGTCAGCCAGGGTGTGTGTGTGTGTGTGTGTGTGTGTGTGTGTGTGTGTGTGTGTGTGTGTGTGTGTGTGTGTGTGTGTGTGTGTGTGGCAGCAGCTGTTGAAAATGAGGACAGGACGAGACCAGAGCAATCAATGTACGAGGGCTTGATCTGATTTGTTAACACTATTCCCAATAATGGAACCAGGATGTTTTTCATCTATTTCTACATCTTTGAGTTAAATTGTTTTATTTTATTTTTGCGAGGCTGAACAGCCTGTTCAGGAGAATATATTCTTTATATAATATTTTTTATATGGATTATACATTAGACTTCCTTATACATATAAACATAGTTTTATATCCTGGTGGATGTTTCACTACAGTAGCTACTCTATGTAGGCTATATGCATAGGTTATAATTTATATATTTAATACAGGACTGTATGTTTAATAATCGAGCTGAGTGTGTGTGAAATATGTATTTCATGAAACTACTCAGAAATGTACTGGGCAATAGATAACCCATACCTTTATGACTGATCTTATTTATGCAAATAATATTAAATTATATTCATAATACACTATACAGCAGTGTTAAGTCTCCAATATCAAACTCATTGTATCAGGACAGGAACATTCAGAGGAGAAATTTTTTTTTTTATTTGGAACATTTATTTTTGTTCACTTCTAAAATTTTGAAGAGGGTATAACCAGTTGGTAATAGTATACAGTTTACACACCGAACATGCATACAGAGACGTAAAATGAAAAAAATCTAAAATTCCCTCCTATTGACCCAACCAGTCTGCAGCGATTCCCTAAAACTCTCAGTAGCCTGGGGAGTATGGATTGGCATCAGTCCTGACCAAGCAGGGCTATCCATCTGCTCCTTCTCCACAGTGAAGATGTTATTCTTAAAATGTACTTTAGAGGAGGACTCTCTGAAGCTAAAGACGAGAAGGATAGGGCTTTGACGTCTCCTACAAAGTTAGCCCTGTGGTTATCCTGTTCACACTTATGACCTGCGTAACTTAGCCATGATTGAAGTCGGGTTGAAAGAGGCTTGTGCTTGCAAAATGCCAAGGCAGAGTAAGGGGCTCCTTTACAACTCCAGCGCCCTGTGGAGTTTTCTAGAGACAAGAAGAAGATTGGTGTTTACTTTCTGCCATGCTGTGTTACACTCCACAGATACCCCTGAGAGAATGGCAGCTCTGTTATGTGAAACAAATCCTTTTTTATAAAGAATGATAAATACAGTATTGTGGAAGGATAAACAATACACTGTTATATCCACCCCAAACTGGGCATCTACACATTTTGCCTTTAGGTTAGGCACTGTCTTGCATGCAACAACAATAAGAGTTGTGGCTTACTCTGCGGGTTTGTGTCAGGAATGCAAGACTTGTAATTATTTCCCAGCTGACTGTGATTAAGGGTCATCCCCAAGCCTACAGACTTCCCTTAAAAACATGGGGCATTACACAGACAGACACACAAACCCACATCAACCCACCGCCCCGCACACACGGGTCAAAGTAAAAGCTGCGGGAGCATTTGGAACTCAACAGCGAAAAGCTCGACGCCACTAAACTGGACCTTGGTCAATGGGGCAATTGGCTGTGATTTTGTTTATTTTAGAAAATAACAGCTTACCAAAAGCAGCTGAGAAGAGCCAGTGACCAAAAAGGGTGAACATATATGACGCCAAACCTGGGAAACGTTCCAGGACAACGTATGGAACAGAAAAGCAGATGTTGGACTGGCAGGGCATCCTGGGAAAGTGGCCTCTTAGATACTAGAGAGGGAAACAATGGATGTTTAAGCCATAAAGGCATCATCACCCCTAAGGGTCGTATTATATCTGCTTTCCCCATCTCTCTCCCATCCCAATAAAGAAAATCTGGAGCGAACATTGGGATGTGGTGCGCCGTTGTTGTTCTGCAAGGACAGTAGGCAGTTATTTCTCCCAAAGGAACATTCCAACACTTTGTCCAAGTGTCCAAATGTGTCCATAAAGTGTCTTATTTACAGGGTTTTTTTCCTGTTAACCACAAAACACTCAACAATACATCTAAGATTCAGTGGGGTTTGGTTAGAGATGCAACACTGTGCAAAGCTATAAACACAGAAGATATCTCGCACATATCACAGTTTTGAAGATGTTGGAAAGACGCCATTCATGCTTGTGATTTATGACTAAAATGTCCTCACATTTTCTTCAGAAAGCTGAGATTGACACATGGGAGAGACTCTTGTAGGATTCAGTCTTAAGCTAGCGAGGCCACATATAGTTCCCAAGGCAGGGGTCTAACCACTACATCACCTCTGGGAGGAAGGTTGGGTGTATTTTCTGTCCTTCAGCACTTTAACAGCCAGCTTTCGGCTTCATGTCCATTCAGCGATGGGCCGCTAATGCTGCCAGCCTCAGCCAGGAGAACAGTTAATCTCAGGTAAGCCTGCACTGACTGAGTGGATCTAGAGGCTTGGTCCAAATATCTGCCTTGTGGAAATAGCATCTGGCATACAATACCCCCCTCCTCAACAGCTTCCTAAAATAGGTGCATGTACAGTAGAAGCCGTTATGTATGCTAACTGCTCATCACCCTGTTTCTGAAACTGAGACGTTATGAAGAGCAAATAATAAATCCTTTAAAGTTAATGATATCAAACCCTGAAAGCAATGGCAGACAAAATACAAATGAGCTCAGCTGCCAATTTCAGAATCAGAGGTAGCAGGGATACTGTACGCTTTTAATGAAGCTACAAGTATTGTTATTTTATTTCCAGTTTTTATGTTTGTTTTTTGTAGGGATGAACACAGAAGCATGGAACATTCACTGAACTGACGAAAGCCTTACACTGTATCATATGGCATTTACAGGCTCAGCTAATTTGGTTCATAAAATAACCTCTAGTTTTTATTGTTCAATTAAACAGCAGCGCTGGGCAGTTACTCAAGCTTGAGTTATAAAACTACACTGCAAGTTTGAATCCCAGCTATCTCTACTTTGAATCCTCACCATTACTAGTAATGATGGTGGAGAGGCACAACATAGACAGTCACCACCAAAAACGGAACACAGTCATGTTTTATTCCATTTTATTTCTGCAGCTGTACATTGTAATTTCTATCTGGAGAGTGCCTTGCAGAATCCATGATTTATTCATTACGGGGGCTCGAGTAGCATAGACCAACGATGTGAGAATGAGCACCTTATTCAATGACTCCCATCTTTCAATACGGACAACATTTCTAGGTCATCCATTTGGAGCACCGGCGTACTCCAGAATACAAGTAGTGCTACTGAGAACAGAGGCCAGAGGATGTCAGACACTTTGAATGACTCTCAGGAGACCCAACTAAAAGTAAAGGACTTTACAGCAATAGAGGAGCTGTAGAGATGCACAAGCGATGGAATAAGATACAGAAACAAAATACTCTATAGGAGTATATGTAGAAATGAATTACGGTACATGCGATGGATTTTCACTTACGTGCAGTTTGCAACTCTTTGCAAACTGCACATATTCTTGTACCCATTGCATGTATAGAGCTTGTCTGGCCGCTGGTTTTTAACCAGCTTTAAAGTTGTGCTCATCAAAGCCCTCGTGGCAAATGTTTCTGGAGGTTCCTGTTCGACATGAAAAGTCGTCCTGATTGAGCAAGGCGATGTAGAACAAAAAGCGCCCTCCGCCAGGCACATTAAAAATGAATTTTCTCTGGGATTCAAAGGGCTGCGCTGCCAGGGCAGAGGGAGATGAGAGCTGGTAACTCTGCTAGTTTGCCTCAGGAGCCCCTCCAGCAGCCAGTCCCAGCTGATCCATCCATCAGCCTTCAAGCCCACAGAGGTGAGTGACTGTTTGAAGGCTCTGCCGGCTACCTTATCCTGAGGCTTAACAATCCAATATTGGTTGTTGCCGAAGATAATTACTCTCCATTGATGGTAGAATACCCAGGGCTAGCTGCAGCCATTTGCATTGCCCAACACCACAGATCGATCAGGGAGGAAAAGCAGTTGGGCGCTGATAACAGTGTTACGTTAGACTGGCGTTTCTAGGAGGAATGCTATGCTCTCTCTGGCTTTTATTCATGGCCTTCCTCCCCCACTCCCTCCTCTTTCACTGAACAAGGTAAAGAATGGCACCCACTGATAGAATCAGCAAGGACATTGCTGTCTTTATACTCCCTCCAAAAGCATGCACATGTCACCTTGACATTCTTTATCTTCTTCACAGTGCTGGCAGAGGAAAATGTGCAAACTAGATCCTGCATTTGATACACAATTGTTTATAGACCTACAGCATTTTCATTTTCCCTCCTCCTGAGCTGTTCGGAAGATTGACGGAAGCAAAAACTACACTTTGCTGCTCTTGTCTAGAAAACATGAAAACAGAAGGCGCAGCCTTGTGTGGTCTTGTCGCTGATTTGTCTCCACCAGGGTATAATTTACACTAAGAAAAAAAGATGGAAATTGGAGAAGTGAGATTAGCAAGTAATTTATGGGCACTTAGCAGGGTGCCTGCAATAACAGCCTCTGATATGCTTCACTGCAGTGTTGCGTTCTGAGAGGACAGCCATGCCACTTGCTCCTGAGTTACAGAGCCTACACACAGGACAACCAAACCCCACCAAATTATGCGTGAATGCTGAAAGTGTTCGCAGTAATCAGAGCTATCTCACGTCTAACCCCCTGCTTGGGATGTGAAACGGAAAATGAAAAACAAGTGGTGTTATTTTCTCTTGTAATAAAATTTCCATTCCTTTAACAAGATAAAAGTGAATTGTGCTCCGACTCAGAAAGTGTGAAAGACGTTTGGAGATGAATTTTTCATGCACATTGATAATTTAATACAGACTGGCACCAGTTTATTAACATTCTATGACTTCCCTTGCACTCTGAGAATAATAACCATATAATCTGTGGCTCTTTGGAGGGAACCGCCATTACTGCCTGATCAGGTGGTCAAAGGTGGTTGCTGTCAAAAAAAAAATACTAAAAGTCCGAACGCAACCCTTGGGGCTGTGAGTGAATATGATTTCCTAATAACTACGTAAACGGTCTGAATTATAATTACACATAATTCTAATGAAAAGAAAGAAAACTTGACTACATTGTCTGACCTCCTATTATGGAGTATTAACAAGCTCTTGAAAACAATGATGAGCGGTTTGGAAAAATGGATACTGTCTGAGCCAACAGAGGACTCCTACAAGGCGATAAGGCAGAGCAAGGTGAGCTATGGCGTCCAGGTGCTGGCTAAGAACAACCTGCACAGCCAGACAAGCTGTTTTTTAATGCACATCTGACATTCACGGCCAAGTTGCACAGATAAGAGACACTCTCAGAGATAAGTATGTTACCCTCCATTCCTCTTGTATTAGAAAACAGCAGATAATCGAGAGCAAACAAAGACTCTGCAGTAGTTCAGGTGCAACAATGGTTAAAGACATAGGGAGAAGAAAATGACAGAATATTTGTTACCATGAGAAACACAGAGTTGCCTGCAGAGACTGGAGTGAGATTAAATATAAGGTTACCACAGCAAAGACCTAATCCATTCAGAGACAAATGCAGGGTCTTTGAAGCACATTTGTTGTGCGGCCTGGGGTTTAACAACTGGCATTATAACTCCATTCCTCATCATTACCTCCCTGTACTGTAGCACTGCTGAGATAGGGTCAGTCAGAGAAAACAGCAGAGAGAGTGGGAGCAAGAAAGAGCACAAATAAGAGAGATGATGGAAACCACAGAGGACATACATTAAATTTTGTATGAATTCCTGTATATATTTCCTGCAAATTCCACTTCCAGATTTTGATTGTACGAGTGCAACATTGCGAATGTCCTCATGTAGAAAAAAAGAAGAAGAAAAAAACCTAGCAAAAAAAAAACAAAATTGAATGAATATGTGTCCATAATTGTTCATGGTTGTGCATGATTGCGCATGCTGGAGCACAGTTGTGCACATGCAACGTCTCCACGGTCACCATATGCTGCCACATTTCTTGGTGGAGGATTGAATGTGGACACAAGTGCTCCCAGCAGTAAGTCAGCGTAGTGTCAGATATGGAAATCCACCAGCATTCATGAATGATACAAGGCCTGCTCTTTAGCCCCACACGTCAAAGGATTTGCCAGGGTGGATGAGGCAGATGCTTTGACAGATTTAAGGGAGCTGGGGGAGGGTCTTTTGGCTTCCCACTGCGTTGCACACTAACTCTCTAGTGTTACAGAAGTGTATAATAAGACCCCTTGAGGAAAAGTGTTAGGGAAAAAAAGAAGCACCCAGGCTTAAAAAAGGACAAAAACAACAAAATCTGATTGCATTCAAGGCCTTATTAACATATCCTTTCACCAGCAGAGGATGCCACTGGTTTTAATTCAGTAAGACACAGCTGCTGGGGTCCCGCAATTTCTATTATGACTCTATGATTCAATCAATTATGGCTCTAAAACTATGGCTTAATTAACTCCATGTGCAGGCGGCTGCTTTTCACAGGAGTCATTGAGGAAAACAGGAAAACAAAATGGCTGCCGGCTTCCCTCATGCTTAAAAAAGAGGCTAAGATGGTGGTGGGTGGATTAACTATGCCCTGTGCAGTTTTATTGATTAACAGTTTTGTCTCATAGGGGACGTGGAACAAGAACATTGCGCTCTTCGTTCTGTGTGTGTAGCCGATTCCTTTCTAAAAAAAAAAAAGGCTATGCTGCAGCTTTCTCTGGTTGGCTGTGACCTTGGCCCATTTTCAGTTTTCTAGAGGAGTGTTTCTAATAATGACGCTCAAAGATAAGGATGATAAAGTTAGTGAGTCTTATGAAGTGATTACAAAATGTTGTTTTCAACTTATTATGGTGTGTGCGGACTGTTATCCGATAATACCGTTTCAATGACTTTCTCATGATAGAAGCTATGAAGCTCCTTAGTTTCTGAGTGTGGCATACACAACAAAAAAGAGAAGCTGTGTAATCTAATATTAACTCAAGTCAGGGCAGGAAACAAACCTCCATCACATAGGAAAATGGTCAAAAAAAGTCCCCCTTGCAAAATACAAATCAACAGCAAGTAAATGAGTTTAAATTAAGTTATGAATATCACATTATCATCCAAAATAAAATTTCCAACAGTAGATTTGAAATTTAATTATGGACCAAGACGCCAGCTGTTTACACTAAAGTCTTTACTGAACTGGTGGCAAACTTCATGGTTGCTCTAAACTCCAGTCTACTTGGAAAATTCAAGGTAAACAAACCACACGTCAGCTAATTGCAGTCAGGTGAACTTAGGGTCCCAACACTGCCAAACCATGAGCCAACGATGGAACTAATGTAAAAACTTCAAATGGAATATTGTGGCCATTTCACAACACCACACACAGGAACTGTTTTTTACTTCAATCAAGCAACAAATCAAGCTTGTGAATCCCTCTTTCATCGTTCCACTCTTCAGACACTACCCTTGTTGTACTCTTGTTTGGCATTTGACTGAAGAATACCCCCTTTATACTGGAGGCATGAGGAGTCTGGAATATCATCTATCTAATGACAAATTAATGATGAAGAGACGAAGAAAATTACTGAAATAAGATTTCAACCGTTTACAGCACATCAACAGAAAATTCTCCTGATTCAATCACATCTCATTATTAGATAAAGTACAGTCCAGCTGAGGTCATGCCTAAGACCATGTTGTTACTCAATATTGAGTTTGTATGTGAGGATTTTGGGAAGTAATGGCAAGACAAGAAACACATTTTACTGCTAGCCTAGTTATCCAGCCTCAGCCAGTGTGAAAAAGAATCACCGCAAATGAGTTAAGACATTAACACCAGTCAGATGGTTTCCATTTTAGCCCGTAATTGTGTGTGTCAGTATCCTAAATCCCATATTTTTAACCAGAAGACCCTTCCCCTCCAAACTAATGGCTTCCACATCAAAGGTTAAGGTTCTCAACCTGAATATCTTAACCTATAAAGAGCCTTAGAAGGAAATGTCTTCTCAGCAGTTCTTGGTAAAAGCCCATTTTCTCTCTAGATCCTCATGCTCCCGCCCAAATTGATAAGTTTTAATTCATTTTGATGAAGATGTCTGCTAATCTGCGGGGCCTTTGTGCATGTAATATGGATTAGGCACTTTGGCTCAGAGGGTTCAGTCATGATGCCAGAAAAGCCTCTTTGTATCACAGCTCCCTCGTTCATCTGGCCACAGGCCTGCCATGACTTCTGACCCTGTTCCCCCCTTGGGACATACCCCGCACAACCACTCCTTCCATTCCCCCAAGTGAGCTGCCCTGGCCCTCCTCATGCCAGACCCCAGTGGGGATGTGGGGGGGTTGATAGAAGACTGGTGCAAGGGCAAGGGCCTTCCTCGCTAATTACACCAATACAGCTCCAGAGACAGAAGCCGAGAGCCTTTGACATCAGTTTCAAATTGGTCCTTTGTTCTTTTGTTCCACTGGGCCTTAGTAGACTTATAACTATATTATAGTTATAACATCCTGTTTACCCGAGCTTCATTCGATGGACTGAAGTGTAGAACATAAAGCTAACCATTTTCAAACTCAAAGAATTCTACCATGTTTGGTGTTCAAACATGAAATGAATGTAATTTATTTGAGCTCATTATTTCCTTTTCCATTACACATAGGTAGAGCATGATAGTGCAGCTCTGTCCAGTAAGACTTTCCACTTTACAGGTTATCTAAATTCAATAACACAGAAATCCCCAAACTAAGTGCATGCATGCTGCGCTGCATTAGAGTGAAGTGATGTACAGAGAAAAAGAGAAAAATACATAAGTAGAAATCTTGCTGTACAGCTTAAGAAAAGAAAAATCTATCCACTACAGCATTTAAAATACAAAATCGTTGGTTGGACTTAGTGTTTAAGTATTTAAGAGTGCCAGCTGGGATCTACTTTTTCCTCCAACTTAAAGCTTTTTACTCTTCTCTATCTTAAAGCCTGTTTAATTTGAGAAAGCCTTTCAAATTCCTGGGATTCCAGAAATGGCTTGATTCATTAAACAAAACCTTCAAACATCAGGATGTCTCATGGCTCATCATGAGACCTCTATCAAGGAGGCCTTTTGGTGTGCAAATGTATTCTGATTGGCAAAATCACTTAAACAGTACAGACAGTTTACTTATTACAGTCTGCAGATGTTAACAGAGGTAAGGTTTACTACCTAAAAGTCTACAAAATCTGGACTTCCTCCCCTCTAACAGTATGTATTTCAGCAATAAAAAAGGTTGTTTATATAGCAATCAAGCCACGAGCTGGAAAGCAGGAGAGAGACTGTAGAAGGGGGAGGAAAAAAAAACTCAACACAAAAACCACTCGATCCCACTTTAATAGAAAGCAGAGCGATGGCAGCTGACTGGGGTTCCATCGTAAAGACAAACAAGCATTAACTGGGATGTTTTAAAGGCAACAACAGAGGGTTTTTATTTAATGTCTTAAAGCTTTAATTGGCGCCTCTGTTATTTCCTCTTCAAGGGACTGAGGGTAACAGTAAACCCAGTGTCAAGGATGAGGGCCTCACTGGCTGTGGCAACGCAGCAACTGGCTACCTTCATTGGGCCTCTATATCTGTGATCTTTACCAATTGAGCTCAAGAGGCCATGCTCCCCTGGCCCCCAGCTGCCAACAAGGCAGGTCTCTTAGCTAGGGCCTGGGAGCCTAATCGGCCTGGAAGGGCCCTGTCAACCACTCAGCCTCAGGGTCACATATGGAAGTGACTAGAGCTGTTCTAAGTCACCTGGGGATATTCATAAATCTCTAGACTGTTTCCTTAAGCTAATAATTGAGGAGAGCCACCTCTCCCCATGAGTTCTGTCTGGTGATATCATGGCACCAATTTTGCACTTTCCACTTGCTGTCTCTCTCTCCTCGTCAAACAGGAAGTAGTGTTAACTAAATTGCTCTCTAAACAGGTCCAGGTTTAGGTCCCCTGGAGATTTGGTTTTAGAGCTGTAAAGGAAAACCTAGATATTGAGTTCCAGAACCTCATGCAGAGGTTCAAAGATGGATGTCAAAGCAAAGATGCTTCTCACAGCCTCAGGTTTGATATATCACAAAAACATTCCAGTCAATGAACTTTATGTGCACTAACTGTGTCTCTCTCTCGCATGTCTTCCCTGTGTTAATGTGCTGAGGGTGGGATCCAGTGCGCAGACTGTGCAGCCAGTAAACCTGATACTCTCCTCGAGGAGAACAAGCGCTCCTTTATGCGAACGGTTTACAGCTCCATATGTATTTTCAATTCAGATTTATTTAGTGAGGGGCTCGGGAAGACCCCTGAGGGATCCATAAGCCTTAGTGCTCCATCTCCACCTCTCGTTAGATTTACATCCTACAACAACACAAACAAAACTCTTGTTTCTCCCCCAGGAGCGTAGTTGTGAATCAGAGCAGCTTCTATCAGAACTCAACACGTAAAACAGGAAGAGAGAGAGAAAGAGAAAAACTGGCTTCACATTGGCTGGGCTAAACAAAGTGGGAGGAGCCACAAGAGTCGGTGGATGGGGGTGGGAATCGCTGCACTGTAGAATGTGCAGATAGTTTTAGGGGGGTGACACATGCAAGCCAGTCCATAATCATTTTGAGAGGAGACACAATTGAAGAGGTTCGGCCAAGTGAGGCTAAGTGGGATTGATGGAGCAAAGCTTAGGCACTTGCCCAGACTGAAGACACATTGAGGTCTACTATGAATACTGAGCTCCAGTCCAGGCTTACATACAACATGATCTGGGCTTTACACAGTCAAAGCCCTCCATCCTTCCCTGCATTGTCTTGTCTGACACATTGAAGGATGTGAGGGAGTCAGGTGCAGACAAAGGCCTCTCCCGGCTGGCCCATTAGCTGGAGAGAGCGATGTCCAGAGCGTTGGAGCATGTCCCCTGCTCTCGAGTGGGGGCTGTTTTATTAATGAGCCAATCGAATGGGTGCAGGCTGGGGGCTGGTCACTGCTGACTGTAGGAAGCACCTTGGGCGGCCAGCCTGGTGAGTGAGTGAGGCTGGGAGTCAGAGGACCAATCCCTGCAGGGGCCCCAGCCAGTAATGTACTCCCTGGCGGCCCTCGGTGGAGGCACATTTGACAAATGGACTCCTTTAGCGGAGCTGTGCTGGGGGGATCCGGGCTGTGGTGTTGGCTCATGGCTGGTTTACCTGCCCACCGCCATGCTCGCTTCTTCATCTGCACCGCCTCCCCTGAGCTCAGACAGCTACTGACTGATAATGAGGCCATGTACACATGAATGGATGGCCCAGGCTACCAAAGACACACAAATGTGCGAGCACACATACATAGACACTGAGCCTGACTGTGCTGAGATAGGCAGTGCTGATGGGCCGACGTTGTTAGAAGCATGGAATTGTGTAGTTGGAGCGACTGCTGTGATGTCTGTGATGGATTACAGTGGAGAACTGGCAAAGAAAACCTTATACTATCTCTGGAAAAATAGGGTAACAAAAGGAGCTTAATGTGAAATGAGGCAATTAGTATTGGTCATTAGTCAATATTTGGATATATATTTGATTAAGGAAAAAAAAACTTACAATAACAACAATTTACAATGATTTGATTTGGCTTTTGGAAAATATTTAAAAATGTTGTTTTGACAGACATGTCAATTTACTCCTGAATTCCATGTGTTCCATACATCAGACAGAGACAGGAAGTTGGTGCTTTGGCATCTGCAGCACACTTCCTTTCCGCAGATTAAACTTTAGTTGATATTTGTCTAGCACAAAAAAACAAAATCAAATCTTTAACGGACTTTCTTTTTTTTTTTTTTGGAGGGCAAATAATCTCTTGTTTTCTAGTGTGGTGGCAGATGCTGAGGTGGGAGACAAGCAGTGCGACAGATCTGGATGTGTGTAAACAAGGAGCTGAGTGCATTTGTGTTTTCTTCGTGTGGTGCAGGATTGTGACAAATTCCAGAGCAAGTCTCTAGTGAGTCCCACTGCTTTGGTGTCAGCACTGAGCGGCTGTCTGCGCGTGATGGAGCCGAGAAGCGCTGAGCACTGCGGCCTCCCTTGGGATGCGTGCCGAACAAGATGTCGCCTGTCAAGCGGGGAGCATTTGAAAATAAATAACATCAATGATGATTTCAGTTTACTTGTCACGAGTGTGTGCGCTTTGAGAAGTGATGCCATCACTCTGCCGGGAATGCAACCCCCCCCCACATCATCCCCTCTCTCTTGTGAGGCAGGCCTTGGCTGCTAGACGCACTCTATTTCCTATTCAGATTCAACATCAATCTGTATGAGGCTCCAGATATCAGTCTTAACAAGCTGCTGGGTGAGATGTGTGCAGTGATCATTCATTATAGCCACCATGATAACAATGGTGCATTACTCTCAGGAGCCCGTCTGTAAATCTTTGAACACACCTACTTTCAAAGGGCAAACAAGGTTACCTGTATGACCTTGGATGACCTGGATTCATATGATAAAATTATGATTACATGTGCCCTTCATCACACAATCAGAAGAAAACATTATCCATTACTCGCAGCAATACAAATGACTTTGTGCATTTTGGGCATTCATATCCCTCTAATCTGTGTTATATTGAATTGTTAGGGAAAATTCATAGCCCCAATGCAGCCATCCAAAATGTCAAATGACAAGACCAATAATTACCATCTGATTCCAGAACAATTCCGAGGACAATTTATTAGCCTTGACTGGAACTCAGTTTGTTCAATAACTCAAAGCGAGAGGACAGGTGAGACCATTCATCACATACCCAAGTGTGTGTGTATGTGTATGCATGCCTATGCACTCATTTGGCCTCAGCACATTGGAACGAAGCCCAGCAGGGGAGCCTGAACCGATTGGAGTCTCAAAAAAGACCAAAGAGCACTTGTAACACAAAGAGTTTCATCTCAGCTCTTTAAGGAGAACCATCTGTTGTAAGGCAGCCTTTCTCTCACTCTCTCTCCGCAGCTCTACAGTCGATCGTAGGTCAAGAGCAGGAAAACAAATGTGCACTGTGCACATGTGTCTGTCTGTCTGCCATTCCTCCAGCCAGAGATTACATATCAGAATGTTCTTTTGGCAGCCCTGCAAAAGGGAGAGAGGGGGAGAAAAAAGGTCCCAAAGGTATGGAGGCCAGATCTGACTTCCTTAGAAAAGCATCATAAATTGTTTGCAGTGTGTTCATCTCCCGAAGACTGGGGCTCATCTCGAGTGGATGGAGCCTGTCGGGAGGGGAGGTGTTGGAGAAAATACAGAGGGACTGGATGAGGTGAAGGAAAATGTGGGGAACTGAAGGACGGGGAGTTAAAGCATCTGGATTTGGCTGTCGGGTGGAGGGAATGTCTGAACACGCTTGTTCTAGTCTCCTTCCTGTTGTTTAGTGGCACTGTGCTGTCGAGGCCAGAAATCCCACCTGCCCCTGATCGCTGGGGCAAGACACACAGCGGACAGGAGGAGCTGGGGGAGGCCTGGCTTATCTGTGTGCGTAGCTGAGTATGAACGAATAGAGAGTACAGACATGCATTTCTATCCATCAGCATGTGAGCGTGTGCCATGGTCTTTCATCACCCCAAGATCCCCTCCCTGCCGTCCTTTTCCGTAGCTGGCCTGCACAAAGTGAATCAACCTCTTGCTGTGCACCTCAGAGCCACAGGCTTCTAATGCCTCCATGTGCCTCCCTCTCACTCAGCACATACAGTATCTGCCTTTGATTTGAGGCTGGTCTGAGGGCCGATCGATCACAGTTTAAAGGCCCCTAATCAGGAACAGGAAGGAGGAATAAGTAAAATCATACATCATGGCTCTCTGGCTGGCTGCTGGCCTCCTGCTATTCTCTCTGCCTTGCTTTCTCTCTCTTTCCCCTGCCACTCTCATGACTGTGTTTGATGTCTTGAAACATCCAGAAGCGCTAAGAGCAAGTCTTTGCATAGAGGGAGAAGACATTGGGGGAAGGAGGGGGAGCCCAAACAAAGCACCAAGGACCCACCAAAAAAAACCCAAAACACAAGATAACAAGCAAGAAAGAAAAGATGAAAGAAAAAAGTACAAGTGCTTCTCTGCTGTTCTGTTCAAGAGCAATCCGCAACAAATATGTCACCTTCTTTTGACCTATTGTAGTGCCATCTTTGGGAGAACCACTGTACTATTCAGCATGCCTGAAAGCAGTAGTGACATGTGTCCTTCCCATTTTTATCAGTCAGATGAACGGCATCTGATATATTCATCAAACAAGCAAATGAAAGACCCAGTGGAGAAAGACAAATCTGCAGCTATCCTCATAATGGAGGAAAGAAGCACCCGAATTTAACAGAGCTTGTGCGGTGAGGGCCCTGCTTCCGCAATGTAGCTCACCTTGGAGAGATGAGGCATCATCCGTGACAGGCAAAGTGGCTGGTGACCAAAAGAGGAAGCGGATAAACACAGTGAAAGAAAAGCGAGTAGTCGTGAGTTTATGGGGCATAAACCCAGAAAACCTCCTGTCATTTGTGGCCCTGCTGAGCCTTTTATCTACGCCTTCTCAGGTGGAGTCATGTCGCGAGCAGAGAGCACGAGGGAGGGTTAATGAGCACCATTGACTGCTATCAGCCTCGACAGAGCCCAGGCTCTTGGCCTTTATAAAAGAATCATATCCTTTCACCCTAATTAAAAGGCAATGCTTTTACCTGGATTGTGACCCCTCTGAACCGGCTTCCTCTCTCTCTTTAACAACCACCCCCTCACACACCTCTCTCATCAATTTCAATCTGTCCATCTGGTGATTTCTTCTCCTCTCTGTCCAGATCCCAAAAGTATGGTGGACTCGAACGGGTGTCATTTATATTTCTCCACCAAAAATTAAGAGACAAACAGGAAGGCGGGGTAGATAGATCTTAGTATAAGTCTGTCTCATCCTCCTCCTTGTCTTGTCACCAATACCTGAACCCTGTTCAATCATTTTTTCCGGTTGTGGGATAAATTGACTCTATGCTATTGTTGACTCGTTCCTTTGGAAGGCCATCCTATTGGATGACCAGGAAGTCAGGCCCTCTATCCCTGGATTCCCCTTTATTGTGCCCCCATCTTTCTGTCTCTCCTTCCTTCAAAGTACGATGCAACAAAATAACCGCAGCAGGCATTATTAATGAACTAGAATGGGCGAGCAGGGAGGAGCTCATTTCTTATTTATGAGACACTAACCAACTGGCAACCTCCCTGACAGTCCTATTAATGATCTTTAGTGGCCCTCAGGCCATTCTATCTCCCTCTCTCTCTCGTTCCTAGTACCTGTTCTCCCTCCCTTGCTCATATCCTGCCAACCCTCTTCCGTCTCTTTGTGAACCCCCATTCTGGCCTTCGTCTCTTAACATGGCAGGATTGAAGCAGGGAGGGGAGTGGAGGGGTGGGGATGGGAGGTGGTGCAGACCTGTAATTTGTGCAGGGGATTTAGACATTACAGGGGGAAAAAGGGCTCTCTTGGGACCAGGCAGTTGATCAGCCATGGCCCCGGTGGAGCAAGCCAGACAAATAACAAATGACAGCTCTGTGATTAAATCAAACCTTCTACTTTAAGTGTTGAAGTATCTGCCTGTCACTAACAATCTAGGGCTTGTTAAAGCTCCCATCCCTTCCTCTCCCACTTAAGAGCCCTGCCTCCCTCCTGCCGCAGACTCCTATCAAGCTCCCATCCCCTCTTCATTCTCAAACCCCCCCCACCCCCTCTACCTTCCTCTACCCCCAAAACACATCAATCAAACAGCTCCCTCTGGACACCCTCCCATCTCCTCCCTCCGTACTCCTGGCTAGCCACGAAGTGACACACACACACAGGCACGCACACACACACACACACACACACACACACACACACACACACACACACACACACACACACACACACACACACACACACACACACACACACACACACACACACACACACACAGACACACACACACACACAGGCACACACACAGACACACACAGGCACACACAC